>NC_134402.1:48507818-48820318 GCF_038048845.1 Mixophyes fleayi
CTCAGATGTACTTTAAAAGCATTGTTTTACACAACCTTTTTAAACATTCGCCTTGTACCAGGCCAACTGTAAAACAATCTATCCCAGTTTTTATGCTTACTCATCTCAGCTGGAAATCCGTAAGAGCAATTTACGCGATTCCTTTGTTTGACAGGCTTTATACCGCCTATATATTACACATCTATTGACCTCCACGTCAGATAGCCCACCATTATGTGTTAATCGCTATATAAATACCAATATATCATTTACTTAACTATACTACATTATCTATATTAACAAACCATCCATTGTCCTTGCTCTCAGTTATCTACATACAAACAGACACAGGATGCAAAATCTTTTACTTTACAAAGGTAACTTTGAGATCAAGTATACAGCACATAAAATGCTTACATACAATATAGATAATACATTATAGTTTCAGTAGACATAATGTTAATATAGATTTTACTATGCTACTTCAGAAGTGAGTTTAAAATAAACCAAATCTTATTTGTTATCCTATTCTGTTGTTGTGTTAACTTTATATTTCAATATTCTACATTTGTGCATTTAAATTCAGGGAACAGATAGGGTAAATAGAGTTAAAGATTAAGAATGTTAATAGAAATAGATAAAAACTTTACATATACATGCAAGCAAAATATATGTAAGGCAGAATACATATAAGGTAAATAGATGATAAGGTTATACAGACAGAAATTGCAGGAATATATAAAAGTTAGTGCAAGGAATACCTTATATTTTAATATAATGTCCAGTGAATATCCGAAGCTTCCAGGTGTGTGTATGTGTATGGTCAAAGAGAGTTCTTTTTCCTAGGGTCAGGAGTTTATAAACCCTGACCCAGCATGCACTGCTTCAAATGGGTGTGGAGACCTTCACCACACCCCCTCACAACAGCACACTGAAAGATGAGTCACTGCCGTGTGCTTATCTGCACTTCCTGTCAAGCCCATGCTTCTTTATTTGATATTAGCTTCCTGTCAAACCTCATATTAGAGACAATTTATTTGTTTGAAATGCTCTGGCCAAATGCCACAAGTTATTATGTTTGTATGATATTCTCTGGCTACCAGCCAGTTCATATCTTAGTCTCCACATGCCACTGACTGAGCTGAGAGATGAGACCGGCATTTCCAGAAATGGGAAAAAGCATTGTGGAATTCAACACAGACTGCTACAGCAACGTCTACTCCCCTAAAACTACTGACATCAGAGTGGCTGATTCATTCCTGTCAGGTATCACTAACCCTATTGATCCTGCAGGTAAAGAAGCCATGGACGCCCTCCCTCCCCCTGGAGCTGGAGGAACTGCTCTTTGCCGCAAGATCTGTTAGGCCGGTTAAGACTCTGGGCAGTGGTAATCTCCCAGCGGAGCTCTGTAAAGCTATGTGGGACCTCACTGGCCTGGACCTGCTAGAGCTATAGAAGGAGATGGTGGTGGAGGGCAGAATACCTTCTACTCTGAGGGAGGGAAGGATTATGATCCTGTACAAATGCTAGGGGAAGAGGTGTGACTTTAAAAATTGGAGCCTGAACGAGGAGTACAAGATCCTCGCCAAGGTACTAGCCTACAGGTTAAAGGGCAGATAGTTCATCCAGATTAAACTTGCAACATTCCTGGTTACAGGATTGCAGATAGCCTTGTACTGCTGAGGGAAAATGTCCATTACATTAAAGATTGCCACGCACATATGGCCCTGGTCCAACCTCTTTCCGATGTGTATCAGACAGAATCCAGAGATAAGAGGCGTCACCGCACTCGGTCTAGACCGACAAGAGGCAAAATGCTTGCTCTACATGGATGACGCCACTGACTTCTGCACTGACCAGCGTTCGGAGACAGCACTAATCCAGACCTGCAAGAACTTCGTCCGAGCTTCAAAGGCATAGCTTTAACAGCGGAAAGTCAGAGGTGATGCTCTTCAGGCAGTGGCATTTGTCATCCTCCGCTGCATTCTCCTTCTCTATCAAGTCAGACTTCATCCAGAATCTGGGAGTTTGGTTTATTGGAGTGGAGGCATCTCTGTAGTGTTGGGAGGAATGTCTGGGACAAGTTCGACAAAAGATTTGTTTGTGAAGCCTGGGAGACCTCACCATTGAAGTGAATGAACTGCTTCAGCGCAACAAGATTCTTCTCATTCTTCAGTACACAACCCTATTGTCAGTACATGACCCAAGCTTGGCCACCTCTTGCTGTGGTCTGCAAGATCATCACGAGGACAGACTTCATCTGGAGCCACAAAATGGACAAAATTAAGCAGTTATATACAAGAAGCCCCGCAAAGGCAGGTAAGGGATACCTGATATCCCCACCATGCTGTGAGACTTCTTGTTTGTAACTGTATCTGCAGGATTCTGTTCGAAAAGAACACTTGCTCTGTGGGAAAGTCCATGTCTCACCTTCTCCTCCTGCCTCTTTGGAGGGTGCTATGTTTGGGACAAGTGGGACAGCTCCTTTTCTTACAACTGGACTACACCTTGGTTTTACCTGGATGCTGGACAATTTGTAAGGGAACACCATTTGGAGGGCCTTAAACTAGACTTGTGGAAGCCAAAAATTATCTACAAGCTCATCAGAACTAAGAATGTTATGGAGTCTGTTTCAGGGTTTGCTGCAGCAACTGCTAAACATGTGTGGGAGAATGTGGCCTCTAAGAGGCTGACTAGCAGACATAAAGACATGGGTGGCTATCCAGGGATGTCTGCCTCTCAGGACATTCATGCACTCCCGGAACCTGTGCAGATATGTTCTCTGCCTCTTCTGCGTTACCAGAAGGGAAACAGCACAGCATATTTTTTGGAACTGCCCCATTGCACAGGCACTGTTGGATGCCTTGGAACATGAACATAAGCACAGTGTGCCCAGGACTTGCCTTTCATAACATTCTGTATTTTATGGATTATTTCCTGGGACCCACTCTCTTGGGGCAATCCAAGAGGCCTGGCACCTTATGAACTGTTTTAAGGAAGCTATATGGCTTGACAGGAACCACCTCATTTTGAAAAGGGAGAATATGTCATTACAGGACTGTCACAGGCTGATCCACAGCCTGCTAAGAGACTATAACACCATTGACAGTCCTGAGGAAGAGGAAGATGATTGATTTTGTCTCCTTCTTCTCCCGTTCCCCTATGTGTCTGTTTTTCAACAAAGCTTTGGATCTGTGACTCCACCTCCATTACCCTCTCCAACCCATTCTCTCATCACCGTTTGTTGATATGTTGTGCCTTTTTATTCACCCTCCCCATATATATATATATGTCTGTCCTTCAATAAAGCTTGGGCCTGTGACCCCCCCCCCCCCCCACTTTCCCCTTTCAACAACTTCCTCCCTCACATTCATTGCTTATTTGAATCTGTTGTGTTGTTAAAGTGATGCATGGTTAGTGCAGTACTTGATGTATAGTGTAGGTTGTCATATCTTGTACCTTATGTCTTGTATTGTACTAAAAAGTAAGTCTGATCATGTCTCACGGTGTATTGTGCTTAAAGCTGCGCTGCAACACAGTACACTTGAATGTAACATATTGAATGTTTTTTTGTGCCTTAATACAAAATAAAAATACTTTTTCAATCAAAAATGTGTATGCTGTGCCTGCAAAGTATGGCATCTGTCTGTTGATTGTATATCTGTATGTCATCTATGGAATAAACTATGTTTTGGTTGCAACAACCTGCCTAGATGAATTTAAAGAACCCACTAGGATGTACGGTCCTCACAATCCTCATCATCGTCCACTACTTACCGCCCCTGACTGCCCGCAAATAAAACTGCTTTTTCAGCCATATCATCCTAGTCTGAATCCGTTCGCAATTGCTTGAACACGCCCTTACTGGACATTGCCTATGTTAGAACACTCCTTTCATACCGTTTCACACCTCTTCAAGTGTAAAGATCACTAGTCACAGGTCTGAATATCTTCAGGTGCGTATGTTCTTTTGATGAGAAAATGTGCAATGCAAAAAAACTGCAAAGATACGCTACGCAATGGGGCATACGTCTCACTCTAAATCAGGCCCTATGTGTGTTTTGTTGCATCACTGGTACTCATAGAACCTTTCCTTTCCTTTCTTAGGGGTCCATTACCAGCATGAAAATGTAAAGAATGTCCACTCAACATAGATAGTATATATATATATATATATATATATATATATATATATATATATATATGTGTGTGTGTGTGTGTGTATATAGATAGATAGATAGATAGATAGATAGATAGATAGATAGATAGATAGATAGATATACTGTTCAATATTAATGCTGAAACATTTTCAGATACTGTGTGACCTAACCAGGGTGCAGAATGTCTACTGATGTTAGTCTCTGTTCTTTACTGCAGCAAGACTGAAGTCACAGAAGAAACCTGGGAAGTTGGACACATGGGTAACATTTCCTCCAACTTATGAGCTTCAGAAAATTTGGGGTCAAGGAGTGAGGAATGTGTAAACAGATGACAGCCTCTCATTTGGGGGCCAGCTCCTAAAATGTTGATAGGTGCATAAACTCTTTGTTGCTCCTGGGCCAAGACAATATCACCAACACTTGCAGACAAAATAGGATTGGCTATAGATGCCTTCTACCCTGGAGGACCAAACCCGGGGTTTGGCCATATCACTTAGCCAAGGCACTAATCCTTAATTTAAAATGGACATTATTATCAGATCATCAAACTCCTACCAGTTATGTTAGCTAGAACTTAAACTATACACATATAGGTAAAATCATATAGATCGGTGGCGGCTGCCTGCCACTTCCGGCCGAGGGAGCTCTGCAGCAGAGAAGCAGCCTCCCTCGTCCGTCTGTACGCCGCCCGAGCAAATGCAGTAGCATGCTTCACTGCCAGGCAAACGGGACACAATTCTGGCGTTCCGTCGGTGGTCTGTGACGTCACTGACCGCCGACCTATCAATTACTGTGTACCTCTATTTAAACCTGACTCTGACACCATTAGGGTGCCAGAGTATCAGGTCTTTCCTGCCTCCAGCGTTCATGTGTTGCGCTTCTCTTATTGACCTCCTGTTTGACCCGGCTTGTTCTGTGACCATTCTTCTGGATCCTGATTCGGTTTGCTTGATTTCCTGGTTTGACTTCGGATACTCTGACCATTCTTTTGGATCTCCCTCGGTACTGCATTGTCCTATTGGTTAGACCCGGATTGACCTGACCACCCTCATCACTACTACACTGGTAACTGTCCTGGAGAACCGCGACCTGCGCACCCTTTGCAGCAAAGTCCAAACCTCCTTGCGGGGATCCCTGGTGAAGACTGAGCGTGCGTTAGACTCCGCGCCTCCTTGTACAGTTGCGCCAATACCAGTTAGTAGCTCCATCTAATTCACAATAATATGACATATGATGTTTGAATTGTAGGCACAACTATGAGGCATAATATGAATTGGGGCACAACTATGTGGCATAGGAAATGGTGGTATAACTATGAGGCATGATATGAATTACGGGCACACTATGTGGCATGATATGAATTGTGGGCACAACTATGTGGCATAATACAAATTGGGGACTCTACTGTGGCATAACATGAATTGAGTGTACAGTCATGGCCAAATGTTTTGAGAATGACACAAGTACTGGTTTTCACAAAGTTTGCTGCCTGTTTTTATAATGACAATTTGCATATACTCCAGAATGTCATGCCACAAAAGGACCAGCTGACATCAGGTCAGTGATTCTCTCGTTAAAACAGGTAAGAGTGTTGATGAGGACAAGGCTGGAGTCACTTTGTCATGCTGATTGAGTTAGAATAACAGACTGGAAGCTTTAAAAGGAGGGTGGGGCTTGAAATCATTGTTCTTTCTCTGTTAAGCATGGTTACGTGCAAGGAAACACGTTCAGTCATCATTGCTTTGCACAAAAAGGGCTTCACAGGCAAGAATACTTGCTGATAGTAAGAATGCACCTAAATCAACCATTTATCAGATCATCAAGAACTTCAAGGAGAGAGGTTCAATAGTTGTGAAGAAGGCACCCAAGAACGTCCCGCAAGTGCCAGGACCATCTCCTAAAGTTGATTCAGCTATGGGATCAGGGCACCACCAGTGCAGAGCTTGCTCAGAAATGGCAGCATGCAGGTGTGAGTGCATCTGCACGCACAGTGAGGCAAAGACTTTTGGAAGATGGCCTGGTGTCAAGAAGGCCAGCAAAAAAACACTTCTCTCCAGGAAAAACATCAGGGACAGACTGATATTCTGCAAAGGGTACAGGGATTGGACTGCTGAGGACTAGGGTAAAGTCATTTTCTCTGACGTATCCCCTTTCAGATTGTTTGGGGCATCTGGAAAAACGCTTGTCCGGAGAAGGAAAGATGAGCGCTACCATCAGTCCTGTGTCATGCCAACAGTAAAGCATCCTGAGACCATTCATGGGTGAGGTTGCTTCTCAGCCAAGAGAGTGGGCTCACTCACAATTTTGCTTAACAAAACAGCCATGAATAAAGAATAGTACCAAAACATTCTCCAAGAGCAACTTCTCCCAACCATCCAAGAACAGTTTGGTGACGAACAATGCATTTTCCAGCATGATGAAGCACCTTGCCATAGGGCAAATTTAATAACTAAGTGTCTCGGGGATCAAAACATTGACATTTTGGGTCCATGGCCAGGAAATTCCCCAGACTTTAATCCCATTGGGAACTTGTGGTCAATCCTCAAGAGGCGGGGGGAAACAAAAACCCACAAGTTCTTAAACACTCCAAGCATTGATTAGGCAAGAATGGGCGGCCATCAGTCAGTATATGGCCCAGAAGTTGATTGACAGCATGCCAGGGCGAATTGCAGAGGTTTTCAAAAAGAAAAATCAACACTGCAAATATTGACTCTTTGCATAAACTTAATGTAATTGTAAATAAAAGCCTTTGACACTTATGAAATGCTTTTCATTTTACTTCAGTATACCATAGCAACATCTGACAAAAAGGTTTAAAACACTTAAGCAGCAAACTTTGTGAAAACCAATACTTGTGTCATTCTCTAACCTTTTGGCCATAACTATATATATATATATATATATATATATATATATATATATATACATACATACATATACACACACGTGTGTCTGGCACACTTGGGCTTGGGTAGATTTTACCCAGCACACTGATAGGGCAGCATGGTGGCTAAGTGGTTAGCACTTCTGCCTCACAGCAATGGGGTCATGAGCTTAATTTCCAACCATGGCCTTATCTGTGTGGAGTTTGTATGTTCTCCCCGTGTTTTCGTGGGTTTCCTCCGGGTGCTCCGGTTTCCTCCCACACGCAAACAAAAACATACTCGTAGGTTAATTGGCTGCTATTAAATTGCCCTCAGTCTCTTTCTGTCTGTGTGTGTGTATGTTAGGGAATTTAGATTGTAAGCCCCAATGGGGCAGTGACTGATGTGAATGAGTTCTCTGTACAGCGCTGCGGAATTAGTGGCACTATATAAATAAATAAACGATGATGATGATGATAGAAATATGTTGCTAACCCCTGCTCTATGGTGATACTGCTGTTTAATCAACTCTCACCAATAACTGACACAAATTGTGAATTTGTCATCATGAGAGATGCATAGTAGTTCAGTAATAGCTGGAACAGTGACAACTGCCGATCGCTGTTTTAAAGCCTACAGCTGCTTGAATACTGGTGATTCATCATCCCATGGTGTCTGTAGGCTTTACAATAGATGACAGGGAAGAACAAGTGAGAAGTGTGCTGTTCACCTCATTCCAAGCATTTGTTAATCTTTGTCAGAATACAGCAGACATAATTTACATATCACACTGGATGTGCACTTCAGTTTTGCACCTGAGTCTAGATGGTCCACACGGTACATTTGAAGGTGGGCGTCTACAGTCCTAGGCAATGCCTCCATAAACTTGGGATGCACCTAGCTTTATGTGCAGGTGAAAAAATGTGAAGATCATGAATATTTTGCCTTCATCTGGATCAATACAAATAGTCTTTATTAAATAGTCTTTATAAATCTTGATGGGCCTGTGTCTTTTTTTATACCTTACTATGTAACTATGATGCACAATCTGCAAAAGTGTAAATGTCATATCACGGCCCAATCCACTACCATTTTACAGTCACCCCGTTCATTTTTGCGTTACTTATGGTTTAACCATGAAAGCGAGGGGGCATCAGGATTGCCTTTCTTACATTTGTCAGTTCTGAGTGTTGTAAGCTTTTTTATAGTGGAACTGGAGGGTGCAAAATGGTTCTCGCTAAAAGTATTGAGGAGTTTTTGTAATGCAAGGCATACACCCAAATGTGTGGTCTCTACTGTACACCCGTAATCTCATTTTAAAAATTTCGCTCTCCAAAATTAAATCTTTTTTTGCACTGCTCCACAATACTAGGTACACCAGTCCACCTACAGTACTACACTCTCATCATCATTATCATTTATTTATATAGCGCCACTAATTCTGCAGTACTGTACAGAGAACTCATTCACATCAGTCCCTGCCCCCATTGGAGCTTACATTCTAAATTCCCTCATATAGACACACACTCACAGACAGACAGACAGGGAGAGACTAGGGTCAATTTTGATAGCAGTCACTTAACCAACCAGTATGTTTTTTTGGAGTGTGGGAGGAAACCAGAGCACATGGAGGAAACCCACGCAAACACGGGGAGAACATACAAACTCCACACAGATATGGCCATGGTCGGGAATTGAACTCATGACCCCAGTGCTGTGAGGCAGAAGTGCTAACCACTAAGCCACTGTGCTCTCTCACTCTTCTCAATTCCACTCATCGGCTGATGCAAACTACTTTATTGCAAATGCTTCCGTCTTGGTGCTCAAACCTATGAGCTTTGGTGTAAATCTAGGCTCACCAAATCAATACCAAAGAGGATTTTGCATTCATCTCAGTCATTTTTACATTGTAGATCAGGACCATTCTAATACCATGCCCTGGATGTGTTAAAAGAATATTTCCATTTACTTATTGTATACAAACAGGTTTGGAGCAGATGGTTTAGTCTTTTAAAGGAGTGCAGGGCTGTATATGAAGCATTCATTTTTTTCTACCTCAGGGAAACTTAATGCTTCTTTTTCTTGGAAAATCAATACACAAAGAGAAGAAAATATTAACAAATACTTTGCTGTATAATGGAAATTGAATGCTCAGTGCCTATCCATAGAAATACAGAATCCTATCCCCCAAGGGCTGTATTCAACTTTTGATTCAATCTTTCCGAGGTTTGAATAACAATGTTACAAACCTCTAAGGAAGTGCTGTACTATTTATGACCTTCATTCCCCCTTTCCAGATTGCTTAAATGATGAGAATGGCAGAGGGCAGAGAATGGACCCTTGTCAATTGTACTTTTACATACTATGTTATGACTACTGACAATCTATGTGTGCAGATGAATTTCTAATACAAGACGGAGGATGACGTATTATGCCGCGCATTTGATGCAGCGCTATCCTCTTGCGTTATATTTTCTGAGTGCATCAGGAAATAGCTTTAAAAGCTTTTCACTTTTTGGATGTGTTTCCTGTTCATCTTAGTTTGTTCTTTCCCTGGAGCACACACACAAGTATACTGGACTTATGTGAAAGATCAAGACGAATAAGGAGAGTTGAAGAAGTTCACCAGAGGCAGTTTCCATGATCTTCCTCTCGATGTGACAAATTAGATACCTAGCTGTCACTTTTTATAGGATCCTCATAATACAAAAAAATATATAATGATGGAAGTAAAAGTTAAAACAGATTCACTGCTTTTTTATAAATTATTTTGAATATTTTGCCTTTCTTTGGTTGTTAGAAGGTCCAATGGGAAATCCACCTGATACAACCCTCCCCCTGTATGTCTGCCTAGACCAGAATTTCACCAAGAGAATCTTCCTATAGCATTTCCCTTAGAGATCTGCTTGACTCAAAATTCTAACCTAATCTTCCCCATAGTTTGCTATCATTGCATGTTTTCCACATCCTCTGCCTAGTGTATTAATTAGTAGCTGATACATCCAAAGAGAAACATGCTATGTTAATGTTAATGCTATGTTAATTGACACTACCATGGAATTACTTGAAGACCATGACAGCTCCAAGTCTGTAGAAACTAATGTTGGTCACACGCACATCAAAATCAGCCAATTATCTTGAAAACAGCACATGTGGCTCCAAATAGTTTAAATTCGATTGGATGCCTATCAATCCAGTCGGCAGACTATCATGAATGACAACAGTCATTGGTCGACTCCATCAACTGCCTCCAATGTGGTATAATTGCTCTGCACAAATGCCAAACGGTCTAATCTGCCCAATTTGGCTATTATTCCTGACGCTCAGGCTGAGTGACTCAGCCAGCATATGTGTGGCCAGTATGAGATTGCGCCCTTGTGTCCCAACGTGCAGGTTTGAGAGCTCAGAGAACACTGCCTGCGCAACAAGTATGTGCACCCAGAGCTGTCTTAACGCATGGGCACACTGGGCAGTTGCCCGGGTGCACCACGAGCATAGGGGCCACATAGGCTTGGAAACTTTTCGGAATATTATTCCGGAAGATTTATTCAGAACCTTCAAACCCTCTTTATTAAAACATTTAGGTGGACTAATCACCTCAGTATCAGCTGTTATCTGTACGTGTGATCTTGCTGTTGCGAATACATATCTTGACCTTGATGAAAACAACGCACACGTACTAATTGTACATAAGCAAGACAAAATCAACACACATCATTTTTTTAAGTACATTTTTAAGCAATTCTCTGCAAAGAAATGTTTGTGTTGAACACTTAATAATAAATATTTCATAGTAATTTCGTACTGTACCTTCTCCGTCTGTATAATTTACCAACTGAGTACCATTTTTATGTTGAATTTCTTGTTTTTCAAATACAAGGCTCATGTTATATTGTCCAAACATTTGTGTGGATTAATCTCTGCTGTACAGCATGTTTTTTAATGTTTAAACACTGATTTTGTTGGAGATACCAATAAATATAAGCTTAATTATATCGATAATTTACATTTTTGTTTCTGTGAGTGGCTGTGTAGGTAAGTCCCCAGTGCGCAGCTTTGTCCTGGGAGCTATAATGCTGTTATAATGGTCCTGTGTGTACCTTAACATCTTTTCTGTTGTAGCTAGCTCTTATTTTACTTCTACCCATTACTGACCATTCCTCTAAATCTGACCATTTTGACCTTTCACCAGCACCGCCCATCTCCACACATGTCCGTACCTCATTTTTAGTGTTGAGATCCACACAACTTTAGCAACTGCCTAGCAAGGAGAACCTGGCCACTGTGCCTCACGGAGACGTCCATCACCTCCCTCCTGGTGAAGACCAATCACCCATTAAACTCCATGTCTCAGGAGAGCCAACGGTCTCTAGCAGCACTCAGGGAAGTGGTGGTATCACCATGTACAGATGGAGACAAGTGTATTGCAGTGAATGGTGCAGCCAGGGCCGGATTAACCTTAGGGCTAACTGGGCTACAGCCCAGGGGCCTCGGGCATCCAGGGGGCCCTTGAAAGTGCTCAGCAGCAGTATTGATCGGTCGGGGGCGCCCACGGCGTGATCAATGCTGCTGTGTAATTTCACTGCAGTCCTTCCCCGGCGTGCTGTAGTCTCCTTACTGAGGCGATCTCGTGAGTCTCACTCTCACGAGATCTCCTCAGTAAAGAGTGTGCAGCGTGCCGGGGAAGGACTGCAATGCCAGGAGAAGAAGGTAAGTGCCTTGGGGGCGGCTCGGCTCAAGGGGGGGGGCCTCATGCGCGAATGGAGGCCCCCTTAGCCCAGGGGCCTCCATTCCCTTAATCCGGCCCTGGGTGCAGCTCAGCTATGCTATCTTGTGTCTGCTCCTTGATTAATTTAACTATAAATAGCTTTTGGGTTATTTACAATAAACTCTGCTTCATCTCATCTCTTTAAAACAACTTGAATAGTACTGAGCCAAAACTTTATTAAAATAAAAAGTGTGCATTACAAGCTTAAAGACCTGCATTTAAAGGACTATGTAAGAACTCAGTAAGCATGTTTCCGTGAAACACTTTTGTATTACCAGTGCATGAAAAAACGAGAAAAAACAGGTGTTCATTTGAAACATTTGTTTCCCTTTATTAGCTCAGTGAGGCCAATGTGTTCTGCACATTAAAAAAATAATCACAGGAATTTGAATACAATTAATAAAACCACAGTACATGTAGAATTGGCAGGTGGAACCTCGACCCCGGGAAAGAGAGGGGGGGGGCGGCTAACTAAAAGCTTTGTTTGTCTGTTAAGCACAATTTTACCACCATTAGTACATTTTCACCTACAAATCTTACAGTAGCGCAATCCGATCAGTTGTTCATAGTATTGATAAAGTCTGTCACACAGGTACTGATTCAGAGTTATCACATTACCTTATATGGCTATTCTAGGTCATTTATTGATTAGGTGTGAAGCTACAACGATTGAAGTTCTCATTACAGATATCAAAAAGGACAGACGGTCATTAACTAAATCTATAGGGGTGAAGTGCTTTTATTTTTCAACCGACCCAACTTTTCTCCCTCTGATTGCACAATTGTTCCACCCTGTGCAACTGTCTTTGGCAAAAAGTTTAGCACAATAGGCTACTTTAATGTAAAGTTTCAAACCTAGCGTTGAAGAATAAGTTATTTAAAAATAATTTTACATTGACTTGTGTCACAATGGGCAGAGCTGCAGTATTTACCAGTACTGTAAAGCGGAAGCAGCGTCACTACACGTCAAATCTAGCGTTGTTGTACGACTTTTTACTCTTGTTTGTTAAAGCCACTGTACAGTGGTTTGGTGCCTACAGTTTATGAACTTTTAGTGCATGGACATTACGAGAAATACAAATTTGAATTACTCAGTAGCCAATCTCATATGATCCCAAAATATGTTTTAAAATGCCCCATAAATACATTTTTTTTTTTTGTATATATTTTTTTTTTTTACACTTGAACACAGAGGAACGTGTGATTGTAGGAGAGAGCAATCGTCAGGTCTGCCAAAATAAAACAGAAATCAACAATAAGATTATATCTGCTTATAAAGAAACAAAATCGTACACACTCTTTCAGTTCATTTCAGCAATACAGGGCAAAATAGAATGTATTAAAACATCTGATTACATAAATTTAAAGGCAAAATAGGCAATGCATCTGATCTTTAAACACATAATATGATATATTAAACATTGATTTCTTAAAAATAATTTATTGCTTTTTTTTTTTTAATATATACTTTTATTTTATTATTTTTGTACAACAGAAAATTGAGAAGAAAAAAAATCTGTAAACTTTAGTTTGGCGATCACATAATTAAACAAGATAAAATACCTGCATCTTTGTAACCTACATAAATACAACCATGACACGGATTAAAGCTGTTTATAGTGTAACAGGGAACCCGTGACAACAAAATGTATGGTTTTAGATTTTCATTTATTGCTATCTATCTACTTCAAACTAAGAAGTAAAACAACAAACCAAAGAGAAAACGGAAAAAAAAAAAAAAAAAAGCTTCCGGCATTACAGACAGTGGAATTTTTGAGAACAAAATATGCTGGTGATAAATGATGAATGTATCCATTGTGTAGGCTGCACTGCCTTACGGTGATCGTTTTCTCTGACTTTCCATGAGGACAAATATAAAATGTTATTATTAAACAACAATGGGGGTCATTAATACAATACGTGCATCTTGTTCTGCACGATGCACCAGAATTTGGATCTTTTTGCTTCCTTGATGCTGGCCCTGAAAGCAATATTGTTTAGCCATCTTGTGCTTTGTGACCTTAATTGGGTTGCAAAGGTGACAACGTAAGCTGTCACATTTAGTCTTCATTAAGCTAAACTTTTCTAGATATTTCCTTATCTACTGCATATAAAACTGTAATTAGGATACTCAAAATGAATGATGCATGACAATGTGTGATGTTAAGGGAACAATAGTAGTGTCTTTTATTAGAAATGCCATTTGTGAAACAGTGCAAAATTTGGGTATGGGCCAGATGAAGCCGCTTTACTCTCCATCTAATGAGCAGCATGTTTCAACATATGTGCCGATCAGAAAAGGCTTCCGCTCTTTCGAGAGCAGATTGGCTGCCTCAGGTGGATTGTGGTGGTGTCAGGTGGGAGCATACCTGGAGGGGAGGTCAAATGGCAAGTACGATGGGGGTTGTGAGGCTGTGGTTCCCGTCACTGATGTACTCTGTCCGCCCACTTTCTTTGGAAGAGGACAGGACACGGTTTGGGAGAACTACTCAAAATTTGGGAGTCTCCTGGACATTCCAGGGGAAGAAGGGGTCTTGTACCGAAAGGGAGACCAACATTAACCCCTCACCTCCGGGCCCCGTAGTGGCCTCACTCCCTGTACCTACGATAGTTTCGCCACTTTTTGTGTAGTTTGTAATATCTAATGCAGTACTTTGCTATACATGCTACCAGGTGCTTCTCTTTTGACTAGGTTGAGAAAATGTCACAATGTGGAAAGTAGCGGATAACATCACTTCTTCTGAAGAGGTAACAGAAACCAACACGGCGTCTGCACCGGGGAGAAGCTGGGTGACAGTATGCGTTTTGGAGAAAACTATCAAGTTGATCATGTCTCAACCCCTTGTACTGTAGCATGAGGGGTGCACAGACTTTTCTGTGATTTAATAATCTATCGTTGTACTGTCCTCACAAGTCATTTTATATATATATATATATATATATATATATAAAACCACGGCAATCGCGCCCTCACCGCTTCCCATGGGAAATTCTGAGCGCTTTCACAAATTCCGTAGTTGTGCCACATAAACTCATGCGTAGCAGCTGAAGGAGGCTTCCTGCGGAGCTGAGGTTTGTGAGTGATACAACAGCTTTACTAGTGCGTTACAAAATTACCCCCAATGATGTCAATATATGAATAAAATGTTACTGCAGAACAGAGGCAAAAGTCAACATGGGTTAGACCAGAATTTCCCAAACCCAGTCTTCAGGGCTCCCCAACAGTGCATGTTTTCCATATCTCCTTGCTGGAGCACAGGTGTATTCATTACTGACTGACACATTGTAACAGATCCACAGGTGCTCCTAATTATGTCACATGTGATCCGGAAAACCTGCACTGTTGGGCAACCCTGAGGACTGGGTTTGAGAAACCCTGGGTTAGACAATTTCTCCAGTTCATGCTGCCGAGGACAACAGTAACAGGAGTATCAAAATCCAGATACAAATGGCTTTTCCCAACACCTTCTTACGCTGAACCTAGTTACATTACAGAACAGAAGGACACTAGCAAAATCAGTTATTTTTTTTGTGTACATTCACCAATTATTCCAAAAAATGTATTCTTTAACCAATTTATAGTCGTAGCAATATTCTCCAAAATAGTTTACAAATTGTTGCAAAAACTGTGACCGATTAACATTTGTGAAAAAATATTTGCATTGCTAAACACGCACCACACATGACGTAGAATTCAGTCAACTATGAGTTTATGGATATGGGAAAATGTCCCTTGTCATTAATTCCACTTGTGTTTAAATATATTGAATTGCGGTACGGGAGCTAACCCATAGGCAGATCATCCTCAATACAGAAAAGCTGTACATTAAGAAATGAAAATGATTCAGCGTTCATATGGAAACCAATCTTAGCGTAGCTTCCTTGTGTAGGCTGTATCAAGACAATGTCATTAAGAATTAGTGGCACAGCAGTGTAGCTGAAACCACACTAATGCATAGTCAACACTATCTTGCAACAGGAAAATCATTTCACCTGCAGCAAATGACAGCAACAAGAAGCTGTTAGCATCCTTTTAACTGGCCGTATGTCGTGTAATCAGCATATTACTGTAACAAATACAATAGCATAAACTGATAAATATGTCTTCAGTAAACGACGGAATGAAATATCATTATCTCGAAAGGATGCACAACGGTCAACGTTTTGGCATAGGCCAAAAATTCCAACAGTGCCGAAAAAAAAAAAAAAAAAAGTTACTGGCTTATTAAACAGTGTTTAGACGAAAAGACCTACCACACACAGTGTACAGTGCTGAGTTACCCTGCAGCTTCTTTCAGGAAAACAAAGTACAATGGGTTAGTGTGAAAATAATCAAATCATACATTCATTCCTGACGCACAATAATATAATAGTATATAAAAAAAAAACAACCATGGAAAAAAAAAAACAACAATCACTGCGGACTTTTACAAGACCTCCGATATGGTAAATCTTGAATTGATTCAGTATGTATTACTGCAGATGAAGACACTTACACGGGAGGATGAAACACGTTCTCCATGCGGCTGTGACCTTTCTAGGCCAATATAATCCTTCTCTAAACACTTATATGGAAGCACACCAAAACAGGAGGGATGAGAGTGCTTAAAGCAATAATTGTGCACCCAACCGAAAAAATAAAAACACACACTCACACACGGTCATTTTTTTTTGTTTTTACAATCAAATATATATAAGCATAAAGTCAGCTCCTAAATAGATTAGTATACAACAGGTCTTTCACCTTATAGAGTTACATTTTGAATATTCTTGATCTTAAGAAAAAAGTGTTCTGTATTGAAAAGAAGGCTGCATTTACAGTGCATAGCAGTAACAAATAAAGGACATTGTCATACTCTATGTACACAAAATAAAAATACTCCATGAACCCGTTCTCTGCCGGAGGCGACGCGTCGGCTCGCCCGTCGCTCCGGCAGAAGAGAAGGTAACATCTGTAAATACTTGACTAGTACATGTCACAATGCAGCGGTATAAACTACCTGGAGACGGATTCAGATAGTTATACTCAGAGCGCTTGTTTATTGTGTAACACCACATCCACTCATCAGAACATTATAATATATATATATATATATATATATATATATATATATATATATATTTGTAATGCTGAACAAGCTGTAAAATTGACCATTTACAAAGCTTCTGATGTTGAAGAACAACATTGTAGACAACTGCATGGGTGTTGGGATCATAGACTAATGTAGCATAGAGAGACTTGGGGGTTACTAGAAAAAATGCCATTTCCTTGATTTCTTCACCAGATTCCCAATAAAAAAAAGTTACTAAGGCGTCATCTATATTGCAATGTTTTGTTTTGTTTTTTGTTTGTGGTTTTTTTTTTTCATCAGGAAGATGATTGAAATCAGACAAAAGTGAAGATTGCATTGCAGTTGAGCATCAGCAGCTTATAAATCCTCCAATAGCTTCATGGTAAATAGTGATATCTTGACGTTTCCAGATTAAGCAGTCTGAAACTGAGGAGCTGTCACAGTTGGCTGGCGCTTCCATCCGCAATGGAGAAGCATGTGTCGCCTTTGTTCCAGTGATACAACTGCGAGTGTGAAAGTGTTGGAATCCTGGGACTCCCAAGGCTCTGTCTAACAATCACATGGCCTCTTTAGTCTCCAGCAGCTGTGTTCATGTAAACCATTGAAGAAACGGAGAGTGTAAAGTAGGAGAAATTCCTAGGTTTGACTGTCGAAAGTCTCTTATTGGAGGACGAGATGTCCGTGAGGTATTCTCCATCATCATTCCAGTGTGGGTGACGCATGTTACCTGCGCAGGCTTCTTTGTGCCTCTTTGAGCAAACTGTCAAAATCCATGGAGTCATATTTGCTTTTGGTGGAAGCAGGATCGAAGTCGTCTGAATTTGAATCTAGAATCGAAAAAAATAAACAAGCCCATTAGCGGGAATGTATTAAACATGAGCACCGTTTAAGCCTGTGGCTAGGGGAGCAGCATTGAAATATTGTTGGTTTTTCGTTAATTTAATTTACTTTAAACTTCCTGGTTTTTTTTTTCTTTAGTATTTATTCACTACTTATTTTTCCGGTAAAAAGGGAGAGATTTGGATGGAACAACATTTGTATTTTGGGGTATACTATAACTAATTTAGGGCCTATTAGCTCACAATGCCTAGAGCAGCACCAACTCAATATACGCACCTAGGGCCTGATTCATTAAGGATCTTAAATTAAGAAGTTTCTTATTTCAGTCTCCTGGACAAAACCATGTTACAATGCAAGGGGTGCAAATTAGTATTCTGTTTTGCACATAAGTTAAATACTGATTGTTTTTTCATGTAGCACACAAATATCAACTTTAAATTTCAGCGTACAAATAATCTATCAAGTATTTGTGTGCTACATGAAAAAACAGTCAGTATTTAACTTATGTGCATAACAGAAAACTAATTTTCACCCCTTGCATTGTAACATGGTTTTGTCCAGGAGACTTAAATAAGAAACTTCTTAATTTAAGATCCTTAATGAATCAGGCCCCCAGTCATTGGTGATAACTGTACCCCTCTATTGTCTATGTCTGGGAGAGCTATGATGATGCTGGTATTTGCTCCATTCTAGCAATGGAGACCTCACAGGTCTCAATAAACAAATCTGACATAGACTGTGGTTTGATATATAGGTGAAATTGTCAACACAATCTTCCCACATGATAGGAGCCTCCCTTCACTACCCTGGGCTGATGGTAATGGCTACATATTGGCCTAGCCAAAGGTAGGTTGTCCCCTGGGCCAGTGTAAGAGATGTCTTTCTGCTGAATGCTATTCTCACAATGACTAACAAAGATATAATTTGATTCTTGATTCAGTAAACCCACATTCATAATAAAAAAAACAATGAATAATACAAGAAATATATATTTAAGATTTTGAGATGAAAGATTTTGTGGTAAATTTATGAGTTTTGGTCAGATCGGTGACTTGCCATATTTAAAACGGAAATTTAATTAAAGGCAATATATGCCGTCGTGTTGAATAAGAGATGGGGCCATAAACAGTAGAAAAATAAAAATATATATTATTATTTGCCGATTATGTATCTTTATCTAACCAGAACCATTATTCTTACCAAAAATGGTTTGATCTGTGCTTAGTTCTCTACATGTTTTACAGAACTCTGTTACTCTAACTTGTAAGTCACAGTTTCCCTGTTCAATCGCGTTTACAATTACTTATTATTACTGCCAGGGACACGTGAAAACAAAGTGACTTTATCGGCATGGAATCCCAATAAGTTGCTCAATGCTTTGTTGGGCCTCAGACCCACTTGCATTAATTATACCAGCAACATGCCTGTGTAACTGGGTCTGACAACAGACACCACTGTTTGCATGACATCACAGCCTTTCACGATATTACTCTCTTTCAGAAGCGTCGCGGTTTTCCAAATATTGCTGGCTCCATTCACCTCCAATGACCTCCCGAACGCCAGTAACACCGCAATTAGCAACCGCGAAATCGAAAGCGTTTGATAAGCGGTTTCCTGGGCGCTTGTACTTTTGTTAACGCATAATAAACATCAGTGGGGATAAGGCCTAAGTGAGCAGGAGCATTTATCCACCTAGAAATTTCCTCCTCTAAATCAAAAATGAATTCTGAGAAACCATTCTAAAAATAATTAAAGTGAAATAAAAAAAAATATACGTAACCACATGACTCTGAATAGCGTTATATATGATTTCAACACGTGAAATACTAAGTAAATAACAATATACTTGCATTGCCATTTCCTTTATTTACCCTCATCCCACCTTGTGCATTGTTATTTTGTTTGAGTTGATTAAAGTGTATTAACCGGAGTCCTGTTATTCAAACAGCTGTGTTTACTCTCAGGCTCTGTCTAAGCCCCTCTACGTTAGGAGGTATTAAATAAGGTAGACACAGAGTGCCATGCTGCATCCGACTATCCACCGACAGGAGAAAATAAATCTTGTATTGCATGCAAAGCCCAGCTCTCGTTGAAGGAAACCTTTCCCACATGTAAACGATGTGTCTAAAGAGCATAACTAAATATGGCTGATGTCTATGCACTCACATTACACTAAAAAGAAAGAGTTTATAATTTTAAAGCTACACTACCACCTAGATAAAACACTGCAAAATACTAATGTACCCCTAATGCAGAACAGGCAAATCAATCAAGCCAATCAACTTTAAATGGCAGTGAAAGGGATTATCATTAGGAGAGCCAATCACAAGCTGCAATCTATTAATTAAAGCTTGTGATTGGCCCTTCTGCTCAGCCCCCCCCCCATGCCCAGAGGATTGCAGGAGCAGGGGTAAACAGCTGCCCATAGCAAATTTTACTAGGTGGTTTCTACCTGGTAAAACATTTAAAGAGCACCGGAGCACACATTAGCATTTTCTAATTAGAATATATCACACATATATATATATATATATATATATATATATATATATATATATAAAAGTGTATACATCATTTCTTATTTTGCCTGAAACCTTTCATTCTGACATTGCCTGGCTAATGCCAGTGGCTTCAGTATGCAAATGAGGTGCATAGACATGAGAGCTCTACAAGATAAAGGGAACATATAAAATGCAAGTTGCAAATGACAATAAATCAGCTGTGAGCGGATAAGTATGTTACAAGCTAATGGTAGACACTGGGTCACTTTAATCCCCCAGCAGGGAGGGGTGGTAAAGTCTGGTGTAAAAATGTAACAAGCAGCTGACTAAAGGCCATTCCCAATCTAACCCTGCAGCTGTGGGTTGTGGGGAATACATGTAATTTTTGGAGGTAACAGGAGACACTCACGTTAGTTAGATGACACCTTAAGGTTACTTTGAAGCAGCAACAGAAGAGTCCAGTGAACCATTGTCCGCTCATTTTGACTCCCAGCAAGTGTTAGTTGTTTTAGAATGTGTATGCTAGGTTTAGTCACCGTTACTAATCTGTTGCTGTCCAAATTTCTGCCACACAATTACACAAACAGTACACTAGAGGTGCATAGGCATAGTGGAAGCCATACCTAAATCTGCATAGTTGGACTTGCAAAACTGCTTTCGTTCGCAAAAGCATAGCTCAAAGTCGGGTTCATTTGACCGGCGCAGAGTGTATCCATTCTCAAGAGCAGCAAATGCGTCACAGGTGTAGCGGTAGGTGATGAAACCGTAACAGTCTCTGTAATAAGGAAAGTAGATGTCACATGACCGAGCACGGTGATAAACATGCGTCCATTCTCTTATTACACCTACAGTTGGCATTAGGGTGCTTCATAGGCTATCTCTTCAGCTTTCATTTATCAGTATGATTGCACTGTCATGAAGCTAAATGCGTTTTTTTTTTACTCAAGCGAGCAAGACTATTAAACAAGAAGAAAGAAGAATAAAGACTTTGGATTCTATGTGGCGTGTGACAATGTCTCTAGGACAAATGAAGGCAACCTGTGTCTCTCCTGTTGTTGTGGAACTACAAGTCGCAGCACCTTTGGCTGGCAGGGCAAGCTGGGATTTTTAGTTCCACAACAGGTACAGGTCGAGGGTGGCTGGAGAATCAGTTAGCTGATTTAGAACAATTTCTAAAGCTACAGGTTAGCGATCCTGTTTACACAAACACTACAGTGCTACAATATCTCACCCGTCATCCCGCAGATTGACGGCACATTCTTCAATTTCACCAAACACTTCAAACCGGGCTCGTAGTTCGGTACGACTTATGTTAGTTCTCATCTTACCAACATAAATAACTCTGTGTTCCTCCTGCACAAGAATAGACATGAATATACTTTACTGGTAAAACCTCACTCATTTAAAGGATTCATTTAGAAGACTAATTTTTAAATTTTTCCCTAAAGCATTGATGGATCCTAAGGGTCATTTTTAAGAAGGCCCTGTCTACCTTCCTAAGGTATCCATGATGTGGATGTTGCATAAATGGAAAGTGGGTCTGGGGCTATGGGGCCGCCTCATAGGCAGGGGACTGCATATGAGTTTGTTCTGTGAGACACAGGATTTGTTATAGAACAGGTATTGTTAGTTACACTCTGCCAGAGAGCGTATTTAACAAAAAAAAAAAAAAAGTAGACAATTTAATATAAAAAAAAGAAAAAGTAGCCATCAGGGACTATTAAATGATTCTGTAATTAAAAATTCACAAAGAAGTATATTAACTTTAAGGGAAATGAATCCCATTTATTTTCGAGTACATTTTCATAGGATAAACTATCACAAATTTTTTATGTGCTCCTCCACAATGCCACAGACAGATTATTTAAAGAAAAAGATGGCTACTGTGATCATAGCTCTGAGAGGATGGAAACAAGTATAAAAGTAATTTTCATATTTTAATGTAACGTCATCTACTCAAATCTTTATTTGTGTTTTAAAAACAAAACAGATTTAGGGTTATATTTACTAAACCGCGGGTTTGAAAAAGAGGAAATGTTGCCTATAGCAACCAATCAGATTCTAGCTATCATTTTGTAGAATGTACTAAATAAATGACAGCTAGAATCTCATTGGTTGCTATAGGCAACATCTCTGCTTTTTCAAACCCGCAGTTTAGTAAATATACCCCATAGTCTTAGGAAAGGACAGGTCATTTTTAATGATAGATACCTGCCATGTGATGTGATTAAAACGATTAAATTATTGTAATATCGTATCCTTGGCAGTTATTCCGTGGACTTTTGGTTAATGTTTTAAGGGGTTAATTAGCACAAAGTAGTGTGCAGGACTAAACATATGGTATATATTGATATACCGGTAAAATTGGACAATGCATCTCTCTTTACATTAAAATCTACTCCATTTAAAATGTTTCTTGGCGCACTAAAGCGTCAAATAATTATAGCAATATTAAAATAGAATGGTTCGTTTTGCATTAAGCAGATGGATTTCAAAAATCTGCATATAGACTAATTAAGTATGGATCAAAATATGAATTTTCTTTATATTGGGAGCATGGGACAATAAAGTAGGTTTTTCGATCACTTTTTTAAGAGGATAATGATGAATACATTGCAGTCACAAACCTAGTTTCGTGTTTAGTTAAGGGACAAATGTGACTTAAAGGTCACTTAATAAAAAATAATAATGACACAATGATAACGTAGAATAATTCTAGGAATAACAATAAAAGATGTTTTGTATATTGCTGTATTGCTACAGTGGGGAAAGTTGCATTATGGCATAGTATTTATCTAAGTTTCAAACTACCAGCTGGTTCTAGTGTATGAGATAATAATGCCATACATCACGCTCATTGATAAAATCCTTGCTATTTGCCCAGGCTGACATGTTATGACCTCAATGCTACCTACAGTAGACTCTGTAATAAACAGCAAGCTAGTGATTTATCTGTATTGACCCCAAATGAGTTATGAAGCCATCACAATAAAGCAACTTGTGGAAATCTATAGCATGCATATGCTTTATAGCAATGTCCTTCAGCACCTGCTCAGTCACATTTCACCCTCCCTGGCCTTGAACCTGTGTTAGGTATGTGACCCCCCCCCCCCCCCCCTCCAACAACACACTGAATAAAGCATTATTCAGCCTCACTGAGTAGCACCACTGTTCAGCAGCGACACTGTTGTTTTTAATCAGGACGTGTCTATATTAACATTAATCTCATGTGCACCAGGACGTCGCATTGCTGGGCTATCGGAACGCTCCTTATAATGAGTTTCTGGATAAGATCCTATACATGTACACACATGCATACACTCTATGCGTCCCTATACATCCCATGAATCAATTGATACACATGATATGATACATTCTGACAAGACATGTAAATCAGTAAAATGTTCATTTATGTGCTTACAATTGCTTTTTGCCTTTGCCGTTCCCTTTGTTTTGCTCGCTCTGATTCCCGTTTCTCATACTCCTTGCGGTATTCCTCCCTCCTCAGCCGCTCGTGTTGGTATTCCTCATAACTGTCATATCTAGAAAGGGAAAATGCAAAATTAAGCTAGGGAGGGTCACGCAAAAAACCTCCTGATTCCCAAGTGGGTATTACAAATTGTGTACAACCACCAACGTGGAGTTTTCTACCTGGGTCTACGACTGTATGGTGACCTTGATCGTGATCGTGTGCATATTGGAGAATTGTTCTGTCTACAATGATCTGTCTCATAGCAGCAGCAAGACCTTAAAATAAGAATAATAAATAATCAGGATATAAGCGCACTGGCAATTTAATGAAATTCACTGTAATATGTCCAATCAGTGGTTCTAGAACAGTGATAGGTAAACGTATACACTTCAGATATGGCCTCACATTACCCTTATACAATACATGTCATCAAAGAAAGAGACACCTTTCTGTAATAACACATCATCAGACATTTTATACAAGTGTTACAAGCTATAACAAACAATCCTGACAATAAAACAGGAAGGAGCTGGAGCCACAGGTAACGGGCTCGGAGGGTGGCATGCCACCCAAGGGCCGTCTGTTGCCCATCGCTGTTCTAGAGAAGCCACAGACTACAGAAATGCATTAACACTAAAGTGAACTAGTTGCCCCTCATGATTCAATGTTGACTTTTCAAAGTCTAATCACACTGAACCTGGTCTCTACTCTACTATAATGGTTTTAATTCTTTTAGAAGTAAAATTCCACAAAATAGACTATATTTCGTAAACAGAGGGGTCTATTTGCCAAGTTCCTAAGAGCTGAAAATCTACATTATTAAGTAACATTGCTATTTATAAAAAATAGGATCGCTGCAGATATCTCGGAATGCAGTTTCTATGGGGACTGCGATGATGGCTCATTTACCACGTTACGAAAATTAAAGCTTTTTCGCAACTTGTCTGCAATTGCTAAAACCATCTGATGATGGCATTTGCCACTGAATCCTATGGGGAGGGCACTGTGATAAAGGGATCTTCAGATCCCTCACCGCATCTTACTGCTCTCCCCTCCGATCACTATCGCAAAAAGTCTCTGAGCAGTACAGCACTACGGAATTAGTGGCGCTATATAAATAACTGATGATGATTAGCATGTGTGACCTTAGGTCAGGCATGTGCAAAGCAACTTTACCATAGTGACCGGAGAGGAGAGACAGACAACGGGACTTTTAAGCATACTTGCCAACTCTCCCGGAATGTCCGGGAGACTCCCAAAATATGGGTAGGTCTCCCGGACTCCTGGGAGAGCAGGCAAGTATCCGAATACTGGAACTTACTCGTCAAAATGACGCCGTGAATTGCATAATTTTGGCCCCGCCCCTGTGACAAATGCAATTTTTGACGCGGGGTGGGGCCAAAATGACGCAATTGACCGCGCCCACTCCCCATCCCGCCCTCCAACCACACCCCCTGACAAAGATCTCCCGGAATTCACCTTTTAAAGGTTGGCAAGTATGCTTTTAAGGTAAGTGAAATCAGCGCCTGGACAGCCTTCTATTGGATGCACTGTCCTGAGATGATTTTTTTTATAAATGATTACCACAAATCATTCGTCATCTTTGTGATGACAGGTGCTAATTATTAGGACAAAACCCTGTAATTAATAAATGGGCCATAGATATACTATAGCTTATCCAATACTATCCTAATAAACCTAAATTTGCAGCAATTTTTTCATTGCATATTTATTCCCAGAATTTCATCAAATTGTAACACATTTTTTTATTTTATTCACTTATTTTGTACCAAATAATTATGGCAAACACTACAACATTACCGTTGCATCTTTTGTAATAAACATAAGTCAATAATAGAAGATTAACATAACACACCCATATTTACAATTCACCCTGAAAACACACTTTGTAGTGTACCATATTAATAACGATCTGGTTTATTTGTGATGTCTACGTCATGCTATGGCAATGAACTGTTTTCAATTTCAATTGCTACCTTTGTATATTAAGCAAGACTGAATATGTCACACCACATTTAACTGTAGATATTTCGAATACACTGCAAAGTGCAGAATCAGAGCATTTTAGTTAAGAAAACTAAGAAGGCACAAGCCAAATACTCTCTTTGAATTTATATGTGTTTTTATTCAGGTTTGTGTGAAGAACAACAAACAGAAGGAAAATAGCACAACATGTGTTACAGAATGTAAAATAAAAAGTGCACTGCACCATAGAGAACAGTCTAGCATGTCCAACAGAGAATTAAAACTCACAGTCAGATCAATAAGGATGTTTAATTAATTAATGTCCGTTAATTCTGTGCAAGCTGTGCTGGGTGGGTTCACTGACCTGCAGCATGTATGTTTCAAGGGAATGTGCATGACGTAGATTCTGCTCCAGTAGACCGTTACACAATCTAAGGCTGGCTGCCCTGATATCGTTAGATTTTATTTTAATACATTATCTTTTTTATACATTGGGCATAGTGTGCTTGACATTAATTGAACCAAATGGCTCAAACTGAATGTAGAATTCCTGTTAACGTGCACATTCTAATTCGTAGACCAGTATTCTATTCATCCAATCAGGCACATTCTTAGAATGTCCAAACACTACATGGGCCATTTATAAAAAAAACAACTGACAACGTATTTATGGTAAAGGACTTTAAACAAACAGCTTTTTTTTAATCACACGGGTTAATTATTGCAGTTTTATAATTAATGTTCTCTGCTACAGGACTGATAGAGAAAATGAGAGATTATGACAGACTGTATCAAACCCTCCGCTCTATACTCAACGCGGCCGCAAGACTCATCTACCTCTCACGCCGCTCCTCCTCTGCCTCCCCTCTCTGCCTTGCCCTTCACTGGCTCCCCTTCCCCTACAGAATTATTTTCAAACTCCTCACCACCATTTACAAGGCTCTCTCCCACTCTACTGCCCCTTATAGCTCCCTCCATTCACACTCCCGCCCGCTCCCTGCGCTCAGCCAATGACCGTCGCCTCTCCTCCACTCTGATCACCTCTTCCCATTCCAGAATCCAGGATTTTTCCCGTGCAGCCCCCCTTCACTGGAATGACCTCCCTCGCTCCATCCGCCTCTCTCCCACTCTGTGCTCCTTCAAACGTGTACTCAAAACTCACCTCTTTCTCAAAGCCTACCAACCATCCACTTAACCCCTATCTCCTCCGCTCATTCTCCCCTCTCTCCCATTGCCTCAACCGGCTCCTCTTATGCCTGGTCTGTCAACCCTCCCTTAGGATGTAAGCTCGAATGAGCAGGGCCCTCTTCCCTCCTGTCTCCTTACCCATTCTTCTGCTCCGTGTCTATTGCATCTGCCTGCCTGGAGTTTCTGAAGTATTGGTACTTTTTGTTTATTGTTCTGTACTGTTATACCCTGTATAGACTACTGTTTGTACTATGTGCGGCGCTGCGGAAACCTTGTGGCGCCTAACAAATAAATGATAATAATAATAATAATAATAATAATAATAATAATAACTACTGTATAGATGGTCTGGCTTATTGGGTTCACTAAAGCCTTAATAACAGTAAGAACGCTACTAGTAGAAGTAACCTGACATAGTCAATGTATCTAGTATTCAATATGTCACATTACATAGAACTATAACCTGCTATGGAAGCCACTTACACATATAAATCTAACTGACTGAGGTGTTCGTTTTCAAGTCTACTGCTACAGATCACAATTATTTGTATTAGGCCTGTTCATGGATTCTACCTCCATGTAGCTGTCCATACATAATATGTACTGTCCATGCAGAACTGGCCACACACTTCAACTCAATCATAATTCCTATTTCACAGCTGCCCAATGGCCCTACTTATCAATGAGGATGAATGGTTTAGCAGATCCTCCATTCTGGGAGATAAAAATGAACAGAACAAGTATTTTGGTCACTATACTTAGTAATATGAGTAGACAATTTGGTCAATGATAACCAAATTGATCAACCAGGTCTGCACAGTGAACAGTTTTAGCCTCAGCTATATTATCTCCTGGAAAGCGAATACAGGGACAATAAAACGTTTACATATTTCCATTTATTTCACCTACCCTGATGAAGATCTGCTGGATGGAGATCTGGACCTTGAACGTGAATATGGTGACCGGGAAGATGATCTGTATTGAGAAAAAGATCTAGACCTTGATCGAAAACATATCCTTTGAGACCGTTGTGAAATTAAGGATGTTGGTGGGGACATGGAATAGCGGCTTGGAGAGTTGAAGGTTGAGCAAGAAGGGGATACATCAAATAAGGAATAGGATTGTATTCCATCCCAGGAATAGCACAGTTTATCATTCTCATCCTCGCTGTCATCAAACAAGCTATCCATAACCAGTCCCGAAGTTAAAAACATAGGTAGTCTAGAGAACTGATCATTGCTGTAATCATTAGTTTCTGGGTCCCTGCTTTTGTTTTCTTCATCATAAACGGCTTGTGTTGGATTACCAAAGTGCTTATTGAGTTCCGCACGGATTTCCTGGTCTTGCAGAGGCTTTCGGTTGCCGCTTTGAGAACTTGGCATGGATACCTCAAACCCGTCTTTTGGGTTCTGCTCTTTTAATGAACAAATTTGCAATTTTTTCCCAGGCAAAGAATCCTTACATTCAAGTTGTCTTGAGGCCTGTAGTTCTTGTGATAAGCTAATATGTATCTCTGATTTTGAATTCATAAACTGACAGTAGTCATGGTCTCCAAAAAGTCGTAAACTAGGTCGTTTAGCTTTTTTCTCCTCTTGTCCAATGACCACTGAGGTCTTTCTAAGCTGTGCATACAGTTCAGATTGTTCAGGACCTTTTTTTGAGTTAATAACTTGGAGACTGGAAGACTCAATGTAGCGAGATTTCTTGGCAGGTGGCACAGCAGACTTGCAAGAAGACTTCGGCTTGGGAGAAGTTCTGAATGGGTTATCTTGGTTGGCTTTGTGAGGTGGGGTTGTTGGTGGAGTTAGTCCTAAAGCCAAAAGGAAAAGGACGAGTTTATTAGTGATGGGCAGTATAACCAGTAGTAACTGTACAATAATATATGCATCAATTTTGGAAATTAATCGCTTTACTTGGAAAAATAACAGTAGTAAGATAACGTGTCAATGGGAAAATATTGGTCAATGGGTTATCCGGAGATTACGATGAGTCACTGCAGAGTATGGAATACTTGTATTCATAGCAGACATCACAAGAAATAGACTATGACTATGCTCTTTTGTTACCACAGACTTGCAACTGTTGGCCCATGGTTCACATGTGGTTTAGATATTATGAAGAACCCAATATGTATGATATTCCCCAAAGCTATCTGTTGTACAAAATAATTTTGAGGCTAGCGAGAAAGTATATAAAAAATATGTGCGCAATGTAGTTACCTTCTCTGCGTATTGCCCTCCAAGAAAAACAAAACCCATCATGTAATTGGCTACAGATGGCTACACATGACGCAACCGGACTGTTCAACACAAATGCTCAACAACCGTATATATTTCCAATTTGGCTACACAAGTCATTGATTGTTCAGTGCGTGGGATCAATGAACTGATTATAACCAGGGGCATTCTAATCATAAGGCAAACCAAAGCAGCCCTCTCAAGCGATTTTGAGGTGCAACAAAACTTCAGGATTTAGTTTAAATAACTCTTGCTGCAAAAGTCTAATTTTATGCATTCTGTACTGTTGTTACACGACGATTTGCCTTCTGGTGCAATCAATTCATCAAACTCATTGAATGTTTTGGCTCCACACGTGCAGAGGTTTCAGATCAGTAACAACAGAATGTATTACCAGACCAGTTTAAGCCTTAGCGGTTAATCCCCATTTCTGTTTCATTATCTACAACCATGTTTACAAGAGCCAACATCAGTATGTCAACATTCTGACAGTTTATCCAATAGCAAGCAAAGATTTTAAAATCCTGATATATGAATTATGGCTTCCGACCATACTTGCCAACTTGCTGAAGACTTGGTCCGGGAGCCTGCCGGGGGAAAGTGGGCGTGACGGGGGCGGGGCTCCACAAATTTGTGCCCCCGGGATGTAATGACGCAAAGGCGTCATTTGACAGTAGGGGGCAGGGCCAAACGCCGCAATTCCCGGTGAATCGCTGCGTTTTGGACCTAATTCTGCCCACTTCACTAGGAAGTGGGCAGAATTCTGCCAGATGCGGGAGATTGCCACACTCTCCCGGGAGTCCGTGAGACTCTTGCAAAATGCGGTGGTCTCCCAGACATATTGGGAGAAATGGCAAGTATGCTTCCGATTGAAATCATCTGTGAAAATAGAAAAACCATTTGACATCTGGCAGATAGGTTGTGAAAATCTGACCTTCCTCAGCTCCTCAGCAACATCTATACTATACTTGCTTAGTCTCCCGGAATGTCTGGGAGACTCCTGAATTTGGGGTAGATGTCCCACACTCCCGGGAGAGCAGGCAATTCTCCCGCATCCTGACCACTTCCTAGTGGTCAAAATGTGACAAAATGTCATATTCAACGCGGGGGGTATGGGGTGTGCAAATGATGCGATCGGCCCATCCCCTTCCGACGTCCAGCCACGGCCCCTCCTCTGGGATCTGCCGGACGTAAAAAATGGAAAATCGCCAAGTATGCTCTATACTACTACATTATAGTTCTATATCTTTTACGTGAAAGGATACTTCCTATGTGGAGGTCTAAAATAATACTTTCATTAGTTCTACTTTAACTATTGCATTTCACTATGAATTTGCTTAATTACTAGACCTCATTCTGCATCAGGAATAAAGAGCTTCATTCTAACAGTTAAACATGTTCAGTAAGTAGCAGAGCAGAGGATCCAACAAGGCACTGAAATGAGTTTAATTTCCCTCAACTTATGTAATTTGTGTACTTAAAATGCAGACAGAGAAGTAATAACATTAAATCATTAGCTATAGGGGATGTAAATAATATGCTTTTCCCCCATTTACTTGCTGCTCATTTCTCTCTAAATAAAAAAACAAAGACAAATTCTAATTAGCACTATTAAGTAATTATGTTTACAGACGCACCAGGCTATTGATATTAAAACAAGCTTAATTATATCTTGATGTTTATAATGAAAAACTTCATTAAAAAATATTTTTAAAAAAAGGGGGGAGGGAATTAATTCAGGATGTACCGCTCCTTTCCGTTTGCTGCTTCTATCTATCTATATATATTAAGTATGAAACAGTCAGCAGGCAGACTACTGCCCCTGCACTTCTGCCACCCTAAGACTGGAACCGATATGGCCTTTTGATAGACCCGGGACTGTTAGGTCAGACTTTTCAAAGAAATGTGGCAGCGTTCAGTGTATAACTTATATAAATGTTTTTTTTTGCATAAACGGAGCTGTTCTAAAAGGCAAACACAGGTAGCAGTTTACATTTCAGGACAAGAGCTGATTCTGCTACAAATAAACAAAGTCCAAATCTGACCCTCCACCTTTGTGGTCCTCCCTCCCCCATACCTGTTTCTAAACTCTTTTTTTTTTTTTGTAGCTGCTACCGAGCTGTAGTAGATTTATAAAAGGACGGGTGACTGTTATAGGCTGTGAGCTGACAAAAGACAGTACAGAACACTGTTATCAAACTTGCACAAACTATAGTCAGTGAAGCTCCTCTCAGAATGAAATTCTGACTATGGTTTTTATTGCTGTCTATTTTCTTTTGTCAAAAGAGCCTGCTGTGCACAGCAACAAATAGCTGCCATTACCCAGAATGTAATGGGTGTCAGACAAATCACATAACACAAACAATCAACACTATGTAGGCCATATTTCAACAGAGCACAACCTTAGCAGTATTTATGATTACCGCATTGAAATGTGTTCTATAATAAACAAGTGGCTCTATATCACTCACACTTATGGAATTTTTTGGCACTCAAATCTGTAGCTAGTTTTATGTGCTCTCCGGTCATTATTTTTGAGTTGGCTTTTGGAAGGGTACAAAACGCACATTTTTATTTCAATATTACAGGAAGGATTTGTGGGAAACAATTACTAGCGACTTTGCTTTTCAAAGTGAGGCGCTGTTTCATAGTGATTAATGGAGGCCTGCAAATCAAAGGTTATGAAAAGAAAAATCATTGCGTTTTTAGTAACCAGGGAGATAATTCCGCTCAGTGATAATATCCAGACATTTCCATAGAGATTCCCTGCTGACGTGTATGTAAAATAGTGCTATCTGTATATCACACATCATGGTGAATACTCCATGTTGTTTAATGAGCTCATACGGGAGACGCGGTGGGCGTGTATAAAAAGAGGTGGGCGTGATTTGATTACATCACTCGCAGTGGGTGGGAAAAATGTGACAATAATTCATCCTTGCCAACTCTCCCGGAATGTCCGGGAGACTCCCGCATTTCGCGAGAGTCTCACGGACTCCCGGGAGAGTGTGGCAATCTCCAAAACGCCACGATTCACCCGGAATCGCAGTTTCTGGCCCCGCCAAAATGACGCATTTTTGGAGCCCCGCCCCCATCACGCCCACCTCCCCCGGCAGGCTCCCGGAAAACAACTTTCAAAAGTTGGTAAGTCTGCAATAATTGGCTTTCATCAACCTTTAAAGTATAGAACCTTAAAAATGATGGGACTAAGTTACCACTCACTCACACATGTTGGTGGCTGCTTCTTTGTGGGTTGAACCGTTAATCGTTATAATGCAGTTAAATGATATCGTGGGTCATAAGTCACGAAGTGCAACATTCCGCAATGGTGTCGATAGCGAAATGATAGGTTAAACGTTGGCCCAGCCCACAAGATGACCGCCTCTGCTGTGTCTAGGCAACAGGAATGCTTCAGTCTGCCACTGTTTCACATAATTGGCCGCAGTTCTTAACATCCACTCCAAAAAAATGAATTTTCCAAGAATATTGCTCAGTAAGCACAATAAAAAAAGCAAACCAGCAACACCTGTAAGTCAGCATAAACTGCGGACCAGCATAAAGTATGAAACATTCTGTAGAGACAAGTGAAGCTAATAAAAACACAATAACCAGTATAAGCGACATACCAGTATAAGCCGTGAACCAGCATAAGGATGAACAAGTGTAAACCAGCATAAGCCATAAATCAGCATAAGCTTCGGCTACAAGTTGTATTCTCGGGATGATTCGCAAACCCTGCCACATTGGCAGCTATGAGGCACAATCATTTAATACAAAGACTGTCAGAGAGACTAGAGCGGCTGCATCTGCCTGAGGCAAATAAAATAGGCTCTGGTCTCCGGTGACACAAAGACGACGGAGTAATGGACAAACATAGCCAGCGACAGCCATTTTTATCTTTAAAGATGTACATCTTACAATTTGTAAACAACAATATCCGGGGAGACAACAAGAAAAAAATAATAGAATGTTCAGTCTTTCTTAGAAAAAAATATATCACAACTGGAATCAACAGGAAAAGCTCAGATTTATCCTTCACATCTCTGCAAAGGGTGTTGTAAACTAGGAGATCTAGGTAACAGGTTGTTGTACAAGGTCCTCTGCATACGCTGGTGTCGTGTTTTACTTTTCTTTTCTCTATTCTACAAGGGAACAGACAGATGGACCACACGAGTGCAATAGGTGTACCATATAATATTGTTTGATGACTAAGGCTGGGTACACACTACACAAAATTTCTCCCGATTCAATATCCTTAACGATTTTACCACCAATCAAAAAAATAAAAATAAAAAAAAAGTCCCGATCAGCACTAAACACATTTTACACCATTTACCATCAAATCTGTGCTCTTCATCTGTAATAATAACCATCGGCAGAAGAGATGGTGACTCTACACACAGATCTATGGACACTGCCGGTCCTGAGTGCATACACACTGCAGAAATGGAACAACATCGTTCCATCGTTGAATAAGATTTATAGACCGGTTTAAAGATCAAATGAAATGATATGGTGGGCTTTCATCGTTGGAGCGTACACACTAATGTGATATCGGGCCGAACGGTCATTTATCATGTGATTGGCTCGATAATCAGCTGAAAACACTATAGTATGTACCCAGCCTAACTTACAACACATAATATTGATGAATAAAGCGACTCCTTAAAGAGACATAAAACGTAAACTTGAATTATTTAATTATTTACTCTGGTTATATACTAGCAAATCTTCATAAATCAAAAGGAATTTAATTAATAGAAATGCACTAAATTTTTCAAGTGTACGAGTTTGAGGGCCAAGATGGCGGAATGTGCCGGTGTGTGAACGTTTGGACGGAGCTGGGCGGGACAGAAGGGTTCCTTGCTGGATAACCAATTATGCACATGAATAATACTTTTGCACCCCCATGCAAAAATGAGATTGATTTTTGTGGGATGAGATTACTTAAATGAGATTAAGCCATACTTGCCAACTCTCCCGGAATGTCCGGGAGACTCCCGAAATTCAGTCGGTCTCACGGACTCCCAGGAGAGCTGGCAAATCTCCTGCATCCCGCTACTGCCACCACTAAATGACACGACACGCGGCGAATCGTGTCATTTTGGCCCCACCCCGGCGACAAAACGGCATTTTTTGCCGTGGGGGCGGGGCCAAAATGCTGCGTTTGGCCGAGCCCCGCCCCCTCCCGCCACGCTCTTCTCCCGGAAAGAGCTTTGCGAAAGTAGGTAATTATGGATTAAGCAGGTGAGGCGTCCCTATGTCCCAGGAGGGCGCACAGTCTTTTTCTAACCACAAAATAGGCGCATTTTAGTCTTCATGAATTTTTACGCATTTTCCCAGCGCATATGTGTGAATGAGCCCTTACATTGTAGACCTAAAGGAATTAATTATTCTATCATATGATCTAATAGAGCATAGGAAATAAGTTCACATTAGATGCTGAATTAAAACACAAAAGACCTCTGTTTATTTGGCTTTCTTATCTAATCTATAAGATATCGTATCAGCAGAATGTTTAATTGCATAGGTGACTGCTCTTGAAAAATGTTAAAAACGTGATGAAAAAGGAGCCAATTAACAAAATTAACAATAACCCTTGTTGACATTTACATAAAGATTTTCTTTATTAAGCCCTGATGCACGGTACTTTCAGAGCAGGTGTGTAAATAACTGCACCACAAGGCTGTTGTGTGAATGTATGTACGCTATGTTTCCTTTCTTTTACAATATTACACTCAAGTATTGCATGTTTTGAAAATGATATATGTTTGGTATGACTGACATTGTATACTCCAATGTAATATAGTGGTGGAGGTGGCAGTATGGAAAATGCAAGTGGAATTTGATAGACTTACACTCAAAGCAGTAGGAGAAGTGGCGGCATAATTTCTAACACATTATCGTGCTAGGTTTCACCATAAAATGATATGACATATAGTTATAAAGTTAATTTGTGTGTATTAGTTTGTTTAGTAATAACATAGTCGCCTTCTCTCCCGAAATGTTTGCGAGACTCCTGAATTTCTGGGAGTTCTCCCGGACTCCAGGGAGAGCAGGCCAACCTCCCGCATCCTGGTACTTCCTTAGTGAAATGGGGTGGGGGGGGGTTTACTGACGCGACTCGTGGCATCCTGGCCCGGCCCCCTTGCTGCAATAGGCCAAACAGTCTGTAATTTACCAGAGGGGCGGGGCCTAATGACGGGGTTCATCTGGTTATGCCCCCAGGACACAGCAGGAGGGGAGGGGAGATCTCAAATGTAGGCAAGTATGAGTAATAAACAGGTTCAGAGAACCACTAATGCCCTGTGATAGGTTTACTTGTTGTTAAAAGTGCACAGTCCTCTACAGACTGTGCAGGCAGCCATGTTGTAGACCTTATTCACATTTAGCCTCTCATTGCACTAGAAACCAGGGCCGTGTGGACACTTCATCATGAAAAGCAACAGTAATGTTACTAGCTTCTAGTCAATTAAGCGGCTACAATCAACATTACTATTGGTTGCGCCCCCAAAATGGCTGCTTCTATTATACGTAGGTGACAGGTGAATGCTAAGAGTTCTGAGGAATTATATGTTAATGAGGTTCTGCTTGGTACAGTAAAGCCAGCTATCTACCATGCTCATAATAATGGATCCACTAGGGACCCTTCCTCTGATGACTATGGTTGTCATGTCACTTTACATAGACCAGACAAGTAATACAGCGGCCTGCAGTTATGTTAATAAATGCAGCTATCAAGAGATGCAGACATATTTTTACATCATGCCTCCAACGTACCACGTAATTAATCTATAACTGTCCCTTTTGGGCATACTTTATGACATGGTGCTATGTGCATAAATTGCTTTGATTTTAGTAAAAATGCACTGAGATAATGGCAGCTTATATGTACACATGCATTTTACATATTTTTTTTTAACAACATGGTGCAAAGAGAAATGATGTGCTGTCTCCAATAGTAACCAATTAGGTATTAAATGTTAGTGGATGACGCCAATCGCGTTATTACACAGCAGGGGCGGAGCCATGATGACACGAATTGCACGGCCCAGCCCCCTGCACTCGCCATTTGGTCCCGAAAAGAAGACAACCATGGTGTAGTGTCATGCCAATGAAAGACTTCACACCACAAAGAATTCACTAACATGAAAAGCACGTTCTGTGGGTTTTTTTTGTTTCATAATTGAAATGACATTTTTTGGCTTATCGAATCGAGCACACATTGCTAACTACAACGTGGGCTACAACAAATGTCCCAGCCTCATGTAAACATTTCCCTCAATAAAACCATAAAAGAAACACTTTATTGTAATCTTTTAGCAAAGAGCTAAGATTTAGGGCCATCTACACAGCGATACAATGGCATTACAGAGCCATTTGTTAGAGGTATCAGCATATTCCCATATAAAGTGCATATATTACATAAAAGAGATTTATGAAATCGTTGTCAGGGACACATTTTCAAACAAGACATCTGTTAGGAAAAAGATCCACAGTCCTCAAACAAACAGACCGACAAAAAAAGTCACAACAGTTTAAATTAATAGGGGGTACCTATATTTGTGGATGCTAATAATCCCTTTTGCTCACACAAATACCTTTAGGGCACTCTGGGACAATGCTTGGGCAGGTCTTTGTGTAACTAATACAGACTTCCATGACAGCACTAACATTGTATCTTCACTACTCACCGTTGGATTTAATGTACTAATTTATTGACTGTTGGTAACTCTGATGACCTGTACATGTTAGTTATAATTAGGGCTACCATTTGTCACACAGACAGAAACAATTTTTTTTTCTGACCTGAAAAATGTAACTTATAATGCTTATTTTTCCATCATTAACATTTACTCAAATTAACAAGAGAAGCGGCAATAGGTTCCTATGACTGTTTTACCTTATTTAGAACCCAAAAGGTAGTATGTGGTGGAATTTCCAAATTAAAAATAAAATTAGGGACGGAACAGTGCGATGACACGGTAGCCTCCCGGCAGTTACAAGAGAGGAGAGAAGGTTCTTCTGAGCATGTGCTGTCCGACTGCATGAGAAGAGGGCACCACTAAGAAGAAGACTTCCCTGCTCTTTTCAAAGCAGAGAGGGAGGCTGGGAGGGGTGGCCTCAGAGGGGCACACTCCCTGCACCCATGGTAGTCCCGCCACTGGCTAAATGTTTAGGTAAAGTCCACCCAAAAATATTTTAAACAACCCTCCTCCGGACTAGCAGAACTATAAAAATCACCTGTCAGGGGCCCTCACAGTTTAGTAGAGTAAAGCCCCACTGACCCTCCTACCTTGCTCCGCCTGGTGTAAATTGTTTTACACTTGACCGGGCTCAACTCTGTGCAGTTAGTATCTGTGTTAGAAACTAAAGCAAAGCTGATTCCACCTACCCATGAGACTGCAGCCTATCCATTCACAAATGACTTCACACTTTGTGCCTCAATGTTTCTCCGTCCTAGTGAACAGTTGAGGTTGAATATTAGTTCAGCCAACAAACGGGTGCCGCCATGTGAGTAGGTGATAGGTACGCTTTTATTTGTCATAGGACCCTTCATTTATAATTTAGCATATTATTAGGTGTTAATAGATAACTACAAACACACATATATATATATATATTCTGAACCTAGTTACTTTGGTTGAAAATTCTCATATAGTGGTGGTTATTGGTGCTACAGACATGGGAGTTTGCATGTTTTCCCCATGTTAATGTGGGTTTCCCCTGGGTGGTCTGGTGTCCGCAGAAAAACATACTGGCAGGGTAATTGGGTTCCAAATAATTTGGCTATAGAGTGTGTGAGCTCCTGTGGTTTCCGGGGACTGATGTGAACGATTTAACATCCTTTGATCGTACTGCACTGTATAATATGCTGGCCCCATATAAAGTGTGATACTAACAATGTTATAAGACTTCAGATCATAAAAAATCAGACAAGTTCAGATCTAGAAGGCTCTGTATATCTGAACCCTGGGTGGTGGTGGATTATTTTAAAATCAGAAATGTTCACATTAAATTAAGTACATACAGAGATGGATATCATACCTTGCAGCAACAGACAACTGAAACCATCGTACTTAGCATCATTAAGTATTCAGTATTTGAACACTACATGGCCACTATTGGATTTTATCTTTATAATGTCCAACAAAAACGACTATGGGGCCTATTTCTGAAACCCTAAACCATGCGGAAACGGCCTTTTCTGCATGGTTTACGCGGTCTCCTGCATTAGGCAAAGTACCGCATTAAATTGCAGTCCCATAATATCCAACGGGGATGGAGAAAAGCTTAGCTTTTTCGGAGCTTGACCCGATGGCTAACGCAATTCAATCCTATGGGGAGAGCCTGGCAGGAGAGAGATCTTTGAATCCCTCTCTGGCATCGTTGCTTCTCTCTCCTACGCTGTTTTACGCAAATGGCATCTGCGCAAGCAACACTAGGTCGCACATGCGCGATGAAGACTCTGGGTCAGAACACGGAGTCTTCATTAGAAAAAAGTCATCGCCAGAAAAGTCTCCTATTGGATGCCTTCTATAGTAAATTGCCCTGAAGGGTCGTCTGTCATCGTTTGCGGTGATAGATGATAGTTAATGGGCAAAAAAACAATAATTTGCAAATAAGGCCCTAAAAGAGACACAGGAAAAGCAGGACTTACAAGCCTTTTTATCTTTGATCAACGTCATGCTTTTTACAACATATTCCACCTGAAGATAAAATATGTTACTGCGTCACACAGAAGCCTGTTACACTCGTTTAACCAAATCATCAGCCACTATTCCCTCTTAGTTCACTGACAAACTGCACTGAAAGAATGCAGCAATGCAATTAACAGACAAAAATTACACCTACACGAGAGATTATGAAAAATGCTTTGTCCAACGCTGTGATTGACAACAATGGTAAAAATAAAAATGGGACAATTCAGGCTGGAGATAAGCTCCCCCTAGTAGCTATCCCGTTGTACATACATAGCATTATTTTATGTGTCTCCCGATATGTAACACAGATACATAACGTACTCTCTATACAAATGGAAACATCAGCAATAAAGCGAGAAAAATGCCATAACTAAAAAGCGTCTACACACAGTGGAGGCTGCCATTTTGGGAATGTAGGCTTTCAATTCATGTGACTTAGATTACAATAACTTGACAAACTGAATTTGGACCTTTATCGTACAAAAGGGCTGAACACATGGTACATCATGTCACTGGTTCCTAGTGAACTGAGAGATTGCATTCTCAAGTCAGACTCCAATATGGCTGCCTCCACTATGTGTATGTGTAATGTATAAATAGTTCTATATTCTATTTTTATGGATTGACAGATTTAGTTTTTTGTTTTTTTTTATTATTATTTCTCTAACAAAACCCTTTTGTAGTGGTGACAGCAAGTGTTGCTGGCCTGAGGGCTACTTTCACTCGAACCATTAAGCACTGAAGTGTTCTATAACCAGAGGCATGACACTTGTCAACTAGTGGTTTTAAAACTGTGCAACTCCAAGCACTCAGACTTGAAGGGAACTAATTACTCTAAATCCACCCGCTTCTACAACATTACAACAGTTCTATATATGACAGGAATATTTCATACATTGTACTGGGGCCTTTTTATTTGTATTCATACATATGCATATATGGTAAAAACATATTTACATTAGCTATCAACGTTGCTTCAATGTCTCTAGAAATTTTCATATTTAACTGTTATCATGCTGAGGAAGTGTTCAGTACAAATGAAAAACACTTTATTTTTTCCACAAAGAAAGTTCAATTGCATATATCTTCTTGGAACAAGGTTATTCAAATTAACAAAATGATGTGCTAGAGTGCTATTAGACTGTGCTATAATTTGTTGGATGATCAGTTAGCACCGCTTAGTGAATCCACCTTAAGGACAGTGGTTATTAATAGACTTATTATAAAGTAAAGCATTCTGCCAAGGAAGTCAAGCTTAGTGCAAATGGACACATCAACATGAGCAGGGGCGCACGCAGGGGGGGTTTCTGGGTCTCCAGAAACCCCTCCCCTCCGCTAAAAAAGTGCCCTACATAGCGGCACTGTACTATACAGCAGCCGCGGCGCTGTCAAGGAAGCGTCCGCGGCGGTGCTGTATTGTATACAGCACCGCCACGGAAGCTTCTTTGACAGCGGCGCGGCTGCTGTATAGTACAGTGCTGCCGAAACAGAGCTGCTGCGCATACGCGGGCGCGGCAGCTCTCTTGCTTTTTTTTGGGGGGGGGGGGAAACCTCCCCCTTAAAAATCTTCCGTGCGCCCCTGATGAGAAACACATGTACCAGTTTGTCAATGAAAGATGCAAAAAACAAGATATTTTTATCCTACAAATGATCTTAAACGACTTCAGATGTTTCATCATTAAAGGACCACTACACCTAAATTATAAGTTGCACATATGTAATGCAATTGAATGCAAGTTATTGCTCTATGTTATCAGCAATTGTAGACTAAGAGAGGTCCGATAGGTATATCCATTAACAGATTAACATACAAGATGTCTGCTGTGACGTTAAGTATCATTTCCATCTGATAGAATCTTCTTACACGGGTCTGAGGATCACTTAAGGGTCCTCTAAATACCACATTACACGTACAATGAAATGTAATAATAATGAAAGAATGGCCCTTACCTGCAGTTCCAGAGAGCTCCACACTTAAGGTTCTTTCAATAGTCTTGCTCTCAAATGGGGAACCTTTGGGATCACTGGAAGACAGCGTATATTTATAAAAACAAGCTGAAATGGAGCTATTGTAGCCAAGACGAGAAGACACCCATCCCTTGCCAACAGAGTTTGCCGCTGCTCAATACTTACTTTGGTGACTCGGGTGTCAGAGGAAGTGACAAACTTGTTGACTTGGCTGCAAATGAAAAGAAAACGTTTATAAATACTGTTACAAATGTATACTCCATGTATGTTTGTTTGGAATTACCATAGAAAAAAAAAACAAAGCTTAGTTTAATGCAAAATTAGAAGCCACTGTATACAGGTAAAATACAAAAGTGATGTTAATATATGGAGAAACTAATGTAAATACTATAAGCATAATCAGTGAGTCTCTTATAATATTGTTTGGGGGAATTCAATTGGCCGTGTTACTCTCGAAAGTAACGCGGGCTGCACACTAATACAGTTCAGCAAAAATCAGCGATAAAAATCAGCGATATATTAACGGTACTAATGCGAACTATTACCATAGTAACAGTAATAATATGCAGACTGCGCTACTTTCAAGAGTAACGCGGCCAATTAAACTCCCCTCTGAGTTTAATAGGAAAATGTGTGTTTTGCAATGAATACTGCAATCCCTACTGTAAATGATTACAGATATTAGAAGTTGGCTCTGTGTCTTGCCTTTAGCCACCAATTTCTGTGTCTTGGTCAGTCACCCAACATAATCACGGTCTGGGACCCAAACAGAAATTCTAGGGCTAAAATAATGCCTCCAGCACAGCCAATAAGACGCTACAGAGTTATAACAATAAGCCAATAAGAGAGTAGCCCAGCATCACAGGCTGCATTCTATTGGTAGTCGCCTATCAATCACTTCCTGGAAACTTTCCCCAGGGATGTATGGCTTTTCTCAGCTTAGATTCCAGAAGTAAACAATCAGCTGCAGTGGTGCTCCGAGCAGTTTCAGCACCAATGTGTCCTTGGTTCAATAATGGATCATGTGGGAAATCAATTGTACCATGTTAATCATTTCTTTTAACACATTCACAGCTGCACTACATGTGTTTTGTGATTTTTCAAATACAGATTTAGATTTCCTGGATTTGCAAAAAATATATTGTCACGTTCCATTCCTTTCATTTGTCCGTTATTTAACCTATTGTAGTTTTCTATATCCAGTCTACAAGAGGAGTAAAAAAAAAACATTTTCACTCTTTCATTTTAATTCTACTGTATGTAGCAACCCTGAATTACTCTGCATACCTGGGGAGAAAATTATTAAGGGAAGGTGGGGACATGAATAATCCCTGAGTCTTACTGCTTGTTCCTGACAGATCAGACACTGAACTCACATCTCCACATTATTTGCTGCTGGATCTCTACATACATACATACATACATACATACATACATACATACATACATACATAGGTATATGCTGAGAATGTGCATAAAATTGCCTGGATTTTTTTCCTTTGCGAGATTGCACTGTGACTTTATTATATATGTATATTAGCTGTGTGGGCAATAAGTATTATTTTAATTATTTGCACATAGTTGGAAGCTGTAATACTGTGCATGCTCACTATGGACCTCATTTAGAGTCGGACGAAAAGCCCGTTTTAGGCGCATCCAACAAAAAAACACTACCACGCATGTGCAGAAAGCACCAAATCCGCCTGCATCTTGGACGCAATTAACACTTGCGACAGCTTGCGACTCACTACGAGAGGATGGGAGGAACCCGGATTTGTGAAGGTGTGACCATGTAATTACATCCTAGTCGCAGTGAGGCGCAGACGCAACACACGTCAAAACAGGGCTAAGCTGTGCGGCAGGAATTAGGTGGCGCAAGCACTAGCTAGCTGCAGGAACTGCTCGCAGATTAAGAGGGTATTAAGAGTGGGACGCAACTGGGTTTGCTTGCCACTCGTTATACCCTACCAAGCTGCGGCACACTCCCACTCCTACACTTCTTAGATGGACTTTGCGTCCGACTCTAAATGAGGTCCTGTATGCTTAGGATGAGACTAATAACTAGCCACATCTCTTAGTGAATAGGCAGAGAGGAAGCAGCAGTGTGATGGTGAGAGAACTATCATTATGAAACAAATGTCTTGTGTTACTATGCTATTTAATTACCATACAGGTGATAAAATGTCCCCTCATAACACTTCTCTCATCTCAACTTTTTCTACCAGGGAGTAGATTTATTAAAACTTCTGAAAGGAAAAGTGGAGATGTTGCCCATAGCAACACCTCCACTTCACCTCCAATCAGATTCTAGCTATCACTTATCTAGTACATTCTAGAAAATGACATCTAGACTCTGCTTAGTTGCTATGGTCAAAACCATAATATTTCCTTTTAGAAGTCTTAGTAAATCTACCCACAGGAGCTCTTTCATTAGGCCAGATATGATTAAGGGGTCGATGAATAAAACCTTCTAAAAAGAAAAAAGTGGAGGTGTTGCCCATAGCAACCAATCAGATCCTACCTATCATTCATCTAGTACATTCTAGTAAATGATAGCCAGAATCTGATTGGTTGCTATAGGTAACACCTCCACCTTTCCTTTTTAGAAGGTATAATACATCTACCCCTATATGTTGTAGGATGAGAAGGGACCTGAAGAAAGAGTGCAAATAAATACATTTTTGTGTTAAAATTGAAAAACATTGCAACACATTATATGCCAAGGCCTTCAATCATATGTAATAACTAATTTGTAAATGTTCATTTGACTCTCAGGGGGGAATTTAATTGGCCGCGTTGCAGCAAAAAGTAATGCTGGCTGCGCACTATTACTGTTATTACAGTAATAATGCGCTTAAATACCGTTATTACGGTCATTTCCACGCTGGCTCCCTGAACTGCGAGCGGAAAGCCGGGTTAAATTTACCGTAATAATGGTAGTAGGATTAACGCTGCGCTAATCTGGGGGGAATTGAATTCCCCCCATCAGAGTGTGATTAATTAACTGTGTTCCATTTATGTCTGGTCTCACGGTTTTAAGACTTCTCATGTGCGTTATACATCTTTAACAGTGCACATCCTCCCTTTGAAAAACGGAGTTTATACATCTTCCGAGTAAGCGTAAAAATCCCAACAGTTGCACTCTGCTATGGTCTTTGGTCCAGCAGCATTTCACACAAATTTTTCACGCCTCTGCAAAAAAAAAATCCACCCTGTAGTAGGTAAATAACAGGTGGCGCAGCTGCTAAGCCCTGGCTCTCCATTAGTCGCGGCGATCAGCTTGTTTGACATTACAATGTGTGGAACGAAGTACGGAAACAGCATGGCTGGGCATTTGCCAAATAACTGGTTCAGGGGTGAATATCTAATTTAAGAAGCGCCAGATTACATTACAACTAATTAGATATTAATGAACTGTTAGTCAATGATAGCCTTCATAGGTGTTTATCTAAATAACCATTGAGTTGTCAGCCTGAGTAACCCACATGAAAGTTACCCCTGGCTCCACACCCTGTAAGAAACTAAACTTTGGTCTGGCACACGCCTGTCACTTCGCTTGGAAGCAATGACATCACAGCGATGTCACTAGATCCTGGTGAATTAATAGACTGCATTGTCTTGAATATTGATTCAGTGCATAAAATAGCTGCCTCCACGGAGAGTAGTTACGATTGGTGTTAAGTTTGGTGACCACGGCTACAACCACCTTTGCAATATTCACTCCAATAAAAAAACATTTGCTGTTACTGAAATTCTGCCTCTGTGTATACTAAACAAGACTGACTGTGTAACATCACAGCCTGATCTCTCATGCAGTCTTACCTAGTATACTATAGGCTTTGACGCTTTTGTAGCTTTAGAATATAAAGATCAGACTGAAGTATAATGAATAGAAATTATGGTCCCACACAAGCTACATATGAAATCACCGAATGCATAAAAAGTACCACATTACGACTATCTCCGATAAACCTGATGTAACCGGCAAAGAGTCCATTACTCTCATGAATAATGTGCGCTAAGTGTCTTATACAGACGCGTGTCCGAGCACTGGAAGCGCAGGGTTAATCTTTAAGAATAGTTAGGTTTTGTTTCAGTAGCAAGATTACAAGTGGCAGAAGCTGCTGAATAATAAACTCGCTTATATGGATTCCTTTCTTATCTCTGTACTGCAATAAGGAATATATTATTTGATGCAAATCTCTTATGTCTTATATTCTGTGTTTTTTTTGTTGAGATTCCTGACATTTTCGCACATTTGCCCGAGGATAAAGATTCATAAGATGCTTTATACATTACCGTTTCAAGGTATTGTCTTTTTCTAGAAGTGTTACTTTTCAGTAGTTTATAAAACTCTAAAGCTGTTGTTCATTAAAAGACATGAGAGCGAATTAGTTGGATTTTTATTACTACTCTGATGACTTTTTTTTGCTTTCAAACAAAAAGTGAAAACAAATTGGGACTAATAGCAACATTTAGATATAAATTAGAGAATCAATTTTTCTACTCGCAAAGTACATTTTTGTACATAGATGTGAACAATTAAATATAATCTACAGTTGAAAGCAATTTATTTGAGAATTGCTTTCCAAACCGCAATTCAGAATGCGTCTTTTTTTTGTGTGTTTTTTGAACCATGCGATTTACCTAAGCAAAAACTGCACATCAGGCCATCATATTGCAGACAGCAGTTTTTGTGAGCTAGGATCTATACAAATGATGCAATGTATCAAGCCGTGTTTTACAAAAACACAGTAAGACATTATTCTTTAATACATGGCTCTCATTGGTAAGACTGGTCAAATCATGTGCATTGTGAGTATGACCGTACCCACCATCTGTCCCGATTTCGGCATCAGTCAGGGGCGGACCTAGACTTTATGTTTAGGGGAGGGGCGATTTTGCATAATCACGCCCCTCCTTTACTTTGATTGGCTGACCTGCGTTTAGCCCTGCCTTCCGCTCACAATTGGCCCCACCCCCTCCCGTTTTGATCGGCGGCTGGGACCTATTTTAAAGGTAGGCTTTCTGCTGCTAGGGGGGGCGAATGGCCCGATCGCCCCCCCCCTCCCTGGATCCGCCAGTGGCGTCAGTCCTGCTGTTCCGCCCAGAGACATGTTTTTCCCAAGGGTGGGAACGTTGGGAGGTATCCGCCGTTCACAGCTGCTCTGCATAGCGCTACCTGCCGGTGCTGCAATGTTTGGAAGGGAAGGGAGATTTCTAATCGGCAGCCTAGTGCTTTACATAGCTAGTCAGCTTTCTGGGGACCTGCCCACTCCCCCTTCACAATGTGGCCACTCCTCCATCAGGATGTGGTCACGCCCCCTGTCCCGCTGACAGGGACTAAAATGTTGGCAGGTGTGGTATGATGCCTATACAAAAGTGCCAGGGTTGGTCACTAAAATGAGGTCACAAAGTAGACTCAAAAATACTTTTAGACACAAAAATATGACTCCTAAAAGGTGTATCTCAAAGATACAAAAAATTAGATGCCACAGAAAGGGTTAAATCATGCGTTTTTTTTTCCCCGAATGATGTTCAGATTGTAAAGCAGCGGTTTGCTGTAAACCGCATGCAATTTGCGACTTTTAAAACAACACGTCAGATGCGATTTTACGCAAATGCAGATTAATAAGCAATACAATTTGTGTTTTAAAATCACATACAACTGATAGAGGTTTTTAAGACCGCATAATAAACTGCTATTTTGCACATCACCCTTAGTGTTCCTCTCTAATACGCCTTCTTATGTTATCGGTGGAGAGCATTTAGCTAAACTTCCTCATGTGTGGCAGTAGTGTCAGGTTATAAAAGCAAACTAACCAATACCAAAATAGCAGCAGGTACATTAGGAAGCATAATAAAAACTATATATTTTTGCAATTAAACAAACTGCAAAATTCTCATTATTTTATGCCATATAAAATGTATTTTGCTGATCGTTTTCCTTTAAGGAAATAGCTTATTGCCCTGTTTTGCATGTATGACTAAAAAGTGATCTGATTTATAGACAAGCAAGCGTACACGAGAGGACAAATTCTAAAGCCCTTCTGGAATTACCATGTGGAAAATTACCCATTAAAAATGCTATTTAGCAATAAAAATGAAAGGGAGCCACAATGGATATTTTCTGAGTTATAGAAGGAATAGTAATGTACAAAAAGTAAGCCATTATACATTAAACAGACAAAGATCCAAACATTTCACAGGAAAGAGTCTCTAGGGTTTGCCCTGTAGCACTAACTAGGGATTGGTGTATAACAGGTCCATACTACTGTAAGGGTAGGAGGATGGATGCAGAGCTAGTTTCATGACAAACCAATATGGTCATAGACTAAAAGGGCAGACTGTGAGAATAAGTGTACACTAGGGGGTAGATTCATCAAACCTTTTAAAAGTTAAGGTGGAGGTTTTGCCCAAAGAAACCAATCAGATTCTAGCTATCATTTATATAGTACATTGTAAAAAATGATAGGTACAATCTGATTGGTTGCTATGGACAAGACTTTTTTTTTTAAAAGGTTTGATAAATTTACCCCCTAGTGTACACCTTTTGCTAAATCTACCTCTAAGGGTGTCTAACAGTATGTTTCCCAGCCAGTACCAATGTACGTTACAATAGGTATATTCACATCACTTATACATACCTCCCAACATGGCTGCCCCCAGCATCTGGATAGGGGGCGTGGCCACGTGGCAAGGAGGGCGTGACTACATTCAAAAGCGCTAGGCTGCCCATTAGATACCGCCCTTCCCCCAACATTCCCACCCGCAGGACAGACATGTCCGTAAAGTCGAGACTAAAATCGGGACAGTTGGGTGGTATACCTATATATTTTGGTTCTAACAGGGTAGTCACAGGGAAGGTTTTGTCACTGGAAAACTGTAGTCAGAAAGCTTGTTATTGTTTAACAGACTTCTGATAAATTCAAGGAATATAGATATATAATTGATTTAGAGAACTGAAGCAAAATTGGATATTACATTATAGATGCTCATGAATAACTTGTAAAAAAAATAAGATATATCATTAATGTTCTCAACACCTGCAATCACTCGTCATCTAAAATAATAATATCTTTTACTACTAGTAGCCAAGTTAAGAGCCCTCATCTACGCCAGAGAGTGACAAAGCTAATAGGTTTCATCTCTGTCCATGCACAGTAATTACAGCTACCCTGCATCATTTCTATCTTCCTCCATTAAACTTACCTCAGGCAGACATTACACTGATCACCACACATTAGCCATACATTATATAATAAAGTTCCCTGCACCCAACCAGGTAACAGACCCCCCCCCCCTCCCCCCCATGCAGCAACCTGCCACGGAATACTCTCACAACACACAGCTGTCTATTATACCATTAAAAAAAGAAAAAAAAAGATAATAAAACAAAAGACAGTATAGCAAAACATAACACAAACAATACTAAAATTGTTTGCCAAAAAACTACTACTCAAATATTATAAGGAATAAGGCACTACCTATTGTGCGAGACAGGGGATAAACACATATGAATATATGTTTAATACATTATATATTACAAACATGTCTCTAATAAAAAAAAACACAAGCAAACAAAATGATAGAGGGACACAACATGACTGAGAGACTAGCTGGGAACAGGCCAGTCATGTGACCAACCCAAGCAAGTGGAGCGAGGACCAATTTGTATGAGTAAAGACTACATTAAATTTACCAAGAAGTGCAACATATATAGGATTCCCCAAGCTACCTTGAAAATGTGGCTGAGGATGCAAGCAGGGCTTCTTTTTGGTGCATTTGTCAAGTCTGTTGTTAATCCTGCTCTCTGTTGATTTGGTCTGAGAAGAGTCATCATTTGCAGTCAGGTACTTAAGGAGCTCTGAGCAAGGGCGCCTTTGTGGCTTCTGCTGTTGACAAATGTTTCTGGGTTTATTACTCCAACAGTTCTCGCTCTTCAAAACCAAAAGACAGAGAAGAAAAGGAAAAAAAAAAGGGAAAATAAAATTAGTGAGCTGAGGCCTCAGTGAAAGAAAATACAACTTGTCTCTTGTCTTTTATTAATTCTGTGAAGTGTTCACAATAAGTGTACCGGCTCTATGATCTGTGAATAATTGTTTGCAGAACAAGGAAAGAAAATTGCATTTAAAATTCCCCGATGCCACTTATGAAAAGTTTTATTTCATTTCTCCATTGCCTCAATTTTATCCTCAGAAACACAGACGCGTCTTGTTTTTTTACAGTCTTCTTGTAATAAAGTGTGGGATTAAAACCACTTAGGGTTTATTTGTTACCTGATGTTGCAGCGTAACGTTTCATAGCACTCCTAAGTGTCCTTAAAAATGTTTTGTTTTCATCTAATGTAGATGGTAAGGTAACATTATTTAAATAGCACCAAAGGCCCCATGAATTATCGCTTTCTGATTTAATGGTATATATAAAAGGACTACCCAAATGTCATGCTACTGCCTAATATGCTACCTCCTTTTCTTTTATTTATAATCTATCTCCTGCTGGCATGTTCTACCTAACAACAGTGGGTCCCGCACGCAAATAAGGAGGAGACACATTCAGCAGTACTGCAGTAGTGTAAAAAGAAAGATGGCCGACGACACTTTTTGGTGTCGGACAGGCCTGATTTTCAAACATCAAAAATGGCAGTGCGTCGGCCTTGGTAAGAAAAAAAAAAGGACGTGGCACAGATGTATAGTCTAAATCAGGGTTTCCCAAACCCAGTCCTCAGGGCTCCCCAACAGTGCAGGTTTTCTGGATCACATGAGACATAATTAGGACCACCTGTGGATCTGTTACAATGTGTCAGTCAGTAATGAATACACCTGTGCTCCAGCAAGGAGATATGGAAAACCTGCACTGTTAGGGAGCCCTGAGGACTGGGTTTGGGAAACCCTGGTCTAAATCATAGTTGCCAACATTGGCAGCTTGTGTCCCGGGAGGACCGGTGGGTGTGTGGGGGCGGGGTTCGAAGAATCGCGCCATTAACCCCGCCCCCACAGCTGTCACCACCTTTTTCGACCAATAAAACTAGGGGGTGGGGTCACAATGACGCTAATAAGCCCCGCCTCTCCATTTACTTTCCAGAGCCGGCCGGGAACCGGGAGAATTGCCCTCTCTCTCGGGGGTGCGGGAGACTGACCCAGATTTCGGGAGTCTCCCGGATATTCTGGGAGAGTTGGCAAGTATGGTCTAAATCTGTCCCGATTGTCCAATCAGGAACTTTGCGATGTATGATGGCAATGCACATTAATATTTACTAAATATCAGCGACATCACAGAGGATGAGAATGCATCTCATCAAATCACTAAGAACCAGAAAAATCACAGAGGCAGGAAGTGACATCAAAGAGGCTCAAAATGGCTGTCACCTGTCTGTGAGGGTGAAGGGTGCTCTTTAAAGAATGCACACATCATTCTGTCACTATTGCCTTTGTATTTATTTGTCTACTGTAATGTGTTGCTCGAAAAAGTTCTTAATAAAAACTTTGCAAATCACGGTCGATCTAATCATTAATTATAAATGCACTGACATTAATATCTTAAAATGAACAAGCAACTTCTAGTGACGCCCGTTGTCAATCAAGGCTCCCCCCCTGCCGCTTAATTTTAAATAAAACTAGGAGCAGGCAATTTTGGAGTGAAATATGATCATGATGATCCGCCAATCAGACAGTGAAAGCACTGCATGGCCGATCATTAATAAAATCAGCAGACATATTTCAGGAGCAATCTCTCAGATGTCATAAATAGCTGATAAGAAAACGTATCCATCTCCGGGAATTACGCAACTATCGTATATGGAAGGAAAAGCAACAGAGGACAGGTTTTAGTGCTCCACCTGAGTTATGAGTGCAACTAGACCTGTAAAACAACTATCAGGCCACCGTTTGTGTATTATCTCCAAACAGGGAACAATATTTACTGTACACAGTAGCATAGGAGTTTTCAGTCTATTGAATGGCATGCTGTCATTTGTAAAGCAATTGAACTCTGCACACACAGTATAGATCACCATATAACACCCATATAGCTTCTGCTACTTATTATTCTATTTCATTTCAGCTGGATCAAAAAGAAGAAATTTGTACCTTGATGGACGCAGAGCTCGTTCTGATCCTCTGATTAGAGCTTCCATGGTTGTGAGCACCGCTGCATTCATTATAAATCAGCTGAGTGTTCGCTGGAGCCAGTAAGAGCTTTTTAAGCTGAAAACAAAAGACGAGAGAGGGGGGATTGTTACAAACCAATGAGGATTACAATGATGTGTCTTAAATTGTGCACTATTAGTTAAAATTAGTCATGAGGAATCACAGGAGTATACTTTTATGTGTGAAAAATAATGCAATCATCACCACATAAACACAATTACAAGAGCTTGTTATGTCATAGTGATAATTACAGGGTTTGCTTATACTGCAAAACAGAAAACTCTGGTGTGAAGGGCTATACCGAGGAGGGGAACCTGCAGATCCTTAGCCTATTATTAGACTGCATCTCCCGACCAAGTACCGGTTAACAGGACACGCTGGGATTTCTGCTTAATCAACTGAGCTAAGAAGGTTTTGTTATTTTATAAATGTTCACTTAGATCTATAAATGTGTACTAGCTGTGCAGGGATGACTGACATGGGGACGGATTAATCCAGCTTCATATAAACATTCACAAGGTTAAAAAGTGAATCACTTGTAAGGTGGCCAAGGACCTATCATTTTAGAAGTTCACCCCTGCCCTTGTAAAGCTGGGCAAACGGGTCTATCCTGTCCGTTGGCTCAAGCTCAAATCATTGGCATCCTTTACCAATAGGACTACACGTGTGTCTGGCCACATAATACAGGTCCGGCTCTTCAGCTCTCGGGCTGCGTGACCATGGCGTCACCTCTTTACAAATAACTTATTATTATTTTAGCAAACCGCACCGTCAATCTCTGCTAATTATTATATAGTGGGACATAAAAATGAATATAGAGATTGGTCATATAGCATCTTATTACCAGGGCACAAAGACCCATTACAGAGAGAGATGCGGTGCGGCTACATGCGTCATCATGTGAGCCAGCTTCCGCTGGTCAATAAAGCCAGGAGCAGAACACTGTTGACTTGAGTGGCGAAACATATTATATTGATTATGGGTCCAAGATACTGTTACAAATCAATGTCAGGAGTTAAAAATAAAAAAGGTCCATAAATAAACGCATCTATGCACTTTCCAGATCAATGGCCGCTCCTGTATTACAGAATTTCATGTGCAATTTTAATACAGCTCTGTATTTTATCTTTATGCCTAAAATTAAAGTCCAAACCTTATTTTGACTACATCATACCCATGCAGCGGGTAGCCAGAAGCACATCCAATTCCTGTTAAACAGTAGGAAGGGTTCTTACTAGTGACGGCTCTTCTGCCTCCTGTGTTGGAGGGGTGCCGTCAGATGAGAGGCTGGGATCATGTTCAGTGGTCACATCTCCATCTGTCAGCGCATCGAATGAAGGCAATCCATCCTCATCCACGGGGAGACTGTCCAGTGTCTCAGTGAGAACGGCCAGCAGGTTCTCTTCGCTCTCCTCCTCTATCTTCTGCAAAGAACAATAATTGAATGTGTCAATAATATAATAAACTGCCATCATTTTACCAGGAGTCATCCTACACCTAGTACATACATCTCGTGTCACCGATTTGTAATTAGATGTCACAGGCTTGGCATTGGCTATTGTTAACTAGTGATTTTAGGCCCTTGGTGTAGAATTTACAATGGAGCTTTAACCAGCTCCTGTATAGTGTCATGGAAAGCATACAGTGCTACAGCACAGCAGAGGACAGTGAATGGCATTGCAGCAATAAGTATTGGATTACAATACAGTCTGGAGATGTAGGGTGGATGGACACGGCAACACCTACAGTAGTTCCGGTCATACAATGGCTAAGTGGTTAGCGCTTCTGCCTCACAGCACTGGGGTCATGAGTTCAATTCCCGACCATGACCTTATCTGTACGAAGTTTGTATGTTCTCCCCGTGTTTGCGTGGGTTTCCCCCGGGTGCTCCGGTTTCCTCCCACACTCCAAACACATACTGGTAGGTTAATTGGCTGCTAACAAATTGACCCTAATCTCTCTCTCTCTCTGTCTATCCGTCTGTGTATATTAGGGAATTTAGACTGTAAGCTCCAATAGGGCAGGGACTGATGTGAGTGAGTTCTCTGTACAGCGCTGCGGAATTAGTGGCGCTATATAAATAAATGATGATGATGATACAGGTAAGAATTTAGTGTAAATACACTATCACCCAAACTGAATTAGATAATGATGGTGAGTTGACCAGGCTGCTGTAATCTCATCATCGATCCTTCTTAAATAACAATACAATAAGCCGTGTTGCCATTTAATAACCCTCTTAACTTCTAACATAACTAGAGGACCCTTATGATGGGATTGTGTAGTGCTATTTATTCTAATTTATGAGCTGAACTGATCTGCCACAGACTAGATTGCTGTGTGATGGAATTAGAGATAACCGGCTTTGTCATTGGGAGACGATGAATACCCAGAACTCAACTCTACAAATCTGAGTCAGATACGCTAAAGTGACAGGACCCGCCGGGGGTAACTGGCACCAGCAAGCATGGTGAGGACGACGGGACACGTGGGCCGCCGAAGATCATATTTTGCCAACATACCCAATAATGCTCTAATCAGTTTGGATTGTATTATATACTGACCCATTCACATACAGACAGGGATATACTAATCACCTGGCATGTTAATTCTAATACTGTGTAAATATTTTCCTATGGGGGAATTCAATTGTCGTTTATACAGTAAAAAATATGCGCTCATTTTTGCTTGCACCTCTGTGGGGTGTCAGCAAAATCGAGGGATATTTCTGTGAAAAAAAATCTGCGCAAGGTGTCTCGTGGTTATTTCGGAGACATATTGCATGGGGTTTCTTTTAGAATTAAATCTCCCCTATGCTTAGTTGTGAAACAGAGCATAGTCACAGCCTGATCGACAAACACGGCTGGCTTTGAAATTGTCCTTACCAAGTTATGGTAGCCAGGAAGCTACTCCTTGTTTAGTTATCTGCTTGCCGAGATCCTTTACCCAGGCAGTATACCATGTTAGCAAATGATATTGCAGAACTCCATGTAATCAGCATACATATTTTATACAGTAGCATCGTTCAGCAAAATATAACACTAATGGTGTAGATAGGTCAGTTCGCAACTGACAATAACAGCAATGGTCAAACTCTGTCGCTGGGATTTAGAATTCCACCAACAGGGTCTATAGAAGCAGAAATACACAGATATAACTTTCCAGAACAGAACAAATCAGTAAGCAATTTATTAAGCTGTGAGAGGGGCTTTGCAGTGCAGTCAAACAGATGCCCTATATTGCTATGGCACGGTGCCATCTCTCCAGCTGTGGCACAATCTTGCAATGAGTGGCTGTTTACAGAGAGAATGTGTGACACTAAAAGACTGAGCTGTCACCTAACGGCCCACTCTTTCTGCATCTGTTACCAGAGACAGCGCATTACCTCTGCATTAGACGTATACAATAGGTCTATCAGTAAACCAAAGGCCATTTATTTACCATGCACTAGACTACGGACTGGCTGAATCAAGCAAATATTTACATATAAATCAAAAACTATCTCAATATCAAAGACAATATCTATTATAATTTAACAATTGAAGCCTTTGTGCATTTTGCAATGAGACAATGAATGCGTAATGTGGGTGATTAGCTGCCTCAGTCACAGATAGACTGGCACCCAGCGTTGGCTGACACATTCCGTGGGCACAGGTCTTCTGCGGAGCAGACTCAATTAGTTTTATACAAGTTTCAGCAATCAAACGCCCAGGAGAAAGCCAGGCATGTAACAAAGACGACTCTGCTAAACAATTAATGTCACATTATATTACTGCCTGTGTCCCAATTTACACAGCAAATAAATCAACATCACAATAAATGAAGTACACTTGCCGACTAACACATGTCTGTTTAGAAAGTGACATGGCAGAGCAGCCCATTACTTACTGAAATGACTCTGCAAGGTAACCTTTATATTTTTTGACGAAGCTATTATTTCTAATTATCGCAAATTGCTATTTATATAGAAACAAATTTATTAGCTGTAGAGGGATGGATCTAGTGCTAGAACAGTAAATCAATCAAAAGGTGGGAATGACGCAAGCTTGGAACCATTTGTGAGATATCTGTTGCAACATAACAAGATATATATATATATATATATATATATATACACAATTATACTGTAATTCACTAGGCACTAGACCCAGGTGCGTTTGAGAGGTCATTATGCAATTTTTTAAAGCAAACTAGAATATTTTTTTCCAATTCACCTTATCCTCCTGTGCTAACCCACAATCTCTGAGGGACTCAAAAGAGGGAGATTCAATTCTAAGCGAAGTGGTTCACTTGTCATTTTATACGCGCTAAATGCTGCAGCAGTAATTAGATTACGGGACCCGCAAGGCTTATGGCTCCTGGAAACAGGGCTTGATTACACTCCTGGAGGTGTGAGCAAACATCATTCCAAGTGAACCCTAATCCAGGCAGTATTTAATCTCCCCCAAATTCTGATGGCGGTCATAAAGTTTCACAGAACTATCTATTGTGACAGTTGTTGCATAATGGCAATATAAGTGGACCAATTGGATAAATCCTTGTAGTCAGTGACTTTACAAATGTATACATAATACATGGATTTTAACTGCTTAGCACTGATGACATTATTATAGCAAAAAAAAAAAAAAATATATAAAATAATAAAACCATCAAATTGACAGTATACATTGTTATCGGATCAGTTAAAAACAGTAGAGTACTTTAAAGTGCTTTACGATAATCCTACACACTTGGCTTTGAAATGCCTTACAAGTTAGTGGGGGCACAATTCATTAATTACTCTTTGGAGAGACTTTTCTATAAGCTCACAATGAAACTAAATTCATATAATACCTAAAAGTAATTTACTTAATGATGAGTTACAGCATGAGGTAAACCCAAATATTTGCTATGAATATTAAAGGGAGGCCCCAAGAACCCAATTATGTCACAACCCCCCCACCCCCAAAATGGCGTCAAAAACATCCCGCCTGTACTAAATAGTGAGTTATTCAAGCAAACTTACTAGTATTAATATGAAACGTAGGTAAGACCTTGTAACACGAACATTATATAGAGTCATTCAGTAATATTTCCATTAAACAAATGGCAAGTGAAAATAAAATATTAGGATTAGAGTTCCATTAAAAATCAATCATAGAGCACACAGCAATTAGTTAGTAGAAATAGAGTATCATTAGACTAACACCAACTATGTATACGTACTACATACAGCATAAATTGGCACTTACATACAGGGATTTCTAGCCATACCTGTGGGAAACACAGACAGATCAAGGCATATGGATAGCCCTATTTGATCAAAGCTAAAAAGATCAGAATAAACAATCTGACCTGTACAGGGCTTAATGAGGACTATTTGAAAGTCATTGCTGCATAAGGATTATTAAGCAATTGGAAACCTCTTTCAAGGTTGTTAAGTCACGGATGAAACAGCTGTGAGCATAAGGACATTTTTCATGCATGAACTTATGAAGGTGATGCAGTTTTGCACCAATTTTACAAATCTGAAAAATAATTTGCTGCAACCACAGCTGTGATTTGCGAGAACGGCGGACAGGAGCACTAAAATATATGCAGTTCTTCAACGTCAATAGAGCAAAATGACTAAATCGCATGACAGATACAGTTCAGCTTTCATCTAAGTATTGCACTTGCCCAAATCATAAATTTGCTCTTTTACTCTTTCATATAGACACTAAAGATTCCCTGTTCACTTGTGTCCTATACGTCTGTTGTAAAGTAGGATGGCACAGATTCATATAAGCTAAAATGCATTGAAATACGGTTATATGATGATTAAAACAAAAAAGATAAATCTCAATTCTTTCATATATTGAAATAGGATCCACTCACATATAATAATAATTTTACATTAAACCCGTACCCTACAACTAGCAGTATAGTGAGGGTCTATAGTATAGGTACAGTCTAAGTGCAGGGGGCGTAATGACGAGTCTTGCGTCATCAGGCAGCTTGGTGACTGGCGTCATCATGGAGGGATCCAGGCGGGATTTGGTAGGGTGGCCTACTTTGCCTGGAGCTGGGGGGGACTCCCCAGAATTCGGAGTAGGCAGATGTGTATTCAGAAGAATTTTGAAAATCTTTTGACACAACAAAGATAGTTGCCTATTAATGAGTCTCTAAAAAATGGTGGAATGTCCCATTTTGCTAGTCTGGGGGAGGCAGGTGTTTATTGTAAAATTATATCCCTGATTTAAGTTCTTATTTATAATATTAAAAAAGTAAACATGTATATGGAAAACTAGAATAAATACTATAACTGATCAAATAAACAGACTACAACATAGATATCAAAAAGCCAAAAATAGATTTCCTATATTACCCGATTGTCTTTTTTACTATCTTGTTTGGCGAAGTGCCGTGCATATGAAATATTGAATATATTTTTGTCTCCATGGCAAGATAATATATAAGGAAAATGAGTGATGTGCAGGGTTACATGTGAACATTTGTTTTAGGGAATACTGAATTGAATGAGATATATTGCTTTCTTTCTAAATAATAGATTAGGAAGCCGATCCTCTCACATCCTTTCATCTGAATGTAGGAAAAAAAAACTATCCGCTTTAGCTTTTCATGGGCATTCAATAGCTTTATGGTGTCAAGTATTTGCATTCACTTACACAGCTACAGTCTGCGCCTCTTCATACAAGTCTTGGAGATGAATGATGAAATATGGTGCCTATAAAGTCTTTCCTTGGGGACAATGCCATAAAAATATAGCCAGAAGGAACTGAAATGAAATATTGGAGATGTCAGCTGGAGTTATTGACATAGAGATGAATAACCAGAGCTCTGATTTTTTGGTCTCAGGTACTCCCTGCCAGACAGATGGTACATCTCAGCAGCTGACGTTAAAGCCATGTTCACGGGTGCTAGGATAAGTGACAGTCCATATTTATGGGTCAGGTCATGAAGAAAGACCAGGATGTGAAATAAAATGGCATTACAGCGCCTGCATTATTAAGACTTCATAGTGGTTTTTTTTCCTTGTGGGTAGTAGAGGTTGTGATGTGTTTTGCAAACACAACCAACATCCTGCACTATATAAGGAGCGAGTGAGGGATTCCAGGGGGATGAATTCCAAATATAAAAGCCACAATAGGGGAGCAATCTTAGGGCTAGATTTACTAAGCTTTCTAAAAATGAAAAGTTGAGGTGTTGCCCATAGCAACCAATCAGATTCTAGCTATCATTTATCTAGTACATTGTAGAAAATGGTAGGTAGAATCTGATTGGTTGCTATGGGCAGCACCTCCATTTTTCTTTAATAAATCTACCCTACAGAGCCAAATGCAGAATCTTCAGAACGGAACTCTGAAGCAGTTACTGTGGGCAGTGTGTTGTGGACAAATAATAAAGCCTTTGCTTATTTTAGGGAAACGACACTGGGGGTGGAGCAGATCTGGCGGACGCGAGAAGCAGGGACAAGTGGGTGGGTCTAAGTGAAGGGTAATAGGGCGTGTTCTCTGTTGGCAATAAAACTAAACTGCTGGAGCTGCACCACAAAGTTACAAAGGGTATTTTTTTTATATCAATATAGACAAGGGATTATTTAATTCCAAAATGCATATAATTAGTATAACCATTCTCCTTCAACAGAATATTGCAGGTAGTGCCCAAATTAAACATGAAAATATGGAATAACCTCACTAGCCATTACTAGCCATAAATCATGGAGTACTCAGAAGAGAACACTTACAAAACATATATTGTTTTTAAAATAAAGACAGATTCTTAATGTCGCCTAAAGACATACATTGTCCTTAAATATATATATTTTGAAATGTTTGTGATTTTTGCATGTTGTTATGGATGCCGTGGAGACGGCATAATTGATAGTACTAAAATTTAGGGATTAATCACTGTGACGGGTAAATAAATTCATATTATAATGGTCACCGCAATAAATCTGCTAATTGAACATTTAGAAAATCACAGCGTGCAACATACAAGCTACATAACTGGACTTCAATCTCTAGAGGAATGGTCAGCCCACAAGCACTATTTACATGTTTTAAGTCCATTAATAATTGGATTTGCACTTGTGTAATCATATCTTTTATGTCCTTGACACCAATCTTTGATTGTGAATATAAAAAAAGAATATATCCAGGAAGTAGCTATCACCAAACTGACTGCATTAACAAGCCAACGATAAGATATTGTTTCACTGGAGCCCAATGCTTTGGTTGGAGGCCCAATATGAAAAATTTATGGTAATTGAAAGCACTGAATCTCTAGAAATGCAGTCTATTTGAGTCAGTATCAAAAGGTCACTCTTTTCAATTTATACTTGATGCTGAGAACAATATTGAGAAAACACCTGAAAGCAAATGATCTTATCAGTCTTTAGACCTTAACATTTACTGACTGTGTAAAGTAATTTGCTGATTAGTAAATAAATGCATTACCTGTAGCCAGGATGATTTGTACTAGATTGAGATCACTAAGGGGGAGGATGTCTTGGAAACAAAAGAACTTGACTTTGTAAAACTATTAATGAATGTTGCATTAGTGGATTTGTGGCTCCAAACTTCTGCAAAACTCTAGTATTCTAGCACGCTGAAGATTTATGATTAGCACTGTATGCACAAAGAGAACACAATGTTTGCCTATATTAGAAGAGGGAGACTCCTTAGCTTGCTGACAAACTCGGAAGCAGATCAGGTTCCTATTGTTAATACTATAATCAGAGCCGGATTAACAATAGGGCTAAAAGGGCTACAGCCCAGGGGCCCAAGCAGCTGGGGGGCCCGCCGGCATTCATTGGGTCGGGGGCTCCGACTGTCACCTGTTCAAAGAGAATGGCAGGCAGCTAACAGCAAATTTTATGCTGTTAGCTGCCTGCTGTCACTGTCGGACTTACGCAGCACACAGTAATCTCCTTACTGAGGAGATCTTGTGAGACTGAGGCTATGAGTCATAGCCTCATTCTCACGAGATGTCCTCAGTAAGGAGAATACTGCGCACCGCGTTAGTGCTACAGGGAATTGAACAACGGAAGGAGGTAAGCTCATGGGGGGGGGGGGGGGGGGGGGTTGGGGCCTCATGGCTGGGGGGGTCTCACATACCCTTAGCCCGGGGGCCTCCCTTCCCTTAATCCGGCCCTGACTATAATGGAGTGTCAGAAAAGGGTGTGCAGGGTCCACCAGTTTATTCCACTATAAGGGCAGAATTTACATTATTGGATCCTACATGCACACAAAAACATACTGGTAGGTTAATTGGCTGCTAACATATTGACCCTAGTCTGTGTGTCTGTGTGTGTCTGTGTGTGTGGGTGTTTAGACTATAAGCGCCAATGGGGCAGGGACTGATGTGTATGAGTTTTCTGTACAGCCCTGCAGAATTAATGGCGCTATATAAATAAATGGTGATGATGATGATGATGATGATGAATTTCTGGCACCCTGAAGGCAGTCCCATCCACTAGCCGCGCTAGTTTTGTACAGAACATTGTGTAGCAGTACCGGTCCTGTACCAAAGCACAATTAATCCTCTCTTTAGATAATGTTCCTTAGTTAAAACCACCAGGTAATTAAAAAAGTAATTAAATAAGTTTTACCCCTTCCCCAAAGTGTATGTACTTGGGATACACGTGGTTTGGTAGGTCTCCAGACAATCTGATTGTGAATACCACAGCTCTGGTTCCTGAAAGTAATTTGCAGACAGTGCACAACATGCTGTGTGTCTGAAAAAAGACCAGGGGGTAATTGAGTATGAAAGTCCGGTTTTGTTAAGTCGATGATATTCTACGAGTTTGCTGCCATATTTAAAACAACAATTTAATTAAAGGCAAAATTTGGGCAATTTGGCAAAACCAGACTTTCATACAGTTACTCCCAGGGTGTAGAGTTACTCATCCTTCTAAAAAGGTAATGTGGAGGTGTTGTCCATAGCAACCAATCAGATTCTAGCTAGCATTTAAATCGTACTTTCTACAAAATGATAGCTGAAATCGGATTGGTTGTTATGGGCAGCACCTCCTCTTTTCTGTGAGGTGTTGTCCATAGCAACCAATCAGATTCTAGCTCGCATTTAAATCGTACATTCTACAAAATGATAGTTGAAATCGTATTGGTTGCTACTCAGAGGTCGTCAGAAATTAGGAGAGTTCAGCAATGTCTACTGCACACCCCTTGCTCTTGCTGGCCCAATCTATTTTGAGTTTTATGTGGGATTACTTTGTAACATTTGAGTTTCAGCTGATTTTTATTATTCTCCTAGATAATTTTTCTTTGGTGATAAAAGATGAAAGCGTTTGACAAACATGTTGTGCAAGGAAGCATCGTCTCTCAGATCCTGCCGTCCCAATGCACAGGGCCATCATGACTAATGCAAAACCTGGCTCTGAATTGAAGTAGCAGACACATTTATATGAAAATACACTGTGCTCTACATTGAATTTGGTTTAGGGTATTGATACATTATATGTAAATAAAGTCACTTTTCTCTTGATTTTCCTTCCATTAAACATATGTACTACTATGGTACACCAAGAACTATGGGCAGTTGCCTAGGTTACCTGGTGGACAATTTGGGCCCATAACACCTAAGCACACTTGTATTCTGGTGGTTTTTGGTATAGTACACCCCACACAATAATAAATATACTATATCTTATAATTCCAATGAGACTTATCTTAGACATTGCGCTACAAAATATAATTGTACATTCTGCCAGAATGGAATTTTACTTTGTAGAATGTTAAACTTGGTGGAATCAGTTTACAGAGCACAATTTCTTGATTTATAAGTCACCAAGTAGCCTTCAGGCACACATTTACATGGAGGAATTTATTGCAGATAGACACATACTTACAACTAGTTTGTAGTGTTATAAAGTTTACTAAGCCTCCCAAACCTGACATGTGACATTGTACACACTTAACGTTTGACTTGTGGAACCGTGGCAGTTATATAAAACAGTAGTGAATAGCCATTGTGTCCTAACAACATTTTCCATAGAAGTTTCAGACAATTGTCAGGACAACATACTGTAATGTCCCTCAACCAGTGTCATATCTCACTGTAGTGCTTATTTTCACACTGTGTCATTTGCAGTGTAATCATCAATCACTAAAGTACCTGAGGTGTCACTGTAACACCCTAGTTACTCCAGCCTGAGCTGACCCCTGTAGTCTCAAAGATTGCACAGAAATGTAGTTTGACTGCAGCAACTCCACAATTGTTGCATCTACGGATGGAGTAAACTTAACTTCATATTTGCAGTTTGACGTGTTGTAGGTGTCACAAATGACACAGCTACAACATATTCATTTCAATCAAAAACATTCTCTCTGATTGTATGTATATATATATATATATATATATATATATATATATATATATATACATACATACATATACATTGATGAACCTGCCACATGCTTCAATAAATACTGCTCCACCTGAACACTTGCTGAGGGTCACTTCTATGAATTATATCTCCTTGGAAATATATCCAGCTAAGCTGGTGCTAAACTACATCTCCTGCCATCAATTATGGGAAATGGGCCAATTTTGATTTTTCCACACAAAGAATATATATATATATATATATATATATATATATATATATATATATATATATATATATATATATTATATATATATATATATATAGCAAAGAATTGCTAAAGCTGGAGATTATAAGAACAATAGAGTATAGGGCTGGATCAGAACAAAATGTTAGATGAGGAATTAAAGCCAGATTGTATAGACAATGAGAGAATTACATATCTAATGTGCCAGTGATATCAGCCGGTATAAATGTATTCATGGACTAATGCTGTACAATATTTTAGGATGTTATTCTACATGTATGGTCATAATATTCTAGAGACTGACTGTATATCTCCTTTATGCCATTATTATAGCACTACATGTACCATAAGCCATGAATGTGATTGTCTGTAATCCTTTTCAGTAATACTTACATAATACTACATTCTCTTTTATACTATTGCGAGTATTATTACATTATACTACAGCAGATACCCTGAGCGCTCTTAGATTTTACATGTGGTACCATTATAAATGCTATTTTTTAGAAATGTTTATGATGTAGAGTTAGGGTAAAATCTGTATCTGGAAAGCCATTTTTCCTACACTTAGGGATGTGAGGGGGAGGAGCCTAGTGCACCTCTAAGGGGCCGTGTATAAATAGAGCTGAGCAGTATGTGTATGTTACATGCAAGAGCAATCAGTATTTGCCCGACATGCAATAAAATGTTTGCACTTCCCCCTTGCAGTAAAACATGGTTTGCTCAGCAGCAAATTCTGCACCTGGGCGAAATTTGCACCAAACTCGAAATCAGACCTTTAGTATTTTATATTGGAGTTTCTGCATTGATCTTTTTGGACCTCCCTTAGGAATGTTTCTTACTAATGTGTCTATTTATTAAACGGTGAAGAGCCAAAACCATGACTTAAACGCCAGCAAAAGGTTATGTCACCACTATCTGCATTTGAGAAAGGGTTAATTTGTCTGGCCTTAACCCCCATTAACGGAGCTTACCACTGTCCCCATTGATCTAACATTTTGTGAAGCACCCCGCAGAATTATGCATAGTGGAAAAGTGCAAAACTGCAGAAACCCACAACAACCAATCAGCAATTCGCTTTCATCAATCAAATGCGAGTTAAACAATGTAATGAAACATCTGATTGGTGGTAACAGGTTGTTGATAGGGTTTACATCACTTAGAAATTGTGGCTGATCAGGGCTTTAAATTATGTGATGTAAATACAGACATTCCTGGGAAGCCCGGAATATAAGTGGGCCCTAGCCTAGTTATTTTGCACGTTTGCACTTTGCTAGAGACTATCCCCTTCTGTCTATATTAACAACCATTAGTGGATCTGTTTCTTGTAATATGGAAGTCAGACGGATTATTGGCTTAGTTTGTGTGGCACGGTTAAAGAGATGCATTGTTAAAAGGTTCTTACTGCAGCTTACCCATAGACTTTAAATAGCAGGCACTAGAGAATTATCTTAAATACTACAAAACTTGTTCAACCTAGTCGATACAGATAACTGCCATATGCTTCCTTTTTTGGTAATTGCTGAGCTTTTTATAGCTCTGATTCACGTTGCTACTTTCTCATTATTTTGTCCACCTTTTTGGCAGACTTTGTGTAACTGTTGGGGCTGATTCATCCCATTTTATTTCAGACAAACTTTTTTCTTTCTTTTTTTCAAATAAATACAAAAATAACTGAAGTAAAAAAGTAAAAGGTCAGCTATAATGCAGACCATAGCCACACAGTAGGTGTGTGAAATAAGAGTTTTTCGAACATTTTTAATAATGTAAATAACAGATTTCACTTTTAAATGAGACTATTTGGTATTTAGCACTTTGAAGCGTAACTATACACTTTAGTGGTCAGCAATGAGGCCGTGCTTGTGCTGAGTGAAAACATGCGGCCTGTGCAGTTATGTAACATAGACCAGCGAGAAGCAGGGGTAAAATTACAATAATTCCCCCCCCCTCCGCCTCCTTACTTCACCTTCAAAGATCTTAAAGCACCGCTCTGCAGTCCAACTGCTAAAATAGCAAGGGAGCGGAGATTGTCAGGATTTTTCCAAACGTACAAATTGCTTCATAAATTATCTGGGCCGATCTCAGAATGGCACAAACGGCACTAATAGTATATAAACCAAGATATTTTTAGTTTCAGCTTGGTTATACATTGCATACAGACAAATTATAGGAAGACTGATACAATTTGTCACAGTATTCTAAAATGTTTAACTTGTAATGTCACTGTGGGTACTGTAGCCATGGCGACCAAATGCAGTGTGATTGTAGTGACCATATGTAGCGTGGTTGTAGTGACCAAAGGTAGTGTGGTTGTTATGACCATACGTAGAGTGGTTGCAGTGACCATACGCAGTGTAGTGTGGTTGTGGTGACCATACGTAGTGTGGTTGTAGTGACCATACGCAGTGTGGTTGTGGTGACCATACACAGTCTAGTCTAGTTGTAGTGACCATACGTAGTGTGGCTGTGGTGACCATAAGTAGTGTGGTTGTGGTGACCACACATAGTGTGGTTGTGGTGACCATACGTAGTGTGGTTGTGGTGACCATACGTAGTGTGGTTGTGGTGACCATACGTAGTGTGGTTGTCGTGACCATACGCAGTCTAGTGTGGCTGTGGTGACCATAAGTAGTGTGGCTGTGGTGACCATACATAGTGTGGTTGTGGTGACCACACGTAGTGTGGTTGTGGTGACCACACGTAGTGTGGCTGTGGTGACCATAAGTAGTGTGGTTGTGGTGACCATACGTAGTGTGGCTGTGGTGACCATAAGTACTGTGGTTGTGGTGACCATACGTAGTGTGGTTGTGGTGACCATACGTTGTGCGGTTGTGGTGACCACACGTAGTGTGGCTGTGGTGACCATAAGTAGTGTGGTTGTGGTGACCATAAGTAGTGTGGTTGTGGTGACCAAAGGTAGTGTGGTTGTGGTGACCACACGTAGTGTGGTTGTGGTGACCATACGTAGTGTGGTTGTAATGACCATATGTAGTGTGGCTGTGGTATCCACATGTAGTGTGGTTGTAATGACCATATGTAGTGTGGTTGTGAGTTTTGTAGGCGATATTTATTTTGCATGTTTTTCAGATTTTTAAGGCCTCATACACACATGTATTCATTTTAAGTGCTTAACTTGCGTTATTAAGTTATAGTCAAAGAAATAATGTAAACTAATGGACCTGTACACACATTTACTGACACTCATTCGCTTTGTGGCAGATTCCTCATTGATTGCAGCACTCAGAAGTGTAGAATACAATGGAGTTGTGTAGGAACGGTTGAATTGAAATTGTAAACCCCAATGAGACAGGGACTGGTGTGTACAATTGAATATCAAAAGGATGGCGTTACATATATAAAGTAGAATAAATAACTATATAATACACTATGTTGCGGGGGAGGTTTCCCATATTCGCTTCTAACACTTTAATAAAAATGAAGACAATATACAAGGTTTTGTCAAGTCTTGTTTTTTTTTTAATTTCCGTGGGTATGAGTCCTTATATATGAAATTGCAGCACCCATATCTTATTTAGAACACTGTACTTATGTGTGTTCCTTTTCTTTATAGGAGTGTGTGAAGTGCACACAATGTCCACACACTGAGTGTAGCTCTCCCTAGCTCATAATGTCACCACCATTTAAACATGAATGTATGTTTGCATGCATTAGGCCTCCCAGAAATTCCTTAGACAAACCATATGCAGCAACCTTATCGATTTCAAAGCACTGTTCTAAAATTGTCTTGTGTTTTGCAACTGGTTTTAGACATGGTGACTTTGTCTGCGACTGAAAGCTCAAAGCCTAGGAACTGCTTAAAGGGTTCAGTGCTGCCGGAGTTCTGGTAAAAAGCAAACCCCAACAATTGTCATTATTTATTGAGCATACATGTATCCTGGCTGTGCAGGGTCAACAATCCCTTATATATCTGCGACTCCAAATAATCTGTTGGGTAAACTATATATATATATATATATATATATATATATACACACACACAATAAGATGGTCACTCGAGTGACCTGCAGTTTGCGGAGGTAACAGATCCCACATTGTAGTTCCATTAAAGTTTCAAATAAGAAACAGTTCTAGGCCCTATATAGGAAAGTATCCAGTTAATATAGGTTTATCAAAAAAGAAAAATAAATGTAGCGATTTAAAGATTTTTGGGTGAAAAAAAGAGGACTGATCTTGTAAAACGGAGGTCCTACATGCCGTGTGCCGAATTGTTTTTGAAAATTAGCCTCAATGTCTAACATATCCATAAATATCTCCATATACATAATAGACCTCATTTAGAGTCGGACGCAAAGTCTTTGTAATAAGTGTAGGAGTGGGAGTGTGCCGCAGCTTGGTAGGGTATTACGAGTGGCAAGTAACCTCAGTTGCGTCCCACTCGTAATACCTTACCGAGCTGCGAGCAGTTCCTCCAGCTAACTGCTTGGGCCACCTAATTCCTGCCGCAAAGTTTTAGCCCTTTTTTGATGTGTGTTGCGTCTGCGCCTCACTGCGACTAGGATTTACTTACATGGTCACGATTTCACAATTACGCGTTCCGCCCATTATCTCGTAGTGAGTCGCAAGCTTTCGCAAGTGCTAATTGCGTCCAACATGCAGGCGGATATGGTGCTTGCTGCACATGCGTGATAGTGTTTTTTTGTTGGATGCGCCTAAAACTGACTTTGCGTCCGACTCTAAAGGATGTCCAACGTAGGTAAATATAATGTATATATAAATAATATAGTGGATAATACACCCCCTACGTTAAACTATTATAGATATTACAGGTCATTGAGGAGTTTATTGACCATATAGAAGAAAAAACGCTGCAGGCTATAGGCCACATCCGAGGTGACTTGAAATATCTGTAATAATGGGCAGTAGGAGATGCACTATTCCTTATAATACACCCGTGTCACTAAAGTAAGTGATGACATTAGAACTCACAGATTTTGAACAATGACATCAGAAGTGACTGTTTATACGTATATTATTTACAGGAATTTATACATATATTTAGATCACCTGCGTATTACAAATGAAATACTAATAGAATGGACAGTTGTATGCGTAGGGCACTATGAGAAGGGCCAGTGACAGCAGCCCATTAGGATGACTGAGAAAACACAATTTGGCTCTGCATAGATCCTCCCCCGGAAAGTACTGCAGCACAGTGCAGCTAAGCAGATACACATCTGTAAGTTTAATTAAGAACTACGGGGCCAGTGTGTTTTGATGACAGGTGCTGGCAGACCTGAGTGGCTCCAAGGCTCATGAGATTTTAATGACTTGAACCACTACAGGAGGCAACCTCTTCTCCACGGAAACTAATAGAAACATAGAAAGCCGATGACAGATAAATACCAAATGGACCATCTAATCTGTCTGTTCTACGTATTGATAGCTTATTCTTAAAGAGACATTGCCATGCAAAATAAAAAAATTAGTTTTTTTCAACTGTTCCATACTTTTGTTACTGTGATAAGTGTAACAAAAAATTAAACTGTTATTTTTTTTTTCTCCGGTTTACAGTCGCTATTAAGCTTTGCACATCAGCTAGGTCTCACTCTGGCTTCATGCCCTCATTTAGGTTGACTTAAGTTGCCTGGGCTATAAACAGTATTATCGGCTAATTAGTGACAATACCGCTATATAGTGTGTGCTGCACAGTGAAGAGGGATAAGTCCTGGAGAGAGAAAAGCTACGGTGATTACAGATGCAGCATCCAACACTAACCCTAATCTTTGTTCATTTGCTATTACCTTACCTTTCATCCTTATTCATTTATTGTTGTTTGTTCCCTGTATCAGAGACCATTTACTTCAGAAGCCCCTGAGATATGACATTACTTAGGAAGAAGTGGCACAGGGATAGGCTAGTATTATTTGAATACCTATACGTTGGGGGGAGGATACAATTTAGGTTTACGGATTATGAATCAGTGACATCGTTTAGCGTCCTTATGATCTGGTGAGTATGTGTATATGATGTCACCGCAGTAATTAGCGGTGTTATCAATGCTGACCATAATATACCATGTCATTTTCTCCAGTTAGGGTGGTACAGTGTGATACGGTTATGGTGTTATACGGTTATGGTGTTATACGGTTGTGGTGGTAGAAGGCTTTCTGTTGGGCTCGGTTCCAAAGAGTGGATCAATTCATATTCCCTTTTTGGTTGACAATCCAAAGTCATATAGGTTTGTCTTCATTCATTACGGACGTTTGTTGACTATTCCTGACATTCACTTTGTCTTATACTGGTGAAATTCTCTTCAGACGCAGGCATGATGACCAGAGAGGTCTCCCGAAGGCTTTTTGCTAGCCCTTGACACTCTCAACAGACTCTATGTTATGTCATCATTGCTTTATTCAATATTCAGCCTGTGAATACATAGTTATAACACAAATGTACATAGCAGCGTTGTAATCTATAAAAAAAAAAAAAAAAATACCAACATTTCCTACCAGGTCATGCAGCTGCTAACCAGCTTGGGTGACAAATAAAAATATTTTCTAATGGCAAGTGAAAGTGATAACGTGATTGCTGTCCGGCTATTATTTACCCTTGTTACAATTTTGTTTGTAAGACAAAACTCGACTTTACCATTACAATTTGCTAGGAGCCAGAATGTAGCTGGATACTTGTGGCACGTTGACAATACACAATTTCATGCTCGTTGAGCTGATCTGTGTTCTATATTCACTGACAGCATTATGACGGCTTACCATTAGGACTATAAAACTGCATATAGTTAGGCAAAATAGCTTCAGCGGTGGTAATTTACAGCCTGCCTGCCTGCTACTCCTGTGAAGTCCAAATGCCACCTTAAGAAATGAGCCCTCACTAAAACAGATGTGCACTGCGCCTGTGACCGGAATGGATTTACAGTGACCTATATGAAAGACGGCTATTACATTTTTAAATACTCCTACCAGTTATCTCTAAATGTCTGTGTGGCAGCTGACTCCAGCTTGTATTTAGAGGTGTGACAGTGAAGAGTACATCATGTACTGTGGGGCCTGTCCGCTCATTTTGTTTGGGCAGGTTTTTTTTCCCTCCCCAGGTCTAGGTAAGAGGCAAAAATATATTTTTTTAAAAAGAGACAAATTTACATTTGCAAACTCGTGTTAGCTGTTACGTAAAACAGAGAGTACTTTAAACCTTCCCCGTAGCATGTGGAGTGTTGGCAAGTGCTATGGAATGTCTTCATGACTGGGATAAAATGAAATATCGCTTGCCGTGTCCTGATCATGTGATTGCATATGGCACCCAGCCACACAAGCCATCATGCAGTATGAGCTGTCAAAGTAATTTTCTTATTCTTTCTCATACTAATATGTACATTTTTGTCCGCCTAATCTTTCAGCGCTCACTCGATCAAGGACATACAGAAAGGTTGCAGTCAATGTCAAAAGTTATTGGTTTAAGACAATTAGCAGGAGAAGGAGCCATTTAAAGATTGCAGAGCTCGGACGCAGGGAAAGGACAGACACACAACGCAATTTTCCAGCCCCCCTCCCCTGTGTAGGGCCTGAACTGAGTGCATTTATCTGAGGCTTGGTGCTTTACTCTGTACACTTAAAGAAACAGTACCGAAATACAACAAATCATCATCATTTATTTATATAGCGCCACCAAATCCGCAGCGCTGTACAGAGAATATTTGTCACTTGCCCCATTGGAGCGTACAGTCTAAATTCCCTAACACACACACACACGCACACACACACACACACACACTAGTACTGCCAGTATGTTTTGGAGTGTGGGAGGAAACCAGAGCACCGGGAGGAAACCAGAGCACCCGGAGGAAACCCACGCAAACATGGGGAGAACATACAAACGCCACACAGATAAGGCCATGGTCGGGAATCGAACTCATGACACCAGTGCTGTGAGGGAGAAGTGCGAACGAACATGTAACTGGGATAACTGTCATTGAAAATTATACGTTAATAAAATTAGTTACTATTCTTTTAAATAAACTTGATGTAAATCCTTTAGTAAAGACAATATATTTGAACAAATGTACATAATTAATAACTTATTTGCTATTGAAGGGAATTATTTATAAAAGTCTTTGGGGAGAAAGATCTTTAGAAGGACTTGCACTATGAAGGTAAAAGGCACGGTCTATGTTAATCTGACTTCATAGAGTTATCTTACAAATGTTAACTCAAGTACAGGTATCCTTATGGGATATGATACAGGTCAAAAATCTGACAATGCAGTCTGTTAAGCTGCTGACACATCACTGGCACTTTGTGTGTGCATCGTTAATCCACAGAGTGCATTTTCTGCAGAGCAAGTTGGCAAAACTGTCAATAGCACTTTGTCTGCTCAGTTAGTAACATGGCAACCTGCTGAAAGATGAAAGAGCACGGTGGAAAAATCTTGCTAGGTATAAAAATGTCAGTTATACCTAGTTAGTTCATGTGTATTACTCAGCTTAGTAATACACAGGCTGTGATAAATATAAATGTAAAATAGGAGCCTCCATGGTCCGTAAAAACATGAGATCAGGGCACTATCTGTACAAATAGCTTAGTGCAATTTGACCACCCATATGCATTCCTAAATTGATCTGTAAAGTGTCATTCAACAGTCATGCTGATAGGATAGATGACAACATGTGGGCACACACATACAACCAAGCTACTGAATTATTAAGCGATCTGAGGATCCCAATGGCAACCGTTGTGTGTGGGTAAGCTAGTCTGTTCCTAAGCGCCTGGGCCGAGCAGTGAATCAGTCTGAGCGGCGCTGTCTTTAATCCACTTGCATGGTATGAAGTATGCTTACAAGAAGAACTTACATGGAACATACAAATATTACAAAGCAAATAGTGTACATGCATTACAAACCTATTCGTACTGAACTAAAAGAAATGCTTCTTTAGTCATAGTGAAAGTATTTTGCAACTTTTAAGTTCACACACAATGTGACCAACTAATACATAACTGTGAACTACCATTAAAGTCACCCACAACTATTACAAGACTCAGTCATGTTGTAATGAAGGGCAAACATGTACTAGGACTCCGTTATGTGCTTGGACAGTTCTGGCTTCTGCTAGTGGAAATATTTAACTCACATGACTTACTTTCCCAGAATGCACCTGGACTAACATAATTGGAGCAAACTCTTTCCTATAACCAGTGTCAGAACTACAGAGAGTAGACGGCATGTGACTGCCACGGACACTTCTGTCTTAACTGCCATAATAAACTTCTGGTCTAATAAAGTTACTACAATATTTTATCATCTGCATTGTATGTTATCATCACTATATATAAAAAGCCACATGACTGGAGGAATCAGACAATGGCTGAATATCTGTACACAATTCCCAGCTTCAATAACCAGAGACTGGCATAGTTCGACAAAGGCTGTTCAGCCACAGATATGGACTTAATACAAGTTGTATACGTGCACACAAATCTGCTGCAAATCATGACAATCATTTTTCGTTTTGTAATTTGCAAACTACACAAGAAAAATGAGTCTGATTGGTTGTTACGAGTACATTATTTGTGCACATTACACCATCTTATTCAATTCAGTAAGTCCCAATGTCTAACCTTCATTGAAGTAATCCTGATTAACTAAATCTTCTTGTTTTATGCCTATCACTGAGCAACTGGGAACCTCATATCTCACCTAGCTGAGAACATTAAATTTAACTATACATTCAGACCAAGGAAAGCACATTTTACATCCAAGTTCAAGTATGTTTATTATTCTTGTAAAGTTTGACAACTTGAGTCAGCATTAGTTTTGTTTGTTATTTATTGTGGTACAAATTACAACGCCATGTGTCTCCTAAACCTGCCTTATAAAATCTAATAATCTCATAAACAGGAGACCTTGGTGGGTTTTATCAGCTCACTTTTATAGAGCTAAGAAGGACTAGCAATTTGCAGTGTAAATTGTACAAGCAATCACACTTTGATTTCTGCACCTTCCCGTTCCTACTTCTGTAACACAGGAACAGTCTGTGATTTGAAATGGCTTCTGGCATTGGGAAGCGTCATTACAAGAGACAGGTCTGCATTGCACAATGTCCTCAGCAACGCAGAGACTCATGAAACATTTCATACTATTTGAATTTCAATCAAACAGCTATTTGTGTGATATAATATTCTGCTTTATAGTCAGGGTTGTATGGTTTTGGATGAAGTTCAGGAATGCAGGACGTCTCTATACCAACTTTCACAAATGCATGATTAAAGTCATAAGTATAATAAAGTCAATATTAATTATACATTGACTACAAATATTAAACCCATAATTCACTAGGAACTGAGGCATGAGGCACAATACTGAGGCACTATAATGCAGCCTATAAATTCACTATGAATAGAGACATCAGAGGCATGAGGCACAATACTGAGGCACTATAATGCAGCCTATAAATTCACTATGAATAGAGACATCACAGAGGTATGAGGCACTATACTGAGGCACTATAAGGCAGCCTATAAATTCACTATGAATAGAGACATCATAGAGGTATGAGGCACAATACTGAGGCACTATAATGCAGCCTATTAATTCACTATGAATAGAGACATCACAGAGGTATGAGGCACTATACGGAGGCACTATAATGCAGCCTATAAATTCACTAGGAATCAGAGGCGTCAGAGGCATGAGGCACAATACTGAGGCACTATGATGCAGCCTATAAATTCACTAGGAATCAGAGGCGTCAGAGGCATGAGGCACAATACTGAGGCACTATGATGCAGCCTATAAATTCACTAGGAACAGAGACACCAGAGAGGCATGAGGCACAATACTGAGGCACTATAATACAGTCTAACAATCCACTAGGAACCAATGCATAATTTAAAAAGTCCTGATTGACCAAATCTTTCTCATTATTAAAGAATCCTGAACTTTATACTTAAATGATCTTAGATTACGGTTAACTGAACATTCCGACCAATGGATCCACATTTTACAGCTTAGCAGAAGTCTTGTAAAGTCTGACAACAGTCGGCATTAGTGTATGAGTGGCAGAGGTTGTAAGATACATAATGTACCATGGTAACAAGTAGGAGCATGAAGCATGGCACAGGCACAAAGCAGTCTGCCCATGTTTACATGTGTTCCTGAACAGCCACCATGCCCTATCTTGTTTATTCACCGTGGGCATAGATATGATATTACATTATGCATACAATGTTAGCTCTTGTAGAGCTAAGATATGCTTTTAGTGTTTTATAATATTATCTTACACATTAAACACACTGTTATTAAGCGACCAACTAGATAACCTCTCTTAACAACCCAACAATGGAAAGGATATGTCTAGCATTAACATAACAGCACAAGACAATCTATAATCTTAACCAAGCAGACTTAAGGTGATTTAGGGGGTAACTTATAAAATGCAGCATTTTGTTGGACTTTCAGTATGTAAACATCACTTGATTTGGCAGGTTCTTTGACGCCAAGAAGGTGCTGTACCTCAGGTATTATGTATATAACTGTGTAGATAAGCCACTAGATAAATAATCGTTTAACGTAGGATAGTCGTATATACAGCTCACTGTGTGTATGGTGGATACATTCCCTTCCACTTTATTTTCCGCTTTCAAACCAAACCAGCTTACCCGTCTCCTAGTATTGAGTTAAGCAGACCAGACATGCAGCAATTTGGACAGCCAAAACGACTGGCAACCGTGGCCAATATCTGTTAGGGATGGATAAAATGGCCGTCCTTATGCTTTTTGGTTATTCATGTTCGGAATTCAGTCAGGTCTGTGATAACAATATCTACATTCACATTGCTTTCAATGCTCATTGTGCCGCACAGATCAATGCTAAGTGAATGTTCCATAAACTGCAAGAAGTGAGGCAAATTTCCCAATGTGATGAATCGCAACAGACGCTAGAAAAAATTAAACCAGAAGAAAATAAAATAGCTAAAGCAAAGCAGGATATCATAAATGAACCCACAGCCTGTGTGTCATCGGGAGCTAATTGGACTTTGTGTCATAGTCCTCAACAACTGTCACAGCATAACATCATTTACTATCCAGCTTGTCCTGCAATTGATGGAACTGGGGTCCACATAGTGTCACTCATTACCACAGGGGCCCTACACTTACACCTCAGTGTTTCTCAACCAGAGTGCCACAAAACAGATTATTGCTTCCTGGCAAATCGTGTTGTTAGGAGCAGCAGAGAGGGTACATGGTCACACATATGCTATGCACGTGCACCATGTTCCTGGAGCCTACAGTAAGCATAGGCACCATATTCTTGGAGCCTACACTAAGCAATGGCATCATGTTCTTGGAGCCTACACTAAGCATAGGCACCATGTTCTTGGAGCCTACACTAAGCAAAGGCACCATATTCTTAGAGCCTACACTCTGTTGACCAGTGCTCCAAAACTGTTAATGTGGACAACAACATACAGTATAAACAACTAATCTTCACGAGGGTGGGCTCCCAACTCCATTTCACCATTTTCAATGGCATAGTAGGTGGAGCAGAGGATGTTAGAAAATTACAGTACAAGAAATATATGTAAGATTTTTTAGATTTTGAAAGAACTTCAAAAGAAGATTGCCAGTGCTTTGTACAAGATCATATTCATTAACACTTCTTCCTTTGCTTCCTTATTTTTGCTGCTATCTTTTAATAAATTGTATTCCTAAGAGAAATAAGTATTCCCTTTATGACAGCTCCCACTAGTGTATGTATATATGTTTCTGCACAATTCTTGATCATCGCCATCAGTGATATAATAAAGGAGGCTGCATGTTACAGATACAATGCAGCGTAGAATCTCTAACGTGTGTAAAGGTTCTACTGCTACTCTCTATTAGCAGGAAAGTACAGTAGTTACACCAGCAGCCTACCAGGGTTGCTTTGATCAATCATGTAACAAAACACCTAAAGGGTCATTTAGAAAAATGTAAAACAAGCATCTCCCACGGTGAATACACCACTTGCTCCTGTTTGCAATATTAAGCAATGTGCACAGATTTCTCACATGAAAGGCCTCTACAGGGGTGGAAAGTTTTGCCTCTTTTGCTGGGAGGAGTGCAGGACGTTCCTTGGACTGCCCCATGCAAAGACAAGACTTCATTTAGTTGGACAAAGTGATTTATATGAGATTGAACGGGAGCATTTCTCTGTCTGCAAAATTATTTGTATTCTACACATCCACAGAAATGGTGGGTCAGACACTCTGGGTGGCCTTAAAGTGGTAAAAGTATGGACATGTTCGCTCTTCCTACTATGCATTTCCAATTAGATCTACAATCAGAGCCGGATTAACAATAGGGCTAAAGGGGCTACAACCCAGGGGCCTCGGACGGCTGGGGGGCCCGCCAGCATTCATCGGGTCAGGGACGTCCTGTTCAAGGAACATGGCAGGCAGCTAATAGACAAATGATAATATCATTTAATGGCCATTTAAAACTAAATACAAATAATTCATATAAGGGGTTGGTGTGATGTACTTACCAATAATATAAATACCAGTTATCACTAAGCAATATATCTTTGCTGGTATATCTGACAGAATCAGTCCCTGGTTGCATAGGAAATGGGTATATGCAGTCTGTTTGTTATAAGGAGCTGCTTTGAACCTATAGGGCACCAGCAAAATAATAAATTCATCCACAATGACTTTTCTCCCTTAAATTATGTCTCCTTGAACTTCTACCCTGAGGCAATGGCAGTCAAATGAAAAAATGGAAGAAAAAAAAATCTCGTTGAGAAAATTCTATGGAGGTTCAGTTTGACTGAAAACCCATTAACACAAGTCACAAGACCAGCAAAGACAACACTGGCACTTGTTTAAAAGTGAGGCCAAGTCATTTTACGCAAGATCTGGTAATTCATTAATCGGTCTTACAATGAATAACTTGCAATAGTAATGAAACTGGCAGGTCTACTGAATGCTTGTAATCTACCTCTATATAAACTGATAAATGATAAAGTTACGTAAAACAAAATATCATATCAATGCCATTGCTGTAAACTATGTGACGTTCGTGGACAGCCATTCATCTTTGTAGATCTATCCTTTGCCAAGAATGACAAACTCCAGCTGATTCATTCTGGTCCCTCGTTCAGAGCACCCGAGATGAAGCTGCTGCAATCATATTTGGCTATTTCAATCATCGGTAAAACAATTTGCGTTTTTTTTTCCCCCACTAATATACGCTATGCATTTCATGAGCTAGGCATTACTGTTCAGTTATGCAAATGTTCTATGCCTGAGACCCAGCTACTGTAAAATGTTCAGTGTCTCTCTACTGGCTGAGCTATGGATGTAAAGCAAGGGGATTTAGATTGCATTCCTAAGTGAGAATACTTGTGAGTAATGTTGACTCAGCACCCTGTGGATAGACTGATTAGCGAGTGACACCTACTGGTTCACAAAATAACAATGCTACAGGCACTTTTGGGGAAGGCCAAATCTTTCCTTGGCCACAGGGAGTTTTTAACCCTCTCAACGCCAGTAAAAAAAATAAATAAATATTAAAATCACATTAATAAAAATGCACAACTCCCTACGGTATATAATAATGAGTATATAATGTTCCATAACTTTTAAGTGCCTTAAGTTCCAAATACGTCACTCGGAAAATCATTTAATTAGGATTTATTGTATTATACTAATAGCATTATACTGTATTAATTAATATTACACCGCACGTTGCTAAAAGGCACAGTACAGACTGTTGTAGCAATGAAACCAATCTGCACAAAAGAGGGAGGTTCAGCTCTGAGAGTGGTAGAGTCACTATAAGTCTGCAGAGCCACTTGCCTCAATATAGGAGGGGACAGACATGACTTCCACCTCGCTAGCTACATATTAGAATATTGGACATTTTTTTTAAAAGAGAAACAGAGCACAAAAATTATTTTACAGGGAAAAAAATACATTTGTAACACCACAACATCTGAACCATTATTTCCACGATTATTAAACACTTTTAATGAGTGGTGCAATCAATGCTTCTCACAAGATTGGCCCTATGGGTCTTATAAATACACATTGTAAACTGGATCTCAATAAAACATTATGCCATATAATGAAGTCTATATAGGTTTTCTGAGAAACCAATGGCTGCCATAAAAGCCCCTTAGTCCACACCGTGCCATAGGCTGCCAACTAGAGTGCCTAGCCGTAGACTAGTTTAGGGGGGGGGGGGGGGGGAAATACACATGGGAAGGTATTATTTTTGCATAGTATTTGTAGTTATTTTATTATTATACTATAATTACTTTAGTATGGCATACATATTAAGAGTATAAAAAAAATGGTTAAGAGTCAGAAAAACGATGAAAGGGGGCACTATCTGAATGAGGATCCTAGGCTCGTGAAAGGAGAACAAACGTCATCAATTCTGAAATGACGTTGGCTACACAGAGTTAATTGTGGCAACCTGGCATGACGTATAAATTTGCACAAAAGCCCAAGTCAAACATGTTGTGATGCAAAGTTCTAAAAAGTTGGTGCCAGTTCTTACTAAGCTTCCTAAACCAAGAGCCTAACAAAGATAGTCTTTGTGCATTGCTAAACTGAGTGTCCTTGCAAAGGAGCAGGTTCACTAGCAATTGCAGAGACAATATACCTGTCTGTTGTCATACCTGTATGTCTGAGTCTTGTGACTTTATTACTTTTTTTTTTTATTCTTGTTATGCAGTCAGCCAAGGCAACCACCCTCACTGCCACAAAAATGTATTTAATTCCTTACTCTCTGGAAGCAACCGGCCTCCCGCTAGCTACAACCGGAGTCATATAAGCTGGAACACACAATCCAGTCTGTCATGTGTAGTAGTCTGTGCATGTGAATTAACGTAATGAAAAGCTGAATGAACGGTTTATGGGCAGGAAAAACAATTGACGTGAGGCTAAACAGCAGGCTCATTTTGCATCTTAAATTAAAGATTAAAATGAAACAACACAAAAGACGAAACTTATATATTATGTAACATGAAACTTTAACCCCTTACCCACCCGCGCTTCTGTTCTTTATACCCTCCATTGCACTAGAAAACAATAGAAAAAAATTAATAATAAAAATTAAGTAACAGACTTGTAAATGTTGGCTTAACTTTCAGAAGAAGGTGAAAGCGACTACATTTCAATGTATTTGCAGTGTCACTAAAACCTGAAAGCAATGCTCATCTTGTCGGATATTAGATCTGAATCCCCACATTATTTAGATGTTATGATATAACCAGCACCTAGGGCTAGATTTACTAAAGTGCGGGTTTGAAAAACTGGAGATGTTGCCTATAGCAACCAATCAGATTCTAGCTGTTGTCTTGTAGAATGTACTAAATAAATAATAACTAGAATCTGATTGGTTGCTATAGGCAACATCTCCACTTTTTCAAACCCTCAGTTTAGTAAATATACCCCCTAGTGTACTTTATAAGGACATTTAAATGACTAAACAGTAGTGAGACCATTTTAACACACAGTGCCCCACAGTAAGGTCAAAACCAATACACAGAACCCCAGGGTCTCTGTGTTACACTCAATGCTTGGGGACGTGGTATCCCTTAAAATAAGGAACAATAAATGACATCACTATGTGATTACATCATTGACCACTATTTAAATATTATACTGGAGTTTACACACATATTAATTCTGATTGTGTATAATAAGTAAAAAAATGGACAAAACATTGGAGCTAACTGGACTTTTCAAGGTTCAACTATAGAGATCTGTAAAATAATTACTTACAAAATAGATAATAGTATAAAATGTTTAGAGGATATGACTGTCTGGCATTTGTATTCTGTCCAGTTCTTTAATATGTAATGCCTTTGCCTAAGATGCCAACATAAGATTACTCTGAATGCCAACGTGATTATTTTTAGATCAAACAAGAGATTGTGTTTGACCAAAAATTATTCAACAAGAAATATCCTGTCACTTTGGTCCCATTCTTTGTCCCGTCCACCAAATGGTCAGATTTGTCCAATTTGGTTTTTCACGTGTTTGGGCAGATCGAAATAAATCCGTATGTTTCCGCAATTCTGTCAAACGAACTACGCCAGCTTAGTCTGCCACCATCTTACTGGGCCATACAACCTTCCTCACCAGCAAAACCCACACATGTGCATCTAACACCACAGACACTGTTTCAGCATTACACGTCTCGCCGTGCTCCTATTTGCGACAGATTTGTGGATCTGAAATACTTTGTCGCACACCCAGTGGCAAACGGTTAAAAAAAGACACCATCTCCATTCAATTAAGGCTTTTCCATCAACTAACTGCTGTAAGATAATATGGCACGTGGCTGGGTCTCTCTCCTCGTGTTCTTGTTTTTTTCATGCCAGTGTAATGTTACACTGACAAAAGAAGCACTGGCTAAGTTCAAGGGCAACAATTGATGCAGCTGTCTTTTAAAGGCATTCCACTTTAGGCATGAAAGTAGTCCTTATTTGTCACTGTCTCTTAAGAGGATCTCCTTCCCCTCATCTTGCGAACTGGAGGCGTAAATCAATAAGGCAATTTCTGGCATCGCTCTATATAGCTCCGGATACAGTATTTGGTGACTTTCTCTACCACACTATAGGTTGACACTGTTTTTGCTAGCGATACATTAAATAGTACCTGTCGCCTGCCCACTATGGAGGCAGCCATTTTGTGAGCTGAACCAAGATTCAGCCTATCGATTCAATAGGAATTTGGAACTTCACGAAAGCATGAGGAACAGTCATTGGTTCTTAATGAAACAATGGGTTAAATGTTGTTTCAGCACACAAAATGGCTGCTTCCACTATATGTAGATGCCACATTCACTTTAGGAAATACTCTACAAATACTATCATAGAAGTATCCAAACATGCTAAACTATTTATTCTGTTCATCCTAGCAGTGGTACTGCTGATTATTTTTCATAGTGCCCCTAAATATACTGCCCACTAATCCAGTGTAAGGAGGATTAGAGGAATAAGTCGTATTTGATAAATTTATATATGCCGAGGTCTTGCTCTGATCAATGATTCATGCAGGAATCCCGCTACCCATGGGGCATTGGGACAATATAAAGTGTGGAAGTGCTTAGTGTTTACATTTGTGCCTTTTTCTGGAGTTGCTGTGAAACCTTTTACAAGAATTTTAACAGTTACTTCACTACCGTTTTCATTGGCCGGGGTTTGTCTTTCATCCAAATGGTCTGCATATTTTTTAGAATCCTACATTTAATTTCCTTAGTCTTACCAGGCCTACATAACATAAAAAAGCCAGAGGGAATGTCGCTCTCTTTATAACTTCCCAGCTTATGGACAACAGTGCTCCTTTCATATCTCCACAGACGGATCTTATCCCCAATCGCTAATGAAATATTAGGGGCGTTTCACAAATTAAGTATTGCTTATCTTAGACATTTTACCAGAAACCCAACTGGTTCATGCAGCAAGTGCCACTGTGACAAATGTTTTGTCTGGTTTAGCAGCACTTATATCAATTTCCAAACACTCCAAGAATACATTATGGAAAGGACATCAATTGATCCTCAGGTTCCAATGTTAAAAAAAAAAACAAAGAAAGTTTGGTCTAGGTCCAAGACGTCATTTGTTATCCTGATAAACAAGGTTTTAAGCAACAAACAGCCTGAGGGGTGCAGGCAAATAGCATACCTCAAATATGTTTGATGACTCGTTGCTGTATTGACTGGAAATGTTTTCTGATTGGTCACTGTACCACTTTAATCCACCCAGAAAGCTATCGGCGTCCAAATCATTCACATCAAGTTCAGAAAGGTCCAGCTCCGGGAGATCTGGGCATAGAGGCTGATCTTCACCAACTAGAGCAGCGCACTGCAGGAAACAAATGGAAACCATCACGTGAAAATCTTTAGCAACACCACCAACGTTAACAATTGACATGCGATCAGCTTTGGTATCATGTGATCAACTATTTTTACTCCGTGAGCATCAAGGTTACACTACGCTTAAAAAGTTTTGGAAGCCGTCCAGGTTAAGCAATCTTTAAACCATACCTGTGCCCATCAAACTGTCTCTCCAGGATATGGCTGATTGCCACATTCCATAAAGGCACAAGCACGGGTCAGCAGTTAGACTCTTACTGTTATATTTTAATTCTTGTCAAGAAGTTATTGGCCAATGAAACATTTTCATAGGAGAGAAAAAATTCTTGCAAGTAAATAGCAATAGTATACCATGATGGTTATGTACGGAAAACAGTCATTAAATATGTTACAAATGTGTATATATGCATTTTATAGAGTACACTTAAAAATAAAGCATCAACTTTGCTCTATGGCCACAACAGATTCAGATCACTGTTACTCTCATATATTGTTAATCTATATCTGTCTGTGGCTGTATACCGTAACCATTGCCTATTAAAGTTGGCTACAATGCAGGGGGAAAAAGTTTTGCAACGGATGCTTGAAAATGCATGTTTACCATACAAAATACAGAACATACCTATTATTTATGGCCTGTTATTAACTTATATCTGACCCTTCTTTGAGTTCCAGCCTTCACACTTAAAACTGTCCTCTCCGGTCACATTCTACACCACTTACTTGTCTTACATCTGTAACAGATGCTTATCAGTTTTTACTTATCAATTTTAACACCTCCATCCTATCACCAAAGACCTGTATAAGAAAATGACGTTCAAGCACTGCTGATAAGGTCACTGGATGGCCTGAACATCTATAGGCATTACCAAAGATAATACGTTCTTTCAACTGCATAGGAATGAAATCAATCTATTTAATTCACCATTAGATTTTTATAAAGCATAAATTGGCCACTGGTGGGGTCAGGTGTTAGGAAATACAGCAGAAGGTTAAGTGTCAGGTGTCATTGGTGGACATTACTATCTGCCTGTCATCTTGAGACCCAAGTCTTCTCCTTTATCAAAGAGGGTTAATGGAACATAAGACTTCTTTTGCATTTATAAACTGCGTCCGTAAACTAGTAGAATGCAGAGAGATAGCAAAGGATGATAAACTTGTTGCAATGTGTCCTATGAAAATGCCTCTATCAATCTTTGCAATCTCTTCGCACATTGTCCTCATTAAAATGTGAAACATCTGGGACTTGAGCTACGTGGGCCTTTATTAATATGAGCATCGGTCTGTCCTGTTCTGGGAACAGCAGACAGATTGCATTTCCCAGCAAGTGTGCTTTTTTTTTTTTCTCTTTTAATCAGCTTTTTTTTTTTTCAGTTTACCAAGCTCCACAAATTAGCTTCATGTAAAGAATCAGAGTGCATAGAGAATGTATGAGCCCAGCAGCAAATTATGACTCAGGCTGTACCAAGAGTTAATTCATTTATACATACAAGACTGGTGGCAGGATATTCCAGCCCTAACCTTGGTGATCATAAAGATCAATAACTGTTGATATGTTACTTGCAATCATTGGTTTACAAAAATAAATCTTCAGTATTTCCATGCTAGCTGCTCCTCAATCAGCTCCTAGGCAGCATCAGGGCTAATGCATGATGGAAAAATGAGGATATAGCAGCTGAGACTCACGCTATCAGCTAAACAACAAGCCACAGCACACTGGCTACTCAAAAACAATTAGGACTTTGCAGTCAGACACTCATTGACTTGAAATATTGCATTTGCAAATGATCTATATTAAATAAGATTTGCATGCATTTGCCTATGGTCTTGTAATACCACACACCCACCCACCCAAAAGGCTAAAATGTAAATAAATGTTTAATTTGAGACAATTATGCTGTATGTGCAATTGTGCATATATGTATATAAATATTTAAATCCACTTCCAATCTAAATACATTATTGTTTACATAAACACACACACACATATAAATATATATATATATATATATATATATATATATATATATATATATTTGTAGACAGCTACATAGTAGATGGATAGATAGATAGATAGATAGATAGATAGATAGATAGATAGATAGATAGTACTGTTTTATGTACACTTTCTATTTTTTTTTTAAATAAACTTTCTATTTATTCACTACATATATAACACTTACATGTGGCTTAAGCTTCCTAATATCGTTTCAATTTGAAGAATGCAAACATGCAGAATTCTGTCTTATACATCATACTCCAGGGACTAGTAGAGAACTGCCTGCCTTTTTTTCCCCCCTATATGAATTGCAGCCAGCAGAAGCTGTAGAATTGATGTATGGCCACCTATTTTTACACACGCAGCAGCATCTTGCACAGTCCCGTTCTATACACACAACATTCTTTAGGATTCATTATAATAGCATTGTGTTATTATTACACAGAGAAATAAACTGGCGAGTGATAGATGGGTCTGTAGGTAGCTGCTAACGTTGTAATAACGGTAGTGATTGCAGTTATAATAATCATCAATATTCTAATGTTTGCATAAAACAATAAGAACAGATGTAAAGTAGCATGCTGACAATTATGCACAACTGTAGCAATACGTTAATGCGAGCATATTTCAGCATAAGAGATGCTAAAGCAGGCAGAACCCAAGTATGCAAGCAGTAATAACGGAGATTATTTTAAGTTAATTGTTATATAAATAGCCATGGCATGTTTCCAAGCAGGCCACTGGAAAGACTTCAGACACTGATTCATATCAATATCTTTGAGCATACATATTGCATGTGACTGGAGAGAGAGAGAGAGAGCCAAAGGCACATGCAAATAGTTTCCAACTGCAAGAGACACCGATGACAGCAGCTAATCTTTGACTCTAGCATCATACAAGTAAAGAGCCTTAAAATAGCCTTGTGCAAAAAAGCACTCCAGATAACGTTTAGACTTCTTTCTCAAGCTCCACATTTTTTTTTTTTTTTTTGCCAAAAGTATATTAAAAATGAAAAAAAAATGCACAAAAAGAAAGAATTAAAAAAAAAAAAAAAAAATTAAGCATGTAGGAAAAAGATATGGAATTTAACATGTTTATTTGCATGCTCACCTCTATGTCACTCCATACAGAGTCCTGGTTGCACATGTCCCACGCCATTCAGTCCCTGAATGACGGCAGTAAACCTTTGCAACTACAATCCACAGGCACACACACAGAGCTAGCACTCATACAGGCAACTAGCCCCTTACTGAGACTGAACTGAAGGCACCTGTCTTACTACTGTTCCCAGTCACATGACAAAGCTATTAAAGTAGGCTGGTCTGTCACTCTCCCAGCCCTGCTGCTGCTGCTGCTACTGCTGCTGCCGCTGCTGCTGGAAGCTGTGTGACGTCACGCGAGGCAGACCCAGCTCCTGTGAAATGAATCTTCCCAACCGCAATTAACCTCTTCGGTGCCCCCGGAGAGCACGCTGGCAGTGCCTTGCCGCATTGCTATGTGGGTCTGACAGATGAACCCCTATGGAAGACGCCTGACAGCTTAGTCTGGAGAATCTGGCCATATATAATCAAGCTCACTGTAGGCATAGGTCATTCTGCACTAAGTGCACTGGTCTTTTGCTTTTGTATAGCTCAGCTGCTGCAGAACCTCTTAGGAAACTGAACGTCACTAGTCATAAGATAGAAGCATGGCCAGTGGCTTCTGTGCAAATGGCTGAGTGGACCACAATCAGTGATATTGTAGCAGCTCCGGCTTCTACATACAGCATGATGATAACCCAAGCGACTCATTCTAAAACCACACAATTATAATCAGATTGGAATACTATTCCTCAACCCCCCCCCCCCCCCCCCCTACCCTCTCTCTCCGTCACAGGATCGTGTCTTATAATGACTGCAATCTTTAAAATCTTATTTTATTTTGCTTAAATACATTTTTTTTCTTTCCAAACACATGGCTCTAAGTACCACATAGGAAATAAAACTTGAACAGCAACATGTGAGAGGTGTTTACTGTAAATATCGAGGCTATACCAGACAAGAAGCTATTGCTTCATTTACAAAACACTGTTTTAAACAAACACACAATGTCTCATTCAGATATGAGACAGATATTCACATATAAGATGCAATACATGTGATGCAAACTTGACACATCAATTTGCATTTGTTTCTGTTGCATATAAATAAATGATGTCGAACAATCTTGTTCTGATGCTATATTGGCGATTTCATTAATCTGTGTCTGGACAGAGGAGGAGTAACTTGCAAGGCATTCTCTCTAGTTACTCACTTTTCTGCTCAAACTCCTGTAAGTAGGGCTTCCCCCTCCACAAACGCCCATGTATTTTCAAATAAACACAAGCTAAAAAGGCTTCAAGGTGCAAATTATATTTTCTGCTTACCAGTTCAAAACAAACCACCAGGCTAATAAACATATGGATCTTTTTTTCACACGCCTTCAGAAGATAATGGTTTTTTTTTTTCTTCAGATGCAGGTGCAGCTGTTATGAAATTGAGTGCAGAGGATCTATGCATATACTGAGGAGATCATTTATCAATGCCCAAAGGGTGCACTACATGCTAAACTGATGCAATGTAATATCAAGCTGGTTTTCAGAAGCCATTTATGAAATGTGCATACATCTCTCCTTTTCATCATAACAACATTATATGGGGTTTTAGGACAATTCAAATGTAGTCTTGTCACAGTGGTGATTTTCAGAGAGAACTCGGCACCGGTTTTTAAAATACCTAAAAAAATATATTTTCATTCATGCTTTATGGGAAATAATTTATGACGTGACTGGTAGTACACTACATTTTACAGATTTACCACGGCGCTGCTGCTTCTTGATAATGCACTGCGCTTTGAACAGTGCTTAAAAGCTGTTTTGTTTTATTAGCTTGTCATTTATTAGCTTGGAATCAAGGACAATTATAGAGATATAGTATAGGTCCAAGTGACTTTGGGGCTCGTGTAGAATTGGACGTAAATGGTGTTTTCAGCGTATAATACACTGTTTTACTTTGGCACATGACCACAAAGCCATAGCTACGGTCATATGTAGGAGTTTTCCGCTTGCGGCCCCTGGCGATTATGAAAAGGAGAATGGGGGGAGTTTGGGGGCGTGTAAGGGTGTGTTGGAGCAAATGTGATATATGTAGACCAAGCTTCAGATGCCCATGCACCTGTCAGGAGACGGGAAACATGTTGATGCTTGACCACTGGGGAACTGATAATGATGATCAGCTTAGGTGTGTCGGCTCAACATACCTGTGTAAAATGTGTCTTTTTTTTATGCAATTTACGTCTGCGTTTTAGATTAAATATGCAACAAACTGTATATAAGCCCCTATGGGGCCTATTTATCAAATGTTTTCCCCCTTTTCAGGGATTAAACACTAAATTGGTATTTATGATTGTAGCATCGCTGATATCTGCTGCTTTGCATCTCTTATCGTTTTACTGAGCACTACCCATAACAGTGTTCAGAGACGCTATTTAACAATAAATGAAATTAACTTTTCAATCATGTTAATGTACGGCTGGCGTACACTATCATAATTGAAAAGTTTCAGTGCTGTCAACTCTGCTCCGAAGAGCAGAGCTGAACAGCGCATGTGTGGAGGGATCACATGATCCCTCCCTGTCACTCACCGCTCGCTCTCTGCAATTATAGTTGCAGAGAGAGAGCGGTGAGTGACAGGGAGGGATCATGAGATATTTGTGAGAGAGCAGAGATATTTGTGCGCATGCCCGAGGGTTTCACTTGGCGCATGCGCAGCTGGAGTCCGAAGAGGATCCCCGTTCATCGCATGCTGCTTCGGGAACGAAGAGGCAGTGGTAAGTATGTTTTCCACTTCACAGGAACAGCAGTTTTTCGGAACTGCTGTTCCTGTGTTGCTTTTTTAATAAATAGAGTCCATAGTTCAATCCTTATCAATGCGATAAGGATTGAAAACTATTTTTCATATTTTGCGAGTGTTGATAAATGTGCCCCTATATCTGTTTCATATTCAGCTTCATCTTTGCAACTAGACTACCAACTGGGATATTTGTGCAGAGCGATATACGCAGTGAGTTTGGGCACTCAGATGAGCTTTCTCACAAGGGGAAACAATTCAAAGTTAAGAAATTCACTTATAAATAAGCGATACAAATCTATTTGCAGTATTACAGACCCCGGAAAAGGCATTCGGAAGTCCAGCGGTACCTCGCCGGGGTTATTTAACAAGCTGGCAGCACATTAACAGAGGCTTCACGTCAATACTCTGCTGTTGTCAATGTTTAAAAGCACTGATTGGCTACTCGTTGGCCTAACCTCTCCCAACTTCAAACTACTTACACACAAGAGTTAGCTGAACTGTGTCACATTGGGTGGATAGTGAGGATTGGTGGCTGGGCAGGGGTTAACGTTTGCTGTGACACTCACACAGGCCTGGGGCCTCTTAGCTAGACAGTCACATGAGTGCTCAGGTCACTGACTCCTGGAAGACCCAGGATCATCACCGTAATCTCCTGAAATACTCTGTACCTCTGTTGTTATGTAACGCTGTGACTGGCTCCCTCTAGCTCTGCTCCCTTTAAAACCAGTAACACATGGGTGCGCAGGAGGTGAACAATTAACACAACAGGTGCTATTCCTGGTCTCTGAGCAAAATGTGTAATTTCTTCACTGCAGTTTAGAAAATGAAAGCAAGCGTCTTGCCTGGTTGTTATGGATTACAGTACATTTGTACAGATAGCACCATTTTATTAAATAAGCCCCACTGTGTTCTGCTTTCTGTTTAGTGCAAGATGAAGGAGCGTCTCTTGCTGTAAGTCGCCAAGTCTAAACCAGTCCTTCAAAGTTTTCAGTAGCAACATCTGAAAGCATAAGTTTTGTTTTTGGTCATGCAAATTTCAGAGGTATTTCTGCTAGGTGTTTAAAATATAAACTACTTTCTGTCCCAGAACTATGCACAAAGCAATAATTTGTTCACAGTCCTAAAGTTTTGTTATGTCTACAGAGTAGAGAGTACATTTACATTGTGAGTGGGATTCTGATTGAGGCTATGGGTACTGTAAATAAACAGCGCCACACCTTACTATTTATTTTATATCCAAATCACTCTGGACACACAACTGCCCTGCAAATGTTTTAAACCTATTTATCTTTAAAAACATCAAAACACTCTTCAATTAGGAGACTGCAATTAGAACAGCAGTAAAGGGGACCTTCTCCAAGTGATTACATTAAGAGTGTTACTTTACTCTCCCTGTGAAAATAAACTAATTTCCTTTGCAGTAAGATTCTGATTTAATGATAAAACCACAGTAAATTATTGAGAGATAGGGCAAAGGTCACTCGGTCTACCCTTAGTACACTGAACTGTGAAATAATGTAGTTGCCTGACTGATCGGAGTGCAGTCAATTTCTATTATTAACCCAGAGGATGCTGGGAAGACTGCAGACCTCTGCATGTTATTGAATTTTGCATTCCCCTCATGCATGGGAAAGGTTAAATATTATCAGTGGATCTGTGCTAGGTAACATATTCTACTACAATCAATGTTCTCTTTTTAATTGTGTTCAGTTTATTGACTTTGCAGAGAGCATTGTTTAGTAAAAGTTACATTCATGCCGCTTATAATAATGCCTTTACACCGCAATACTCTCGTTCCGTGACCAGTTTTAATTTTTTTTTCCAACCTCCCTGCCTAATGAATGAATGATTAACTGACTTTTTGTGGTCAAGTGAATTTAAATGGAGAGAGCAGAAAAAATGGTTCTGATTCTAAAAAAAACTGTATATGATAATATATATTTGACCATCAGACGGGAAGTTTTTGGAGAAGTAGGGGGTGGATTGAAATTGCGGCGGGGCCCTCTCACACTGGTGCCCTTAAAACAGCCTCTATGCTCACAGCTGACACCTGGCAGGGAGAAGTGTGAAATTATTTATTTTTTGTTGCCCATCATAAGTTCTTTGTGTTTTTATATTTTGATTTTGTATTTAAGTATTTTTTGTCTATTGAGCTCCGACATTGTACTTTGTCGCGGAGTGTTGAACTTAACAGCTGATCCATGACCCTAAAAATGTATTTAACTGTAAAACTCAATACAAAACTTTGAAGTATTAGGTAGTTTTCACTCTGCTGCTGCCACCAAAAAAACCAAATTGACCCTTGCACGGTAATGTTAGTTTCAAAGTTTGTTTATCTTTAGTGACTTAAGGGCATATTTATTAATCTTGCAGCAATAGGTATCATTTTTTTTTTATCACCCCTTATTGAAGAAAAAAAGAAATCACTTATCATCTGCATTTATCATAAAAAATATTTCAGAGGCAGCTGAGTAGTAGCTTACAGCTTTACCAGGCCAGTCTCCACTGTTCTGTGTCTGTGTCATCTATGCACAATGTTACCAGAACAGGTACAGGGGCAAATGCAGGATTGGTAAAGGGGGGTTTCCACACCACGCCGCCAGTGGGCGTGACCAGCATGCATGGGGGCGTGGCTATAATATTAGACAGTGCTTGTCTGCTTTTCAACTCTTCCTATCCCCATAATATACATGGGCAATACTGCGTGCACTACTGTTAGGTGCACAGAGCTCTCCCTTTTCAAGCAGAGCCGTGTGAAGTGGGGGCAGGGTCCAGCCACCTCAATTATACAGTGCCCCAGGCTTGGAGGGGGTTTCCAGGCACTAGGAACCCCCCCCCCCCTCGGTTTGCCTATTGCCTAGCAGGTATATATATCAGGTATATATATCGCCAGACGTAATTTCTTTTATCAAAGGGGAGATGCAATACCAAGCCCAATCACTAGTGAAAACCCCCATTTGTTTCAGCAATAGGCCTCATTGCCCTTAAATAAATAGGGACTTTAGTACCAAGAAAAGCACCATAACTTCTCTCCAACGTTTTGAAATGAAATGACAGTAATAGTACAGCAAACAAAACAGCTATATACTAGGCTGAGACATTATTAGGCATCTTATAAGACAAGTTTATTATATACTGCTGCCACATTTAGTTAATAGCCTCAGTTAATATAATAAACTAAAAGAAGATTCACTTCCCACTTTATGAGATAAATATTTTATTTACTAAAACTATGGGCAGAAAATAATCCGTGCACCAATATTCACTCACACAAAAGCTGACTAAGACATGGTACTTGTCTTTGATATTGCACTATATAAGTCCCTATCTGACTTGCTTGGATTGAATCAGGTAGAGTGGGAATCTAGAGGGGCCAATGACACCCGTTGACATGTCTATGAAGTCATTGTTTGCCGTGGAAGTGGCAAATTTGGTTCTGATGCTGCATACAGTGATCAGGCAGAACAATCTGAACGCCTGGAGACTCCATTCAATACTAGTTGAAAATTTAAAAAAATTATTTGAACAGAAATACCAAAATAGGACCTAAACTAGGACATGACTAGCTCCTCTGTACCTGACATATGCCCTTTCTGCCTTCTCCTCTAGTCCAGCATAAGCACCATACAGAAACATATAGGGGGAAGGCTGCGTCTCCATAGGGGCCTATTCAAGTTACAATGGGGGCATTGCCAAATCCCCAGAGGGCTGAAGCGCTAGGCTGCCCATTGGCTATATCCCATCTCCCACCATTCCCACCCGCGGGACAGAGCCCTAAATTCCTGAAATCAGGACAGTTGGGAGGTGTAATAAGGGACTGAATAGTTTGATATTTAACTCCTAATCCAACATCACTGAAATAAATTAAGAAGCAAATGGTATATATCATGTGAAGCTTGTCTGACACATATTATTATTGTATTATAATTAATGCATTACAATAAGGCAGTATTAGAAATGGGAAAAATTGCAGCAAAAATGACCGTCTCGCAAAAGTGTAAAGTTTTCGCTTTTTTACTATAGAAGTCATTTCTCACTTTATTTGCAAGCTGGCATGTAGCAGAATTTATAGTCTATAAATAGAGCTGGCACCATGGTGGCCAATTCGTTCTGCTGTGTGGTGCGATTGTGGTAGGACTTGGAACACATAAGGTCAAATTTTGCCGACGAAATATGCACAATTTCACTTCTGCATGCTGAAAAAGGGGAATATTTTGCAGAATAATTATGAAAATTTTGCTCTTCTCCAGGTAGTAGAACATATGGTATAGAATATGCTTATTTAAATAGGTGGTGAGATGACATAGGGGGAAAAATATAGTATAGAAGTACTGTTGAGTGAAGTATTCGTAGAAGGAGAGAAAATGGGTATTTCTGTAGAAAAACAAATTGTGGGTGACGTAAAGAACAATTCTTTTAGTGTTATGGTTTAATAGAAATATGTAGTGGGTGATGTAACGAACATTGCATTCATTATTATGTAAAACAGGCATATGAAAGATTCATATGGAGAAAGCTATAGTAATTGAAATGATAAAATATGGACTTTCATGTAATGCACAATTATTATAATCATTAATGTTTATATATATATATATATATATATATATATATATATATATATATATATATATATATATATATATATACTGTGCTCACCTTTCTGGTGTTGCCTTATGCCTCATACAGTAGATATTTGCTAATTCAAGATTTATAAGTGAGTTATATATTTATTACAAATGTGCTGTCACCCATAGCAACCAGACATTTGTCGGTTGGTTGACACGGTTATGTCCTTACCATTTTATTATCTAAGCTCTATGTATTCTATTTTGACTGCCTTGAATTCATTTACTATGACAATGTCACTTCTTTAACCCTAATTAAAGGGCCTGGCCAATCACTAATGTCAACAAATACTTAATTGACTGTGTTTAACCCTTTGTGGGACATGAGAAAGAAGTGTTTTAAACACCTAGTAGTTCCAGAAAGACAATGTTAGGTTGTAAAGTAGAAACATAATCAAACATAGATTTTAGACAATGCCTGTGTGTTTATCTGCTTTCCGGCTGTAAAACGTGATGATTAAAGGACCAGGAAAAAAAGGCAAAACATACCTTTAATAGTGCTATTGAAGATCTACTAGTAGCTTGTTTCAGCATGTATGTGTGTATAATATATATAGAACCACTGTTTACACAAGAGACAATATAGGGAAATATATTATAGTACAGTAAGTGCAAAACAAAATCTGGTTTAAAGCAAATATAAAACAGGCCCCTCTTGCAGCGAATGGGAAAGTAGAGGTGAGGACTGTGTATCCAGCCCAGAGGGTTGTATTTGCTTATGATATGTTTATATTATTTGTTTATATTTCTTCGTTTATTTATTGGAACTTTTGTGGATGTTGCTGGTTGAACTTTTAACACTGTTTTCAACTTCTCCCCTCAATTACCCTCGGACAAGGGGGCAGTCAGCTTCATTTTACCCCATGTCCCCCTGCTCTGTTTTCCCATTTCAGTTGTCATAACAATATTGTCAAAGTGTTCTCCATTGTCACAGCATTATCTTTGTATTAGTTTCTTATTTTGGTTGGAGAAAGGTCATACTTATCAGCCTTCTTCTGTCTCATTAGCAAGTTAGTTGGCCAGTTGGGCTTCAGGTCGGTAGGCAACGGCTTTGTTGAATCAAGTTTGGAATAAAATTATTTTTATTTGTGCTCAAGTTAAAGATTCATTAGTGGTGTGCCTATGTCGTGTCATGCTTAATAAAGCGGGGGCCATTATTTCCATTCAACATTTCTTTTTGGTCTCTTGTTTAAGTGGCTGGGATGCAGCCAGGGCCGGACTGGGATTAAAAATCAGCCCTGGCATTTCAAGCATACAGGCCCATCTCTGTTGATGAGCAGGACAAAACTGTGTGCCGCTGGGGGGCATACCCACATTATGTTGGGGGCATGGTCAACATGGGGCATTAATACATACATTATAATAAAACATTACATTTATGAGGCCCTCCCTATCATGCCACCCCCCACCCCAGAAACACATTACAACACCCCCAGCCCACTGCACTTATCTATGCTTCTGATGCTGCTGACATCCATCAGGGTGGGAACTTCCTGTAGAGTGAGCAGGGAAGCTCTTAGTCTCACAAGATTAATAAATCTCATGAGACTTAGAGCTCCTCGGCTTGCTCTGCAGGCTGTGTCTTATCCAGGAACTGGGAGTAGCTATCCGCTCCCTCCTGCTAACCAGAGCTGGATTTAGGCTCAGGGGGCCCTAGGCACTTAAGACAGGGGGGCTACTATGATGTAATATGGTTATTAGACACATTTTCAACAAATACACAGGCAATACTGTGAGCACTACTATTAGGTGCACACAGTTCTGCCTTCACAAGCAGTACAATGTGAAGCAGTACATACCTCCCAACTGTCCTTGTAATCAGACCAAATCCTGACTAAGCGGGACATTCACCCACCAAATTCAGGACAGTTGGCAGAATGTCCTGGTCTCTCTTACCTGTCTTGTCATTGTCTCCACTTGTGGCTGCTGGTGTCTTTAGATCAGTTGCTGCTTGTCTGGATCCTGGAATGTTGGGGGTCCTATTTGGGAAAAAAAAAGGGTTACATGAAATTTAGAAAACTCCAACCAGCAGCGGTGTTAAATCAATATAACACCTACGTTTTAAAATTAGGCCTTACTCCAGTCGCAACATTAAAATGATAGTATTCACATTTGATAAATACATCTATTTCCCTCCAACTAGCCCTGACATTAAAAAGTATATACATTTAATAAATAGATCTATTTCCCTACAACCAGCCCCAACATTAAATTAATAGTATTCCCATTTAATAAATAAACTGCTTTCCCTTCCTCCAAGCAACCCCAGCAAGAAATTAAATAGCATTTATATTTAATAAAAATAACCATTTCCCACAACCATCTCATTAAATAATTCATAATTTAATTTAATAAATATACCTAATTTTCCCCACATTCACTTAATAGCACACATTATAGTCATATACTGTCCCCCACACACATTACAGTCATATACTGTCCCCCACACACATTACAGTCATATACTGACCCCCACACACATTACAGTCATATACTGTCCCCCACACATACATTACAGTCATATAATGTCCCCCACACATACATTACAGTCATATACTGTCCCCCCACACATACATTACAGTCATATACTGTCCCCCCACACATACATTACAGTCATATACTGTCCCCCCACACATACATTACAGTCATATACTGTCCCCCCACACATACATTACAGTCATATACTGTCCCCCCACACATACATTACAGTCATATACTGTCCCCCCATACATACATTACAGTCATATACTGTCCCCCCATATACATCACAGTCATATACTGTCTCCCCACACACATTATAGTCATATACTGTCCACCCACACACATTACAGTCATATACTGTCCACCCACACATACATTACATTCATATACTGTCCCCCCATATACATTACAGTCATATACTGTCCCCCCACACATACATTACAGTCATATACTGTACCCCCACACACATTATAGTCATATACTGTACATCCACACACATTACAGTCATATACTGTCCACCCACACACATTATAGTCATATACTGTCCACCCACACACATTGGCCATTTTTTATTTTTCCCCTCCTACAGCCATTGCCTCCATGCAGACATTTTCACCCCCAATTCCCCCTGCAGACATTGTCCCTCACACCACCCCCTGCAGACATTGTCCCTCACACCCCCGCTGCCCCCTGCAGACATTGTCCCTCACACCACCCCTGCAGACATTGTCCCTCACACCCCCCTGCAGACATTGTCCCTCACACCCCCCCTGCAGACATTGTCTCTTACACCACCCCCTGCCCCCTGCAGACATTGTCCCTCACACCCCCCCTGCAGACATTGTCCCTCACACCCCCCCTGCAGACATTGTCTCTTACACCACCCCCTGCCCCCTGCAGACATTGTCCCTCACACCCCCCCCTGCAGACATTGTCCCTCACACCCCCCTGCAGACATTGTCCCTCACACCCCCCCTGCAGACATTGTCCCTCACACCACCCCCTGCAGACATTGTCCCTCACACCCCCCTGCAGACATTGTCCCTCACACCCCCCCTGCAGACATTGTCCCTCACACCCCCCCTGCCCCATGCAGACATTGTCCCTCACACCCCCCCTGCAGACATTGTCCCTCACACCACCCCTGGCCCCTGCAGACATTGTCCCTCACACCCCCCCTGCAGACATTGTCCCTCACACCACCCCTGGCCCCTGCAGACATTGTCCCTCACACCCCCCCTTGCAGACATTTTAAATCACTTCTCCCGTACAGTCTCCAGTGCAGTTATTTTTACTCATTCCCCCCCTCCCCTCCCCTCCCCTCCCCCCAGTACCTGTCACTATACCCGGACACACCAACTCACCTCAACACCCCTGCGCGCTCAACAGACCGACGGCTCCTGGAAGGCTGCGTGACGTCATGATGTCACATCGCGCGGCCGCGCGGAAGTTAAAAAAAAATAAACTGGAAGCGCAGGGAGTGTGAAGCTGTCTGGTCCCGGAGGAGGGGCCAGCCATCAGCGACTGCACAGTCAGCGACTGCCCCCTTCAGAGGATCTTAGACCTGACATAGGGGGGTTTATGCCCCCTTCGCATGGTAACGTATGTGCTGCCCGGTGGGGGAAAAAAAAGTGCTGCCAGGAGGTGCTGCTGCTCGGGTGGACAGAGCGGCCCATCAAGCCATCGGCCCTTCTGGCATTTGCCAGAAGTGCCAGATGGCCAGTCCGCCCCTGGATGCAGCCATAGTTTTAGACAATGGTGTGAGTCTATATGCAGTCCTGCCGGCCAATCATATGAAGATATATTTGTATTCATCTCTAACCAACGCAGCTACATATACAGAGGGCCACATTCTACCAGTCCAGTCTTTATAATTGTCAGGCGCCGTCCCACGATCTCTCCGGGACGGCCGTCTGTTCTTCCGCCCAGCGCGTCTGGTTGCTTAGCAACCAGACACATCACTTCCGGATTCTCGGCTCCCCGACCTCTGCAAGTCAGCGCGCCCCGTTGCTAGGCAACGGGATGCTATAGTGGATTCCTGGCGCTGAGGATGACAGCGCTGCAGCGCTGATGCTGATTGGAGCACTCCAGTGTTTAAACTTCCTCTGGCCCTTTTACCAGTGCCAGAGTATCAGGTCTTCCTGTCTCCAAAGTTTGTGTGTACCAGCCTCCTGTATTTGTTCCTGACTATCCTTGTGCTGCCTGTGACCTTTTGACCCGGACCGTTTGACCACCCCTTTTGGATTCCCCTTTTGTACTGCGCTGCCTAACGTTATCGACCCGGCTTGTCTCACCATTCTTCTGGATATCCCAGTCTACCTCGTACTACCAGAACGTTACCGACCCGGACTGTCTGACACCTCTTTGTATCTCGCTGTTGACTCGTGGGAGTACCGCGACCTGCGTGTCCCTGCAACGGAGTCCATACTTCCTTGCGGGGGTTCCTGGTGAATACCAGGGGCACGTTAGATTCCGCACCTTCCTCTGAGTTGCGCCAACAATAGCAGGTACGCAATATAGTTGTGACAATAGTGAAACGCTGAGATCACCCATGGATTATGGCCACCTGATAGTCCGCACAAGCCAAAGAAGTCATTGGATAAATACATTCTCCATCCTGAATGGTCATTGTTGATGGAGGATTTGGCTAGCTATGCTATAATTTTAGGTGAGTTTGAAAAAAAAAAAATCACCAAATTGGTTTAAACAGTCTTAGCATTATTTCCAGCATTAGATCCATTATTTAGCAGGATTGGCCAAACTAATCCAACAGAGTCCAGATAAGGAGATCAGAATAAATGTAACCCTGGGGGAGACACTTGTTTAGTTTATATGTTTTTTAGACATATTGTAACCTCACAACATAATGCTCTTAATTTGCGCAAAAGTTGCATATTTGCTGGATCTCAACCTCAACTGAAAGCCTTGCCCTGAATTGTTCTCAACTTCAATCACTGCACAAAACCTATTCATTGCCCAGGAAATCCATTTACATGGCTAATTAAGGTAATTAGCAGGGTAATGCATTAATCATTTATATTGCTTGCCTTAAACCATCACATCAGTGTAATAATCACTATAGAGAAACACTGAATGGAAATATGGACTTGATCTCATGTTCCATGAATACACTGATAAAGGCAATAACATAACATAAATGCGTTTTATCTATTGCAGGATATGCTGGGATTTGTAGTTCCACCATAGCTGTAAAGTTACAGGTTTCCTAAGTGTGTCTAGACCAGAGGCATTCTACCCTATTGAGATACCCAAATCTGATTTGGAGTATCCTGACAGATATACAATACATTCTATTGGGGCCCACTTATTTTGGGGTTGTAAAATAATGGGCCCCTGACACTTGGGTTGTAGCGAAAAAATGATTGTTGGCTCATCAAAACTAATATATGTGCAATTGCTATGGCTTAAAGCACATATGTGTTGTTCACGCCATGGTAAATAAGCTTTCAAGGAGGGTATTAATTTCGGCACTCTTTAGCCATTCACACATCATTATACTTGGCTTGGTTCTAAAATATCTTCAGTTTGTGGTTTTATAAAAGGATTAGGTAATTATTAAGATGTATTTGGTCTACAACTTCAATTACCCTTAATAAAAGGAGGAAGCAAAACACTCAGGAGCGATGCAGTGTGTACAGTCAGTGGGTAATAGAGCCTTTGTTCTGTGTGTTCCACATTATCTGCGCAGCATTCTAATACAGAACAATGGGGATCATTAATAAAAACTGTTGCTGGGCTGGAGTGACAGTAAAATTAGGTAAAAACAGCTTAATGCTAGGTGAGACATAATTACAATGGCATTTTTTGTTTATTTTTTTCTCTATTGTACTTAACACCAGCTTTCATATTTTTAGGGTAAGAGTGGATGGAGCAGAACATTGTTCTGTTATTGCAACACATTAATAGACACTCATATAACTACCGGATCATTTGTAAAGTTGGCTACTGCCATTCGGCCCAAGCATTGGATCACTGATTTGGTGACCCATTTGGGGGGTCAAACCGGACCAGACCTGACCTTTTGGAGCTCAGACCAATCGTCCAGCACAGTTCTAAATTCCATACAGGCACAGTAACGACACACACAGGATGATAGTGTCATATTCTGACCGGATTTACCGTAATGCTCATTACCAATTCCAATAATCAGGGGCCTGATTCATTAAGGATCTTAACTTAAGAAACTTCTTATTTAAGTCTTCTGGACAAAACCATGTTACAATGCAAGGGGTGCAAATTAGTATTCTGTTTTGCACATACCGGTAAGTTCAATACTGACTGTTTTTTCATGTAGCACACAAATATCAACTTTAAATTTCAGTGTACAAATAATCTATCAAGTATTTGTGTGCTACATGAAAAAACAGTCAGTACTTAACTTATGTGCAAAACAGAATACTAATTTGCACCCCTTGCATTGTAACATGGTTTTGTCCAGGAGACTGAAATAAGAAGTTTCTTAAGTTAAGATCCTTAATGAATCAGGCCCCAGATGGTTATCTTGCGCTGTGCTCATTTTGAATACGTGGTGATATTGTGTCGGCTGCCAGATATTGCCATTGTTAAGACAAGCGCCAGTGTAAGATAAGTGGTCAAACGTGTTTGCAAAAAATTTATAGAAGTGTTGCAATGTTTTTATAATTTTTGGTGCAAGAACGTAAATCGTATTTTTAGATGCATTCTGCCTGAATTATTTCTAATGAGCACTGATTTTTATTTACAGTTGGGGACATTTATGTAATATAGTAGACGGATAACAGCGCAAGACCAGTGCCATGACCTGTGGTAGTAAGACAACAGACTTTTATTGGCAGTTATGTGCGTGTGTTGTGTGTCTATTAGTTTTCATAAGTGTCCCCTGTATTTACATAGAATACAGCCGTAGATACAGTCAGTCAATATATGCATCCTATTTCCCATTCTAAATAATAGTGAGAATAAACAGTAAGATATAGAAAAACGATTCAATAGAATAAATTGTACGGTTACATGAATAATATTAGATCATTGGATTTTTATTTGCAGGCTAGAACGTTACTGCAAGCTACACTCATTGTTACCAAATCCTATGTAAGAGAACAGCACAAAGGGGTTAAGCTGGGAAATGTGAAAAACACAGCATTTGTCTACTCTCTGAATTTAAATTGTATAGCGAGCGAAGGAGCCAAACATATAATTCTATTGTCTCTGTCACAACCGGTGACTACCTAAGAGCCTACAAGTAAAAGTAGGTTGAGAGGCAGTATCCCAGGCAGTGTTCTCCATCATTATAGTGTTGACATAAGATGAACTTTGTAAATCACACCAGTGGAAAGGAAAAAGAAGCAGTCAGCAATACTTTGGGAAAATGGGACACAGTATGAGGCTTGGTAGATGAAATATTTGCAATCACACATGATGCAAACATTGGATTTTACTATGATTGTACAGTGTATAAGGTGCCTGTTTGCTTTACAATGTACACAATGTATTAACCACCTGACATGTGCTTCACAATCAGCTACTGTATCCAATGAAATGTTAAATATATTATATACAAATCTGAATGGATAAAGCCTTGAGCTCTGGTCTGTTCAGTAAATAAGTAAAAGCTTAGCTTTATATAACTATGTATGCATGTGTGAATATATGTACAGCCGTATCCTGCTAAGGCCTTGTATAAACTGGCGTCAACTTATTGCGTTATAATAGCATTTTTAATGCCAATACAACACACAAAAACAGGGCTGATAATGGAAAGGAGGGAAGTGAATGACAGGATGAATGAATTTACATGCTAGAGAAATTAATGAATCTATTGAATACTGTACACAGTCTAAGCCAGTGTTGGCTAACCTGTGACACTCCAGGTGTTGTTAAACTACAAGTCCCAGCATGCTTTGCCAATGTATAGCTGCTTATTGCTGGAAAGGTATGCTGGGACCTGTAGTTTCACAACACCTGGAGTGTCACAGGTTAGTCAACACTGGCCTAAGCGGTTCTAGAACACGATAGCTACTTTTTCCTGATTATTCCGTTATGATATTTGGGATGGACAGTCCCGATTCGAGAACACTGTCTTGGCTGGCACATTTGGCTTGTCTCACAGGAAGTTGGGAGGTATGTCCTTGGTCACTGTGGCAAGCGGGTGCCTCCAGTGCTAGAGCAATTCAAGGGTGTTTTTCAGGAAAAGGGATGGGTTGGGTGCAGTATAGAATTTATAAGCTCTAAGTATGCCCCCCTCCCCCCCCCCCCCCCGGTCATGGTCAGGCCCACAGTGATGTGGAGGTATGGGTTATGTCACCTGTGCATGCTGCTATTCACATATTATTCCTGACTACATCTCTAAACCTTCTGCTTATGATCCTGGACCATCGAATTAAATCATTATCATCTCCTCTCCTCTTACTTCAATTGACTCTTACTTTAGATTACACTATTTACCAGTAGACATCACATAACTGTGTCTGACTAGTACAACCAAAGAGCTGGTGTAGGAGGAACTACTCCTAAGCCTCAGTGACAGTGTTATGAGATGGGCTAATATAAGATAATATTTCCGTTTATTACAATACATACAATAATACAATAATACATATCTGTGAGCTAAGAGAGAGGAATAGAGATGATCAACACTGAGGCAAAAGATAGCGTGAATAGAGATTTGTGGTGGGACAGGTAGTTTTGCAGAAGTGTCATTATGCCCTCTATGAAAATAGTGGATACACTTAAGAATACTTGCCTACTTTCAGGCACTGAAGTCTGGGAGATCCCGGACAGGGGGGCGTGACTAGAGGGCAGAAGGGGGCGGAACAGAGTCCATTGCGTCATTTTGGCCCCACCCCCGCAAGGGGAAATGTCGTTTTGATGCGGATGCAGGGCCAAAATGACACGATTCACTGCAAATCGCCTTATTTTGGCCAGGTAAATGCGGGATGCAAGAAATTTGCCTGCTCTCCCGGGAGTCTGGGAGATCGAAACCGGATTTCGGGAGTCTCCCGGACATTTCGGGAGAGGTGGCAAGTATGAACTTAAGATGAAATTGTGATGGCGAAATGTGTAAACTTGCATGGTCAGAGATGCAGAACTGAGTGAATATTTCATGGGAAACGATAAGGTTCCTTCTGTGTTTTAATAGTATAGCAATAAACAAGTTTTGAATGAAACATAGATGAGTTTAGCTGTGGGCAGATTAAGAAGACACAAATGCAAGAAGGCTGCTTATAAATCAAACAAAGAATTATTACAGTCTTTAAAAGTACTATTTCTTCATCAATTCTTAAAGTAGATTTCCACTTTCAGGAGACTTTAATTTACTGCTTTGTATATGCCCTTTTGCAACTTTTGCTAAGTACACATAATTTTTCATTTACGCTCACTTATTTATTTTTGAGCCATGTAAAAGTTATATATCTCTGTTATTGTGCAACATAACGTTGTTCTGGGTAAAATTAATATATAGTTGTGCTGTATCAAGACATCAAGAATGTATCAGGGCATCAAGAATAATAGTATAAATGCCTGGCTAGAAAGATGGAAACCAAAGCATGAAATCAGTGAATTTAGTGAATGTTGCAAGAGAGCGTGTTCAAGCAAGTTCATTATTTCTAGAGATGGGTATTGCATTTACATGTGTGCAGGCCCGGCGCTCCCATTAGGCAAGGTTAGGCACTTGCCTAGGGCGCCGGGCTCTGGAGGGCGCCACAAAATGAAAAAAACTTTAAAACTGTGCGGCGACCGCTGACCTTCCACGGCCGCCGCACAGCATTTAGATACATCCACGGAGAGGGGGGAAGAGGCTATTGCTCACCACCGCTGCCTCTCTGCTCTGTCTCCTCCCCTCCACTCACTGACTGTCGGGCCGTGACATCATCATCACGGCGCGACAGTGTCAGTGAGCGGAGGGGAGCAGACGGAGCTGCGAGGCGGCGGTGGTGAGCAATAGCCTCTTCCCCCCTCTCCGGGGGGGGGGGGGGGGCGCGCCGATTTTGACAAAGTGCCTAGGGCGCCATGGACCCTAGCACCGGCCCTGCATGTGTGGAGGAATGAAAAATAAATCTGTATGACCGCTGTAATATTTTAATTGACCCTTTGGATTTTTGTACCCTAATTTCACATTTTTTTTTATTTTTACTCTATTCTTTTTACATTTTTACTTTATTTTTTTTAGCATGTGTATATACATATACATAAGGAACAATGGGTAGCACTAGGGAGACTTTCAGGCAAGGCTCCCTATGGACAATATACAAACAGACCTCTCCAAAAAGAAGAATGGAAAATTCCCTTTACACACTAGCCCCGTGAGACAGTGTTTTTATGACAACAGCTCAAATCAATGGCCTGTGCTTTCATTTTCAGCATGGAACATTTGAAATAACATGTTCAGTAAAGAATTCTTACAAATAATAAACTTAAAGCTATTAGGAAATCAACCAATGTTTGCAAATTGTATTCCCATGCCAGCATGAAGCCCAGCTGGATATGACCAACAGTGAAAGGAACATATGCATGGAAGCTCTAGGACTGACCAGACGTCCTCAGACCATCTGCACTTGACAGTGAAATAAAACTCTAGTCTATAATAAGTGAGACAATACCTACACATGAGGGGCTGTTTAATTATGGCTTATACTAAGGGCCTATTTAATATGCCATAAACCATGCGGACTCTGCTTTCTCCGCATGGTTTAGGCATTTTTAAGTATCACCTCTATCCAACAAAAGCCTAATGCAGGAAAGATCATAGAGACGTGCTGCATTAGGCTAAGTTTCGTATGAAACTGCAATACCCAGAATTTTCAATGGTGACTGCAGTCTGGGGTTGTTTAACAGGGTGTGGTACGATTTTCCAGAGCTGGTCTCACCGACAAGCAGTAGGCTGACAAAAAATTGACGAAAGTCACTTGTGCGACTTGTAACAAATGCTGACTGACCTTAACAATGACCAATGCAGTCCCCAACAGTGTGTTAATAAATGACGAGCATCAGTAATAACGGCAGCCTGTATTCACATCATTTTCAATTGGGACCTCTATATCACTATTTTTAAAGCGGCAATGCCGAGTCCCTAACACTAACCTTATTCCTAACCCTAACCCTAGCGCTAACCCTAACGCTAGCTAACCCTAACCCTAAGGCTAAGTGTAACATTCAGCTCGGATGAGAAGCGGCATTGCCGCTTTAAAAACAGTGATATAGATGTCGCAATTGAAAATGACGTGAAAACAGGCTGCCGTTATTACTGATGCTCCTCATTTATTAACACACTGTTGGGGACTGCATTGGTCATTGTTAAGGTCAGTCAGCATTTATTACAAGTCGGGCAAGTGGGTTTTGTGAATTTTTGTTTGTGGTAGTCACTGTCGGTGTTATCAGCACCGTTAAAGTGACTACCACCGATTTAACAAGCTCCAAAAACCGGGCTGGGGTACGAATTTTCGATAATGATAATAATGATAGTACATATTGCGACCACAAAGGCCTATTACGATAAAGCTGACATAGAGAGTATATAGACTTACTAGAACACACACAGAGAACATGGGTGAGATCAATTCCAACTGCAGAAAATGCCGCCTAGTGGGAATTGTGTCACAGCAAGGAGCTGCCGTATATATTATGTACAACCTGTAATTCTAACCCTAACCCTAAGCCAAGCCCCAATCCTTACCCTAACCCTAATGTTAGCCCTATCCCTAACCCTAACCTAACCCTTTGATTAGGTTATAGAGGCGGCGGGTCCTAGCATTGCCGCTTTAAAACCAGAAATCTCACTGTTTTTCTGCTGCCGTAATTGATCTCACAGCGTGCTGGACATGTTCTGTGTGTGTCCTGGTAAGTCTGTACATTGAACATGTCAGCATTATCGTAATAGGTATTTTTTCGTCTAAATTAGTAGTGTCGTTATTAGCATTGTCGTTATAACGACTACCACCACAAAAAGCGTAGCCCATTGGTCTGCAGATGGCGTAAGAGCATTGTGGGTTCTTCGGATCCCCTAATGCAGCCTTCCTGCTCTCACCTCCAGTTACTATCGCAAAGTGGCTTCGCACAAGTGTGATCTTAGGTCACGCATGCACAAAGGCACTCTGCGATAGTAACTGGAGGGGACAGACAGACTACCGCAGTTTTAAGGGAGGTAAAATCATCGCCAGGACAGCCTCCTATTGGACACACTGTCCCAGGATGATATTTTAGTAAATTCATCCGAAAAGGCATCTGTCACCGTTTCAATGACAGATGATATTTAATTGGACAAAACCCCATTACTTAATAAATAGGTCCCTAAGTAATTGATTTGAACTATTTTTGGGGGACACATCATTAAGTACTGAGCTCCTATACTAATATCTTAAGAAGTGAGGCGATCTGCATGCTAATTCTCTAAAAGTAGACATCGGAAGGTTGTGTGATACTTTAAATAAACCCATCAACAAGTTCTTTAGTTAAAATAATGAGTACACAGAGCTTAGGACACCATGTTGCTCTCTGTTTCATATTTGCAATAATTTGCCCTATGCTCAAATGCTGAGGAAAGCGAGAAGCTTGAATGGTCCATGCTTATCTAGTGTTCTAACGCCTCTTATAAATAACACACAGACCACCATGTATGGACACATGAAATTTATAGCATCACATTGAGAATCAACCAGGAGCTCTGTCATGACAGGTATATAAAATTGTGCCAGAGCTTGCAATTAGATATGATTAGAGTGATCTTACCCTGTGCTAATCCATGAATTAATCTGAGGCTCAGTTGTTCCTTGAAATCATTAGTTTGAATATTTTATTCTTACTTGAACCATCAAAGCAATAAAGTTCAAGACACGATTTAAAATCGTCATTTTTCGGTGGCCTCCAGAGTTACTTGGCGTACATCCCTTCCAAAATGTGCCAACAACATAAGCTATGTACAGTGGTGGCACAGTGCATCGCTGGGTTCAATAGCAAAATTTGGATGGGGCCCATCTACACTGTTCTCGTCTCCTGGGCTCTCAATTGAGCAGGGTGGATGGGGCTCTTCTGGGCATGTGAGGTCTTTGGAGAACAGAGTGTGGGCCTCAGGGGGGAGAGTGGCCTCCGACGGGGGAGGGGGCTCTCCTCCGGGCCCTGTAGCACAGCATCCCATGCACCCCATACTGTTACACCTCTGACTATGTAAATAGTAACAAATAATATCAAGAACTGCAAAACTATTCCAAATATTTATATTTTCAATTTTATGGAAAAAAAATGTTCTAATAGATTATATATATTTGTGTACCATGGAAGCGTATAAAGAAATTAACATAGGTGACCCTTCAGGAAAAGAGGGCATAATAATGTTAGATATTTGGTTCCCAGAATTACAACTCTGCTCAGGTTTAATTTGCTGTTATGGTGCATCAAGATATATGGAGGCTGTTAGTTTCTCTGGGATGTCATATTCATGAAACAATGAAAAAAGTTTAAAACTACAACTTCATATGCTCTTTAAGCAGGGGCGGGCAGGGCCAGGAGGTAGGGTGGCATATGCATCTCCAGCCATATCTATCTATCGATCAATCTATCTCCCTTTCTCATATCTGTCTCTCTCATTTAACTATCTGTCTCTAATCTATCTATCTATCTATCTATCTATCTATCTACCTATTTCCATTTCTCATGTCTATCTCTCTCATATATAAGGCTAGGTACACACTACAGGTTCTTCCGACCAATGTGTTATCTACAATGATTGTACCTACGACTGAAGTTCCGATCAGTCAGTCGATTCATGCGTACACACTACACACAGTTTAAATGTTTTTTGCACAATTTAGCATCCAGGATCTGTTTTTTAGCTGATGTTACCTTGTCTCAAAAGATTGTGACTCCGTACACACTGACGCCATATATGGCCTTCCAGCAGCAATATGCTAAATAAATTAAAGTGAAGCACAGTATTCCCATTTGATTGACGTTTTGATACCGCACCACGTGGGAGACGTAGAGACAACATCATAAATTTAAATATACACGCCCAGAAGGGAGTCGCAGCTTGAGGAACTATTGGCAGTTGGTCGAGCAATTAGTCATGATTTTGTACACACCGCAGGATTGGAAGGATGTTGGAACAAGATTTATAGTTCTGCTGAACAATCAAATAAAAAGATGATCAGCAGTGTCGGACTGGGGCATGAAGAGCCACCGGGGGACAGCAATTCTAGGGGCCCACCAGAGGGTGTGTGGCCAGCCATAATCGAGGCGAGACCAGACACTACAGGGGGAGTGGTCAGCCCATGAAGGGCAGCTGGTACCACAGTGTAGTATATAAAGAATGCAGTGTGTATATAAAGAGTACACAGTCTTGACCTGCCCGTTACATTGGCCAGAACAGTCACCAAAAACCGGGATTGTCCAACTGGAATCAGAACATTTGACAGACTGTCCTGCTCTCTCCTACCTGTTCTTGTCACTTTCACCACCTGTGGCAGCTGAATTCTTTAGTTGCGGCTTGTCTGGATCCTGGAATGTTAGGGACCCTATTTGGGAAAAAAAGGTACATTTTGAAAATTCCAACCAGCCCTGGCGTTAAATCAATAGGACCCACGATTAATACTTAGGCCTTCCTCCAGCCCCAACATTAAAGTAATAATATTCCCATTTAATAAATAATCCTATTTCTCTCCCTCCAAACAGCCCTAGTAATAAATTAATAGCATTTACATATAATAAATATACCTATTTCCCACTACCGTCACTGCCATTACATAATTCATATTCACATTTAATAAATAGACCTCATTCTCCCCAAACTCAGCCCCACATTCAATTAATAGCCCCCAAACCACTCCATCTTAAATTAATAGTCCCCACTATAAAATTAAAATTCCCCACCATCACCCCACAAACAAAATAGCACCCATTAGTTAGCCACCACCTACCACACACACACATTACATTGCCACAAGCCCGCTGTGCCATCACACACACCTTACTGTGCTACTTCATCACCATGCTGTGCCTCCTTATGATCACACTGCACCCTCCATGCTGCTTTTGCTCCCCCCTTCTCCTGGCCCCTCTTCATTTACACTCTGCCATGCTGCTTTTGCCCCTCTTCACAATCTGCCATGCTGCTTTTGCTCCCCCTTGCTTCTGTTCCTTCACTTACCTTTTCTATCGGCTTCTTTCTTCTCTTTTTGTCTTCTGTCTTCTTGCCGTCTCCTCTCTGCGCCGCTCCTCACTGAACGCCGGGCGTGATGATGTCACGTCTGACATTCAGTGCGAACGTGGCAGAGAGGAGGGAGGAGGGGCGCCGGCGCCGTGATTACGTGAGTATTTTTTGTTAAACAAAAAATGATAGCGCAGACGAGAGCTAATATCCTGTCAAAGCTGCTTGAATGTGTATACAAGGTGATCAGCTTGTATAGTAGATGCAGATAAATAGGGGGTAGTATTCCAGAGCCCACGAACAGTCACAGCGAATGGTGGCTATGGTTCACCTAAATAAACATAAGAATGAGGTATGTCTCAGGGAATGCGGTTAATAAGGTGTACTAACTATCTTGGGTAGAATAAAAGAACGTTTATATCAAGTCTTACTTGCAAAATATCAACAAACATCAATATATAACTGCAAAGAAATAAAGTTGCCCAAGCTGAGGCACTAATAAACTACACCATAGCGATATGAGGATACCACTAAACATATAACATATAGAGCGGAAAGCTACAATGTTCATCAATCATTGAAGTTCAACAGTATAAGAAGGATATGTGGTTTGGAAGGGCGATATGTGCCCAAAGTATTTGTGGACTGTAAAAACCAAATCCTCATGTATGGCCTTCAACAGGAAGGGCGACAGACTGGTGTTGAATTGCAAAAGAGTTCCTTGCTATCTGTCCACGTGTGGACATGCGTTCCACACTGGAACGCACAAAGCAATTTCCTGTTTCCTGTTTCCTGTATCGTCTGTGTGAAAACAAAGAGGGGAGCCAGTCCTACCCTGACGATCAGTACTTTGGAGCAACTATCGTTCATCGTTTAAGTATACATACTAAATGCGATATTGGCTCAAATGGTCATTCATTGCTCGATTGACCCAATAGTCGGCTGAAAACACTACCTCTATCTATCTATCTATCTATCTATCTATCTATCTATCTATCTATCTCTACCTATCTATCTATCTATCTATCTATCTTGTAATATTCAGTAGGTTGTTTGTACTAGATACATAGTACATTCCCACTTTCTGATCTCTTCTTTTGCTATGCTTACTGGTATTCAATATCTAGAGCAGCTGCTTCTGCTTCTCTGCATAGATCAATGTATTTCTGCTCTCTTACAAAACAAAAGTACACAATATATACGTAAGCATATTTGAAAAGCTCTATCCAAGACTCCTTGCTAGGATCAAGAAGAAGTCACACCCCTTCATTAAGGAGGTTTAATGAATTGCCTGGGGACTCTTGTATAATGAGATTAGGCAAGATGAATTTCCCATGTGTGTGCTATTACTTATCTCACCTTTTTCTGACTCAAACATGAGGTCTAGGTGTAGATATATGACAAAAGATGATCTTTAGATGTGAACAGAACATGTGTTTACATATATCTAATGTAACAGATAATGGTCTTCCAGAGACACTATTAGTGAGTGACTTATAGGCAATTCAATAAATGACACCTAATAACAAACTGCTTTCTGAAATGTTCCATTTTCACACTACATTATACAGAAACATGGGCTCATTAATGAGATTCATTCATTTCTTGCTTGTTTAGCTTCATATTTTCTGTTCATATTGTATTACTCTAATTGAGTAAAAAATAATTTTATATATATATATATATATACACTCTGGTCTTGCAATTTATTGTTCTCTAACGTAAGATAGCCTCGATATATATTACTAGTATATTAATATGCTGGTTGCTTACAGCATTCTCTGCTTAATTAAAATATATTTAGTTCTTCAGTTTTGAGGATATCCCTGTTAGATGCAAGCACATAGCAGCGATAAACTACTTTTTCAGCAGATATTATAAGTAGGTTCAAGTAAAAAAAAAAAAAAAGGATTTCATCATGTATTTTTAGCAATTTATTAAACCAAAACTGCATAGAAGAAAGATGATTCTAATGCCTCCCCAAGGGAGACATGGAGGTATATCTCCAGCTGTTTCTATTTCTCATGAATCTTTGTTTATGAAGAAATTCTGAAGATTTGTTTGCAAAAAAAAAAAAAAATCAAAAGGACTTTGTTAGCATTTTTCATTTTGTTGGAAAATGGATTTAAAACTCAGCTGTATTCCAGTGTATAAACCAAGAGTGATTAAGGTAGCGCGCACAAATATACACACACACACACACATAGACACACACATACACACTAACACACACACACACACACAAACTAACACACACACACACATAGACACACACACACACACACATAGACACACACATACACACTAACACACACACACACACACACACACACACAAACTAACACACACACACACATAGACACACACACATAGACACACACTAACACACACACACACACACACACACACAAACTAACACACACACACACACACTTGTGTGTGTTTATAAAAGTGAAGTAATCTTATTAATGAAGAGTTATTATTGTGGCACCTTAGAAATAAAATATATCATTATTATTATTATTATTATTATTATTATTATTATTAATATTGTAAAGGAGAACATTTCTATATTTCTCATACATTTTAGTCTATTGCAATTATTTTCTTTACCTTTTTTTGTTTGCTATTAATGATTATGTAGTCACTGTCAGTACAAAGTGTCATTAACACCCCTGTGCCCGTTTGCCTGTTGATTCTGTTGTTGAGCACCTTTCCATGGCATCGCATTAAGAGGGAATTCAGTTGCCACGATGTGTCTACGGAACAGTCCGCGAGGGATATATCGCAGTGGAGCGTTTACTCAAATCTCTTTTCCCTCACGTCTCATAGGAATGCATTGAGCAAATGAGCAGACATTCTGTGCCGTCATGGCCGACAATAAGCGCACATCGGCAGCAATTGAATTCCCCCCCTAAGTGTAAGACCCAGTGCACATACATAGTGAAAATACCTGATATGCGCAGGTGGAGGGGACTGTAGGACTTATAGTTACAAAATAAGTTCCGATGACACTGTCCATCATTGGAAAGTAGTGACAATGCATTTCCTTCTGACACTTAAACAGCTGCTTTTAAGGATGAGATACAGCATGTAGTTTAATGTTAAATAACAAAAGAATCATCATATTAAAACTAATTTTAAACATAACTCTATTATTTATATTCAAATATAACAAAGATATCATTTAAATATAAAGAACTAGTATTGATCCGTGACAGTGAAATCTAATTTAACACACTAATCTTTTATTAAAGTTTTAAAATTAATAATCGCAGCACTAATATAAACGTGCATGCACAAATATAGCTTAAAACAACTGGAGATTCCATTGATAGCATCTTGAAAAGTAATGAGAAAAGCAACAAATATTTCCAGAGATACTTTACCTATGAAGATATGTATATCACATGTGTGCCCATATTTAGCCTTGTCTTACTGATTCTCTGTTATAAATAGTTTACCCATAACATGCAACCTTGATCATTCGGTGGTGGAAAAGCGAGCGCCCTTTGAGTTTGTCATGCAAGGAATGCTTATACTCCCTGTGTTCTCTCCTATTACAAAATAATATCTATCTCCATAGGTTGTGTTTAGGAGGTATGACCTTGAAGCAGACAATATGGTCTAGTGGTGGTGGTAATGTCACACCAGTGTAGGATGCCATGCACATTCCATTCAACATTAAATCTAGGTGGTTCACACAGAATGATTCTATAAAAAAATAAGTCCACAAGCTGCAGTACATTACATTCAAGGCCACTAATTATTGGAAAGTATAATGAGCAGTTGCTATACTGAGGCCATTTACCTATAATGAATGTGGACTTTATTTTGGGATTACTTTTAGTGTGTCACCAAGTTAGACAGATAGTTTGGTAAAGAACCATGTCTTGATCTCTGACTTTCTCTCAACTATTCTAAATAGGTCATGGACAAAAAGAGCAACACAAATATTTATGAATCCACTTTTTAACTTTATATAATTGGTAATTAAAGTGTTGAATCTGTGTATGAGAATGAAGTAAAAATCATATAGCTATAAAAACAAACAAGAAGAAAAGAGCAGCTTATAATGCATAAAAGAATGTTACTCCACAAATTGCCTCTTTAAAAACACAGTAAAAACATGTACCAAATAGAAGCAATGATTTGCTTATCTTTCCTAATTAACTCTCACCAGAATGCACACAGAGGGCGCGGCTTGGCACTAGTTGTGCTCAATGCTGAGAGTGTGGTGAGAGTCAATTAGCCTCTATCAGAAAAGATAACAATTTTCTTGTGTTTTTTAAAGAAGCGATTTGTGGATTAGAATTCTTTTATGCACTATGGGCCTGACTCGTTACCAAACGCAAATGCCGATACGTTACGTATTTTGCACAAAATCAGAACCGGACCGTATGCCAGTGAACACAGCAATGTCCAATTCATCTTCAAGTGCAAAGGACACTTACTACATCCTACGGTTTCATGGTCGGAATCGGGAGAAGAAAGGGTGTATATATGTAGGCAATGTACAATAAAGACGTTCAGTAGCAGATACGTGGGATTCAACAAAAAGTCGACAAAGAAATACGTTGTTCTTCAGACGTAAGGTTTGCACCGGCCCAAGGTCAAGTGTAACTCACGAATTATAGTATGACCAAACACAGACATTGACTAATGGGAGAATTTGACTACTCACCTTCACACCACTCAGGGGCTGGCTGGCAAACTTTAGCTCGGTGAGCAAGCATGCAGTACTGGCCCATAAGTGACAACTCTTAAATGGTGGTATTCGGTACAATATATATCTATCAATATAAAAATAGGCTATTTTAAGGTTGCTTAACACAGCGATACTTTATTATTATAAACGATAAATTTTAAATAATGAAAATAAATAATGCAACAAAAAACAAACCTCACTTTAAATTACATTTTATTTATATGTTCCATCTCCCTACAGAACCTTTCTTTTTCTTTTTTTTGTAACTTACCTGGCTGATTATAATGGTATTTATCAAAATGCAAAAAGCCCTTTAGCTTTAAAAACCTGATGTTTTTGCCAACAAAAGGGCTTGTTTTTGCTTTGCCCTATATACTGATAGGGTAATTATTTGTTTTAGTGTTAACCTAAAACAAATAATATGAGGGGTGGTACTGGGAGGACGAGTAGAGCACTAGATTTCAATCTGACACCCTGGCCCAGAGCTGGATTAAGGCTCTGGGGGGCCCGGGGCACTTTAGACAGGGGGCCTATATGATGTTATCCTTTTAGACAAAGTATAGACAAATGCACAGAAAAAACTGTGTGCACTACTGTTAGGTGCACGCAGCGCTGCCTTCACGAGCAGTACGTTGTGAAGCGGGACATACATCCCAACTGTCCTTGCAGTTGGACCAAATCCTGTCTAAGCGAGACAGTCACCCAAACTCAGGACTGCCCCTCCAGATTCAGGACATGTGGCCGCTGGTGTCTTTAGCTCATTTGCTGCTTGTCTAGATCCTGGAATCTTGGATGCCCTATTTGGAAAAAAAAGGGTAAATGAAATTTAGAACTCCAGCCAGCCCCGGTGTTAAATCAGTAGTACCCACGTTTTATAATTAGGCCTTCCTCCAGCCCCAACATTAAAATAATAATATTCACATTTGCTATTTCCCTCCAGCCAGCCCTTACATTTAATTTAATAGCAAACACTTTTAATAAATATACCTATTTCCCTCCAACCAGCCCCAACATTAAATTAATAGTACTCAGATTTCATATATAAACCTATTTACCTTCCTCCAAACAGCCCCAGCAATACATTAAATAGCATTTATGTTTAATAAATATAACCGTTTCTTACAACCATCCCCGGCGTAAAATAATTCATATTCATATTTACATTTAATGAATACCCCAGCATCAAAATAAAGGTCTTATCACCTCACATTAAATTAATAGGCCTTACTATTAAAGAAAATTGCCCCAACAATAAGTTAAATTACCCCACCATCACCCCACAAATAAAATAGCACCCATTAAATAATTAGGCCCCACCTGCACTCCACCATTAAATAGCCTACCTCCCACACTGTATTAAGACCCCCCTTCCCTCACACATTCTATTAACATACTCCCATCTCATAGAGACATTATATTAACATCCCCCCCCTCACACGCACATTATATAAACATCCCCCTTACACACATATTACATTAACACCTCCCTTATACACACATTATATATTAACATTCTCCCCCCATACACACATTATACTAACATACTCCCCCCCTCACACATTATATTAACATAACCCCCCCTACTTAACTTGTTCCATCCCTGCGCGCTGTGTGCTACTCTTCACACATGGGAGGGCACCTATCATGTGGTGCATGTCCCATGTGACACCAGGTCGCATGATAGGCTATACATAAGGGAAGGGGGGGAAGAAGGGGGGACAGATCGCAAGGATCCGCGACCAATGATGTAAGGTGGCTTGTCCTGGAGGAGGGGCCAGTCTCCAAGCATTAAAGACTTGGGAATAGTTTTTTTTTTCTATCCGGGCTGAGGGGGCATGTGCCCCCTGCCCCCTCACACAGCTTGCCCCTGACACCACTTATCACAACACTATAGAAGCAGAGGGAGATTACTGTTGTGCCATTTTGTCAAATGTATGCTACTACATTAGTAGACGACATAGGGAAGACTTTATATTATTATAGGACTCTTCAGCCAGAGATGGAGGTGCATTCTTGTATATTTTGCAAGCACTGCATACTTGTGCAAATGTTTGAAATTATCTCTGCTTTTCAAATCATTTACATACATCTTTAACCAATGCTTGTCTGTTGTAAAATGGTATGTGTGTGTTGTCCACTTCCTACACAGGAACATTTGCTGCATCAGGTGGTGGATGGGCAAAAGAGGGTGGAGGGGCAGCAGATGGCAGAAGGGCTGGAAATGGCAGTGGGTCTGAAGGGTAAACTTGGGGAGGTTAATGAGGGTTAACTATGTCCCACACGTGTCCGTTCACTCACCAATTGAAGCAAATGTAGCCAAACACAAAAATAGCTGACTATTAGGTAGTAAAAGTCTTAAGAAGTTGTATAATTCACCAGTATTCTTTGTTACACCCCTGCCCAATTCAATAACGCCTGTGGTCCTTGGACTGAGAATTATGGGTCACGCCCCCCTGGCATTCTAAGGCCGAACGATAGCTCTTCACTATCTCTATATCTTATGTCCAGTTTTACATCTTCTTTACTCACCTTCTCTCTCCTCCCTGCCTGGTGACTTCTCCTCCATCCCTCTCTCTCTCTCTCTCTACTCTCCCATTTTAAATCTTTTCATCCTTATTTCCCCTTGATACCATATGTTGTTCGCTATATATTGTCTAAGTCCTCTTGAGACTATATAATATTTTGATTCATCTGCCATGTCAGTTTCCCTCTCTCTGTTATTCCCTTGAAAAAAAATCAATAAAATATAAGAAGAAGTTGTATAATTCAGATATAATTCAATAATTTAGAAGCTATTTCACAAGTTTGTGATCACAAAATGGCAGGGCTGAGTGATTGCCTGTCCAATTGTTATATAGCGCATAGAGGGGCGTTTTCACCTGAGATTGCTTATATTTGAATGGCTGGAAGTTGTCACGCCCATAATTGTCTGGGTACAGCTGGTTATTGTGATTGATTCACAGACGAAAATCGGCCATTTTAGATTTGTTATAGAAGAGGTCTGATGTACCTATGTACACATGGCCTGAGAGCCCTCAGTTAAGAGAATGTTGAAAAGTTTCATCCACTTGCGAACATACGGGCTGGTACATTTACCAGGATCAAGCTCGGGCCCTGACATTGACAATGGACCCTATTCTCGACCATTTTCCACGTTACTAATGTACCAAGGAGAAAAACACAGTATATATAGCTGTAAGAGCTTGCCTGTTCCGTAAATATGGAAGCAAGTAAACAATTGTTCAACTACAATGGCACTGGAGCGATATTAGAAGGCGTAAGTTTCTCAATTAATAAAAAAAAAAAAAAATTCCCCTCAGAGAAGATTACTGTTATATCTGGACCAATACAAAATAATATGGCTTATAGTAGCCTTCAATGGACAAAGTACAAGGCCTGCAATGCAATATTTCATAATCAGTATGTGATTAATATAAACCTTCCAGGAAAAGACCATATGTAAGTGGTGTAGAGGTGTGTTAATTTGGCCAATGATGGTCCATGTGTGGTATTTGATATTTCACATTGCAACCTAACATTATCTGTATGTGTGAGACAGAACATAACATTTATTCAAAAACTAATGTGTCATATTTTTTCCAAAAGGACCCCTACGCCCTCCTACCAGTCCTCCTCCTGGCCCTCCTGCTGGGCCAGGAGGAGGACCGGTAGGAGGGCCACTAAAAGTTTCCCTTTACAAAGCAGCGCTGCTTTAAATTTAAGCGTTGACAACGCCGAACTCGCGGGAGTTCAAGAATCCGGAGGTTAATACATTTACCCCCAGGTCTTAGGGAGGAGCCCCTGGAGGAAGAGTCAATGGAGGAGCTCCTGGTGGAGGAAGCAAGGCCATCCCAGGCCCGTGTAGACAAATTTAAGTATCTGACTAATATTATTTATTTTATTTTGCAACATGAAAGTGTAGTCCTCAGAAAGCCTTTCTTTCCTAAACGTGTCTTTCCCTAGGCCTAGGCATAGTTTGCCATTCCATAGGTGTCTGTCATCATGGGCCTAATAAATGTCTTATGCCAAGTAATCACCCCCACCCAGTAAATCTGCATGTGCCTCCAAAATGCGGTAATCCGGCTACTACTGTGTTCAGCATAACATGAACCTTTGCAGGGAATTTCACTTTATGTACCACCTCTGACCTCTGCTGAGCTTGGATGATGTGTGAACAAAGTACACCCAAAGAGATAACAATTGTGTTCAAAATATCATACGTTGGCGATTGTAAAATGTTTTTTCTTTATTTTTTAAGAACTTACTGGGTAATACATACAGACAGAGAGGTAAGAGAACCCTGCTCGAAAGCTTACAATCTATAGGACAATGGGAGTTAGAAACACAAGGGCATGTGCTACATCATATTGCACAATGGACCAGCCAGACTGCAAAGGTAAAAGTACTGAGTGGGCTGTGTGTGTTGCAATGTTGGTCAGAAGGTTGTTGTCTTGCGTTAGCAGTGTAGAGGATGGTAATAGGGTAATCTAGGGAAATTAAGATGATGGCTGAGGAATATCATAACCTTGTCTGAAGAGGTGGGTTTTCAGTGAACGCTTGAAGGTTTGAAGACTAGAGGAAAGTCTTACAGAACATGGTATAACAGTACAATCTTCATCTCAGGCTGAAACCTGTGCTCATCAGCGAGAGCGGAAGTAACTGGTTTAGAGCCACTGAAAATGGTGCAAATACAATGGAGGGGTGGAGTCAATGGGCAGAGAGTCCAAGGAGGAGGTGGGCAGTGTACTGAGCAAATGTTATAGGTAATGAGAACAGGAGGGAAGAGGAACCTGCTCACTAGAGCATGCAATCTAAAGGGAAAGGGTCAAATATCATACATACAGCACCATACAAAGGGTTAATAGGCAGGGTTAGTATGATAATTATAATAATAATGGACAAATAAACTAGAGGGCGCTAGTGACCAATAGAACACTGCAGGAATCTGGACCGCAGCTCAACCCAATAGAGGGTCTGCATCCACAAAGCAAGACAAATATATACAAAGAAATATATACAAAGAATGGTAGAGAGCTGAAACCAAATAAAAATATACAAAATATTTATTAAAAATATCAATAAAAATTGCAAGTTAAGAGGGCTCCCAATGATAATGTAATTTAGCTTATAACATTACAAACAGGTTATATAAATATATGGCATAAGGTACATCCGATAAATCATATTATTGGATATAGATGAAAAAATCCTCAAACAGCTTCTCCATATATATAAGCAGGATAAATAGGACTCATAGGATAAAGAAACAATGTCAGTTTGTTTATCATATAAGCTGTGTAGATAGAACCCTTCCAAAGTATGAGAACAATTCACAGCAACGGTCTTAAAGAGATGGGGAAGTTATTTATCCTTATTGTGTTATCAAGTCTTTCAATCCCTTGGGAGATTTAGAGGGAATGGAGATCCTTGGGATGTAGATAACCATAAACGTTAGCTTGTTATTTAATCCCTGAGTCTGTGATGAATAATCAAGAGCCCAGTGCAGTGTCAGCTGATGCATTTATCAGCTGTGATAGGCTGTTTCATGAGAGGCAAGTAAAACTTGATAACACAATAAGGATAAATAACTTCACCATCTCTTTAAGATCTCCTGTTGATCACCCTCTTCTCCTACACACCATTCACTCCATTGTCCTTTGTGACACAGTTCTTTCCTGGTTCACTTCCTACCTATCGAACTGCTCCTTTAGTGTTTCTACCTCTGGCACATCCTCCCCTCCACTCCCACTATCTGTTGGGGTCCCACAAGGCTCTGTTCTTGGCCCTTTTTTTCATTGTACACTCTTGGGGCATTAATTTTCTCATTTGGCCTCCAGTACCACCTCTACGCTGATAACACCCAAATCTATATATCTTCCGCTGACCTCTCACCTTCTGTACTATCTTATGTAACCAACTGTTTTTCAGTTATCATCACATGTATGTTTCAACGCTAGCCAAAGCTCAAAATATCCAAAACAGAGCTTATTATTTTCCCTGCTGCCAGAATCACCACCTCCCCTCAAATCTCCCTCACTGTTAATAACTCCACAATTTCCTCAGTCTCCCAAGCCCACTGCATTGGTGTCACACTTGACTCCACACCCTCTGCTTTATTCCTCACACCCAGACTCTCTCCCAGTCCTGTCGATTCCACCTTAAAAACATAACATACCAGAATATGCCCTTTTCTTCGTCACCATGCTACCAAAGCTCGTATCCATGCTCTCATCATCTCCCGTCTTGACTACTTCAACCTCCTGCTACCTGGAATTCCCGATACCCATATAAATAAATCCTTACACTTGCTCCCTGTGTCCTCCAGAATTCATTTCAAATTAATCACCCTTACCTACAAAGCCCTCAACAACAATACCCCTTCACACATCTCTAATCTCATATCAAAATACTCTCCCTCCCACCCTCTTAGTTCTACCTCTGTCCTGTACCTTGTCTCATCTCTGGTAACCACCTCTCACTTGCACCTACAAGACTTCTCCCGTGCTTACAATATATATTTCCTACCATATGGACTACAGAATTAAATTTAAACTCCTCACCCTCACCTTTAAAGCTCTTAATCAATCCTCCCCTCCCTACATGTCCAATCTCATCTCTACCTACACTCCTAGTCGACCCCTCCGCTCTGCCTGTGACCGCCGCCTCACTACTTCACTGATCACCTTGTCTCACTCCCAGCTCCAGGACTTTGTCCAGGCTGCTCCCCAGCTGTGGAACGATCTTCCACGTTCCATCAGGTTAGTATCTACTCTCAAAGGCTTCAAGCGTGCCCTTAAGACTTATTTCTTTATCCAAGTCTATCAGTCCTCCTCCTATTTCCCTTGTCCCGGCTCTCTCCCCCAGTTAGTACCACCCTATTTGTGTCTCCCCCCCTTTCCTTTAGGATGTAAGCTCTCAGGAGCAGGGCCCTCTTTCCTTGTGTGCTTCTTCTACTCTTTCATCACCCTCTGTACCTCTTGGCCTGCTTCCCTAGCCCTATGTCCTTAAGCATTGACCTACTTCTCGCTGATCTCTACCATCACTTTCACTCATTGTCCCAGTAATAATTTGATTTCTAGTACCATGTTACCTGTGTCTGTGTATATATTTTTGTTAATTTTTTGTTCTTTCGGTACCATGTTGTGTCATGGCTCACTGTGTTCTGTATGTCATGTACGGCGCTGCGGACCCTTTGTGGCGCCTTATAAATTAAAGACAATAATAATAATATGGACACACACACAGACACACATATGAGTTAATTTTGTCAGAAGCCAATTAACCTAGCATGTATGCCTTTGGTTGGAGGTCACCGGACCACCCAACAAACACAGGAAAAACATACAGACTCCAAACAGATATGGCCATGTGTGGACTCGAATCCATGAACCCAGTGCTCATGAGACAGAAATGCTAACCACTAAGCCACCATGCTGCACCAACAAACACTACACATTGCCTACACTATCCACTATTAGCTTGGCTATATATATATAGTTGTTGACCTAATGGTACCACTAATAAACATTAAAGAAATGTTAATATTGCTGAATATATACTAGTGGTTGCAGTGGAAATTTAGAAGTAGTGGTTTGGAATAAGTGAAGCAGAAGGAGAAGTAGCGGCATGGCAATACCACCTTATACCAGCCCACCTAGACCATTGATATGTACATAGTAAATAAAGTCATAATTTCATTGCAATATCATTGTGAAAGAAATGTAAATGCTCAGCTTACTGGGAGATTCATAAAAAAGCCATCTTGCTTATAAAATAATAAAAAAGAATCAACATCGATGGAATTTTCAAGGTTCTCCTTCACATCTATAAATTTGACCAATGTTGACCAATTTTGCAATTTTCATGCACCAAGCTAAATTGCATTTTTATAAATTTCCACAATAAAGCATCTAACTGTTCCAGCAAACATCCACATAATCTTTGTAATTACCATCAATAATGCACCAATAATTAAGCGACTTGTGCGACCGTTCAATGTTTCACTTATGATGCTCTGGTTTAAATTGACTTAATATTCTGTAAACTGAAATGTAAACAAATTCCCATGTGAGAGCACTGATGAAATGAGTAATGTTTATGACACCGCAATGGAAACACGATGGCAGTGTACTACAGAATCACTGATGAGAGGAGCCATAAATTGTCATGTTTATGTTTTACGATTACCAGAGAAACCATTCAGAGCTTTTGCTACTATCTACAATACCTTGATTTGTGAAGTGTTTTGATACACCACTGGCGATTTTGGCAATTAAAGAAAAATAACTCCATAAGGGGTCTATAACCTGAGAGCCAGCCATACAATCCACTCTGTCAATAAGTAGGCAAACATCTCTGTATTTTCTTAATCTTATATTTTTCAATCATTTTCACATTCAGTACATAGAATTTTAAGGGCCCGATTCATTAAGGAACTTAAATTAAGAAGTTTCTTATTTCAGTCTCCTGGACAAAACCATGTTCCACAGGGCTGCACAAGTATTTGTGTGCTACATGAAAAAAACAGTTAGTATTTAACTTATGTGCAAAACAGAAAACTAATTTTCACCCCTTGCATTATAACATGGTTTTGTCTAGGAGACTGAAATAAGAAACTTCTTAATTTAAGTTCCTTAATGAATCAGTCCCTTAGTTATTAGGTTGCATAAGTAGGGAAACGTCCTTAGGCAACATAATCATGACTGTACACTTTAAGGTCCCCAACATTAAATGACTGTCACTTGAGTTGACCAAGAGTATCATAAGTGCTTCCCTGTGATCTGATTGGCTGATGAGTGAGAAAACACTTTGTGTGGCTTGCTATTGGCTAATGAAACTTCAGCAAACAGCGATTGAGCATTGGGGTACGTATCATGCAGTCTAGCGCCTGTGTTACTTTTTTGTTTTCAGAAAGAAATAATAATTTCCCATTAGACTATGACAGACAAAAACAGATTTTTGTTAATAATAAAGTCATGATCAAGGGATTTTGGTTGAGATATTATTTCAGTTAAATTTATTTTAAAACGTATGTACTTATTTATAATATGTATTAGTGTAATGGCTAGGGGTCTTAAGTATCCTTTACCATTAAACTGGGGCCACCGAGGTGATACAATTGCCACTGCAGGGGTCCAGTTCTTTTTTAATAGCCTGACCCACACAATCCCCCACACAGTGGGCTTGATGAGTCGGGGGTGGGCTTGGCATTGCTGCCCCGCCCATTGCCAAATAGGCTCATGTACTGATCAAGCCGGGGCTGGTTTCCAACATGACAGGGAAGCGCCACAAACTTGGATTTCCCTGTTAAAGGGGGAACTGATCTAGCCTGTCTAGCCTGAGGTTTGTTTCCACTACAGCAGGGGGACCCTGCTCTCTTGGGGTAGTTGGCTAACTTTTTTATTATTTATTTCTTATTATAGATTCTATATAAACAGGGTGATAAGTAGGAGTGTGCAAAGAAATTTAGATCGCATTTCACAAAGTGTAATACATATAAAGATTCAAAGAAGAAGAAGAAGAAGACCCCCCAAACACCACTATCTAAGTATAAGGAGCTCAATTTGTACAGCTACTGCACCTGCCACCATAGTTTAATAAGGCACATTTGTGATGGTGAAGTGTAGGAAGAAATGTCAAAGTCAGTTCTTTTGATATCGTTTTTAGTGCTTACAGTCAATTGGTTACATGCAGAGAAAGGTGCACACTTCATGATGTATTTTCCTTAGCACTAAGGAACAGCAACCTGCGAAGGGGAAAAACATGGTGAGAACTGTTCTGCAGCTTAAACCTGGGAGACTGATCTAATAAACTTAAGTTAGTAAGTAAATTAGGCTTTTCATATTGTCCTTCAGCAGTAGCAGTCCCTAGGACTTCTGTGGATTCCACACTGACTCTCACAGTGAAGAAAGAAAACAACGTGATCCTATTCATCTTGAACTACTAAGAATACTACTCACAGTCTATTTATAACCTTGCCTGTCAGTCAGCCCCTTTCTAAACTTACACCCACAGGATTGGCTGCTACAACAGTCACTCATACCTAGGCACGTTCAGCTCTTATATTGATAGGACCACAAATAAATACAAATAAAGCAAAAGTAAACTGCAGATGTATACATCCATTGGATGAGTGGTTTACATATGGACAACGTGACTACAATGCAGCCTACTTGGTTATTAGGGATGTGCACCGGCCACTTTTGGTGTCTCGTGTTTTGTGTTTTGGATTCGGATTTGCTTGAGGTTTTGGGTTCGGATTTGTTTCGCAAAACACCTGACGAAAGGTTTTTGTTCGGATTTAAGGTTTTGGATTCGGATTTATTTTGAAAAAAACATAAAAAGTGCTAAAGACCAGTTTTGTGTTTTTTTTTTTCACTCCTACGCTATTATTAACCTCAATAACATTCAATAACAATCATTTCCACTAATTTCCAGTCTATTCTGAACAGCTCACAATATTGTTTTTAGGCCAAAAGGTTGCACCGAGGTAGCTTGAGCACATAATGCCAAAAAAAGAGGTACAAGATGGAATTGTTCTGGGCCCTCCCTCCCACCCCTCGCGAGATTCGACGCGAGACTTGGACGACAGAGCCTCCTTTTAATTTTTTTGCCCGCCGGAAATATCCGAACAGTGCTCGGATCCCGTTCGGATCCGCACTGTTCGGGTGGGCTCTGATTAGCGGAATCCGAGCCCGCTCATCTCTATTGGTTATATAGGTAACTCATAGTTGCCTACTCTCCCGGTAAGCAGGGCAACCTCTTGGTTCCTGGCCACTTCATTAGTTAAGTGGTGGAGCCGGGGCTTAGGACGTGATGTACACATCATTGTGCCCTGCCCCTGCAGTAATAGGCTAGAAATTGTGTTGCAGTTTAGGGGCGTGGCCAACTGACACGATTCACCAAAGATTTCAGAACTTAGGCTCCTCCTGCTCAATTTTAATATGCAAATTAGAGGTAATATTCAGTGAGATGTGGTAGGATATTTTGTAACGGGTTTCAGTATTTGTATAAGTGCTAAGATATGGTTTCAGTGCATCCCTAGTATATATAGAAAATAACATTATTTCATATAGGAGCAACTTTTATTTTAGCTAATATTTCCTATTAAGCTGCTACAGCAATGTCAGTAAGGCAGTCTGACCCCCTGGAAGTGGCTGAGTGAATGCTCAGTCACTTGTAATAAAATACACGTTAAACTATTGACTGCAATAAAACTGTAAATCCCTACACATTTACTAGCAACTTTTAAATCATTTTATCAGTTTTGTGCCAGTTACAAAGGTGTCAGCATTTCTTCTTGGACTATCAGAGCAATAGTCTGTTCTCTGGTGCTGTCCACACAAGAAGGACACCCGGATAGTGATGTCATTGCAGTATTTACATTTTAAATAGTGAACTGCATGGTCTGAGGTGCTATAATGTCTTTCATTCTGAGTGCTTAGAAACTACTGTCCACAGGGCTGCAGTGAGGTGCCCAAATTACAATTAAAGTCGGTTCACAACCTCTGCTAGCTATGCACACATCCCACCATGTACGCCTTTGAGTCCCTCCTTGAAGATTTCCACAATAATTGGACTTCACTAGTATAAGAGCTCTGAAAAGAACAGAGCAGAAGCCTCATTTATTATTATTATTATAATTAATTTTTATTTATAGGGCGCCACAAGGTATCCGTACCACCGTACAGGGACAGACAAGATCACAGTACAGGGTGAGACAGCACGGTACATTTAACAAGAAGCACAGTAACTCAGGAAGCTCAAAGTACAGCTAGAGGGAGTGGGGGAAAGGGACAGTCTGCATATGTTGGTAGACTGAGCCCAAAAGGTAGGGCACAGATTACAGGTGAGAGCCCCAGAGGAGTAAAGAGAGTAGAAATAGGGGTCGAAGGGCAGAAGGACCTCAAGGAGGAGGCTAAGTAGCTGGAGAGCAGAGTTATAAGTGGTGGAGAACAGGAGGAGAGGTGGCCCTGCTCGAAGGAGTGTACAATCTAAGGGGTGGGTTAGACGGTCAGAGACACAAGGGTGGGAGCAGGAAAGGGGGAGAACGGAGGCTGAGACAGGGAAGGGGGGAAGAGGGGGGGAGAGGAGAACGACAAGAAGGGAAGTTAAGTGAGAGACTGGAAGGAGGGTAGTTAAGTGGGAGACTGGAAGACTTTTGAGAAAAGGTGGGTTTTTAAAGCCCGTCCCGTTTAAAGCTGGACAAATTGGGGGATGTTCTGATAGAGCTGGGGAGCTGGTTCCAGTGGAGGGGGGCAGCACGGGAAAAGTCTTGGATACGAGCGTGGGAGGAGGTAACCAGGAGGGAAGAGAGGCGACGGTCATTGGCCGATCGCAGAGGGCGGGATGGAGCGTGAATAGAGATGAAGTTGGAGATGTAGAGAGCAGTGGAATTGGAGAGGGCCTTGAATGTAAGTGTGAGGAGCTTGAACAGGATTCTGTAGGGGAAAGGGAGCCAGTGAAGGGCTTGGTAGAGGGGGGAGACAGTAGAGGAGCGGCGAGAAAGGAAGATGAGCCGAGCGGCTGCGTTGAGTACGGAGTGAAGGGGAATGAGATGAGAGTGGTTGAGGCCAGTAAGGAGAAGGTTGCAGTAGTCCAAGCGGGAGATAATAAGAGAGTGGATAGGAGCTTTAGTGGCATCTTGGGAGAGAATGCGTGCGATGTTGCGCAGCTGGAAGCGACTGAATTTGGCAAGAGAGAGATTGTGAGGGGCAAAGGAGAGAGAGAAGTCAAGGATGAAACCGAGCCAGTGAAGTTGGGGAGCAGGGGAAATAGAGGAGTTGTGGACAGTGATAGAAAGGTCGGAAGGGGAGGGGGGTTGAGCGGGAGGAAAGACAATGAATTCAGTTTTAGCAAGATTAAGTTTGAGAAATCTAGAGGACATCCAGGAGTAGATGGCAGAGAGGCAGGCGGACACCTTAGAGAGCAGGCAGGGAGAGAGATCAGGAGATGATAAGTAGAGTTGGGTGTCATCAGCATAAAGGTGGTACTTTAGACCAAAGGAGCTGATGAGTTCACCTAGAGAAGAGGTGTAAAGAGAGAACAGTAAGGGTCCAAGAACAGAGCCCTGAGGGACACGAACTGGAAGGGTGGAAAGGGGGGAGAGAGACCCAGAGGTGGTGACAGAGTAGGAACGGTCAGCAAGGTAAGAATTGAACCAGGATGTGATGGAGTCAGAGAGGCCAAAGGACTGAAGGGTGTGGAGCAGGAGCGGGTGTCAACGGTGTCAAAGGCCGCTGAGGGATCCAAGAGAAGGAGAAGGGAGAGGTGGCCCCTCGCTTTAACGGAGAGGAGATCGTTGGTAACTTTAGCCAGGGCAGTTTCAGTGGAGTGGAGGGGGCGGAAGCCAGAATGGAGAGGATCAAGGAGGGAGTGTTCAGAGAGGTAGGTGGAGAGGCAGTTGCAGATGAGCCTCTCAAGTATTTTGGAGGCAAAGGGGAGAAGAGAAATGGGGCGATAGTTGGATAGAGAAGTCGGGTCAAGATTAGGTTTCTTTACAATGGGCAATACAAGAGCATGTTTAAAGGAGGAGGGGAAGATGCCGATGGAAAGGAACAGATTAAAGAGGTGAGTGAGGTGGGACAAGTGGTGGGGTAAAGGGAGCGAAGGAGTTGGGAAGGGATGGGGTCCAGGGGACAGGTAGATGGGGGGAGGATGAAATGAGAGAGTGGACTTCTTCACCCGTAGTGGGGCGGAAGGAGAAATGGGGTTGGTGGCTAGGGGGTGAGGAAGGTAGAGGAGGGGGCGGGCGAGGGAGGGGAGAAGGAGACTCATCTGAGTGGTATGGACTGCTCATGTTCAAAAGTGGATTCAGAGAAGACTGTGAGATCACAGAGCTATTCAGAGCAAATTGCGGGATCACAGGCTATTCAGAGCAGACTGTAGTATCACAAGGCTATTCAGAGAAGAATGTGGGATCACAGAGCTATTCAGAGCAGACTGTGGGATCACAGGGTTATTCAGAGCAGACTGCAGGCTCAGAGGGCTATTCAGAAGAGACTGCGGGATCATAGGGCTATTCAGAGCAGATTGACAATATATAATTCCATAAAGTCAGAAAGAAGCAAGAGAGAAGATATATTTGTCTAGGCCTTATTGGTGGCAGTGCTATATAAGAGACAATCCTTAGTTTTGCGGTTGCTCTTTTTAGGGTCCAGAAATGGCCACACTCCTAAATGTAAGAGGCTGAGAAAGTAGCACCGGTGAGGGAAGTGGTCAATAATTTAATATACTTTGGAGTACATATGGGTTGAGTGATGTCCTTAGTCATAGATTTTCAATGCTTATTAATTCTAATGCTTCAATGCAGTGCTATTCAAAAGTCTTGACTAAGATGAATATAGCCTGAGCATATTGGGGCGGGGTTGGGGTAACTCCTATACCATACCAATGGAAACACCTAGTCTGAACTAGTTAACTGTTAAAAATGCATTGCATGGTTTGTTAAAGAATTCAGCGAAGATCACAGTTGGAAAAAAAGGGGGAAAATAGGAGACAGACTATGGTAGCAAAACTTCTGTAGTTTTATAGGGCACCATTAATATGCACTGATCCATCACACAGGCATATTAAAGAGGACTTTGATCTAGGAGTGGGGTCCACATACCCTCTCTGCCTTACCTCACACATGTACTGCACCAAAGAAGAATAGGCTAAATTGGCTTTACACACAGGGTTAATAAGATAGCTGGCTCCTGAGTGAACCAGCCTGCATCTATGCAATCAGGAGCTGGAGCTCACACATCAGACTCAGGGTTGCCAACTCTGAAATGAAAAACAAGCAACCGTTTAGTGAAAAACAAGCCCAAAACAAGCCCAAACCAATCCTAAAAAGCCCAAAAAGAAGCCCAACTTAAAAGGGACCGTCCTTTTCTAGAACACTAATTTCTACACTCAATCTCCATTTAGTAAACCTTTATAAACACAAGAGAACAGATTTCTACACTGATATGGCAAAACAAGAAGCAAATGCAGTAAATTACCCTTTTGAAATGGGGGAAAGTGACATGGCTGCAGATTCAGTAATCATCCCCAAATATACACAGATTCTTATTAACCATAATTACACCACAGCATCGCCCGGCAAGTAAAAAAAAGGCAAAATCCACAACATACGTGAACTGAGTATAATGTATGCAAGGACACTGGTATGTCTGTACCACACAGCCCCATGATATAACAATATAAGATAGGGCTCTGAAAGCAGTAATATGACATGAGCAGCTTACTGAATGGGACGGGAGGGTGTTATATAGCAGTGTTACCTCTATAAGTGCAGCGATCGTACAGACACAGCACTTATTTTAGCAGGTTGTTGCAGATCCGTCTTCCTGTGATTTATTCCATGTCCTCCTCTGACTCCACCCACCAACAAACAAAAATGCCACTTTATTGGAGGAATATCGCTGCACCTGCCCATAAAACAAAACATGTGATTGCCCCAATCACTAAATGTAAACAGACCAAAGAAGAAAAAAAAATATGCAGTCTGAGGAGACCATGTGTGGGCAGTGGGCCCAAGCCCAAAAAGAAGCAACAAGCGGCAGCCTAAAAAAACCCGCAACTTGGGAAAAAAAGAAGCCCAATTCCGCTTGTTATATGCGGAATTGGCAACTATGATCAGACTCCTCCTTTTCTTTGGAGCTGATTCAGCGTTACACCAAGCCTCTCTTAGAGGTCCTCAGTATAATTGAGTACTGTTTACTGCTGTACCCACAAATGGGATGGCCCCAATGTTCCCTCAAGGGGGAAAATCCATTCAACGGCTTTGGAGGAAACCATTGTTTGAGCTGATATGGAAAGGACATTCAGAAGAAGGCTAATGAGGGATGACTCCCCTTTAAAACAAGCAGTGTGACATGCTTACAATTCTATCAGCCTATAACTTCACATAGTACAAAATATTTATTGAGTGTATGAAAGTAAGGGCTACGGAAAATGAGCCTTGTGACTTCTGAGCAGAGATATACTTAGGAATGAAAGCAAGTACTAAGATACTAATCTTGTAGCAGGTATAGTCTGGGTATATCCAGACTCTCTATTATACCTACAAATACATAGCGTGTGTGACTTAACCACATGACAGTCAGACTCCACCTTTCCTTGAGAATGTACATTGTGTACAGTAATTGCCACATAAAATGGAAGCTAGAAATGTTAATAAAGTGTTCTCATATTTACACTGATATAGAGATCTATAACTATAGTAAAGGTTTAGCTGATTTGACTGGCTGGAGTGACAGAACTTGAAATTTGATTCCTGTCCTAACATGCTTTTCCCTCTTCTTTCTATGAAAGGAATTAAAGTGTACTCATATCCTACATAGAGTGAATGCAATCATTTTTGTGATGTACCACACAGGGCAGGCAGCCATTTTGTTTGAGAGACTATATTGGGAAATGGTGGCATCACTGTGGAGCACAGTGATGACAGACATTTTGTGTGCTGGACCAATATTGCAGTCATAAAACCTTAGGAACTAGTAACATCACAGCATATTTGGGTGTTTTCTGAGTATGCGATCCCAATTTAACAAAAATATAAACATTGGTCATTATTTGAGGTATTACTGAAACTTATTGTTATATATAGCTAGTATGAACCTATATTAATAATAGAGATGCATATACATAAGCATAATCAAAGTATTTGAAAGTGAAAAGTGGTATATTTTTATATTTTTCAATCCATAATAGCAGGAATCTAAGAGATCGCCCTCACATCTTTTACAGTTTACAATTTCATGACTAAGTAACATTTACATTCCCAGTTAGCTAATATGCAATAAAGATCCCATTTAGTGGTAGCTAATAGACAATTAGTTCCTATGCTCTGTTGGGAAGCCTGGTATGCATGGCAGGGTGGCACCATTCTTTCCCGGGTCCCCGCCAGTCTGCCCATGCCAAATTTTTTCGACCCGCCGCCTACAGGGGATACTTTTAAGCACCATTGCATACATAGACCTCTATACCTGATCTTAGCCAAAAAGCCAAGAAGCCTCTACACGTTTCAATTAGTCTGTTTATGACCCTGTCTTTTGCCTCCCACAGGGTGAGTCCCATAACTTGGGTGATAATTGTACCCTAGACAGCTGTCTTCTCTTCTGGGACAGCTCGGTGGCTCAGTGGTTAGCACTTTTGCCTCACAGCACTGGGATCATGAGTTCAATTCCCAACCATGGCCTTATCTGTGTGGAGTTTGTATGTTCTGCCCGTGTTTGCGTGGGTTTCCTCCGGGTGCTCCGGTTTCCTCCCACACTCCAAAAACATACTAGTAGGTTAATTGGCTGCTATCAAAATTGACCCTAGTCTGTGTTTGTCTGTGTGTGTGTATGTTAGGGAATTTAGACTGTAAGCTCCAATGGGGAAGGGACTGATGTGAATGAGTTCTCTGTACAGCGCTGCGGAATCAGTGGCGCTATATAAATAAATGTGGATGATGATGTTTCATTGTGATTCTGCATATAAATTTGCCCAGACCATTCTAATTTTTCCGTGCACTAACAGATCTGAGCACAGTGCTGATAGGACAGAGCTAATTTGCATGCTTCTGCCTGTGGAAAAGGAAACGGAGGGACCAAACAGAAAGGAGGGGAAGGTATTGCCTGAGGGAAAGAAGATAGAGGCATCAAACAGAGAGTAGTTGGATATATTGCCGGTGATTTACAATAGGGTGCATGTGGGGTAATTGGTTTTAATTAAATTTAGACTTAATTTGGTCTAAACTAGTGATGTGTGACTTCTTAGCCCCGCATGGCATGTATACTAAACTTTGCAATAGATCATTTATAGCATTTTTGCAACATAATTTTAGTTATTCCTAAGAAGAAAGAAAAAGACCTAAGAGAATTGCTTTCATTATTTGAATGAAAACACTATTTCCTTCTTCTTTTTTTAAAGAAACAATTAAACATATAGTACCGTACGATTGTATCTATTTAATAAAACGCCTAAAGATTAAATGCAAGGGAAAAAAAATCTCAATGCTTTTTAATTGGAAAAAGACATAAAAACACTTCTTATTGTACTTTACTTTTTAAACTTGCAGATAAAGGAACGGCAGAGATATCTTTTAATGTCTGTATTTAGATGAGACTCAGTGATAAGACCGCTTTTAAATTAGAGAAAGCAGCTATCATAAACTAGGTCTGTACTGCAGTATGTAAAGCCATTCACAACGCTGAGCTGTGAATTAGTATTTTCCTATCCACTATTATATGTCTCCTCTATTACAAAAGCTCACCTCAACAGTACACAATTGCTGAAGAGATGGTGTTAGTTATGATGTTATGTGAATTGCAAGGCGGATACAGACTAATCTACTATGAAGGGCAAGAAGGCTGAGCTGATCTAGCACAAAAATATACTGCCTAAAAATATCCTCTGCTTCCCTAGATCTACTTGGGGAAAAAAATAAAGAGTAAATTATGGCTGAAAATGATGTTGCGGCTGGATGCCACACTGGCAGGAAATTGGTTAAATTACTCTTCTTTCTTAGTACCAGGCTGAACAATTTCCATTTCATCCCACTTAACCACTTGTTGTTTTCAAGTATCACTAGATAGGAATGCATTAACTTTGTTCATTTAGTTATTTTGTTATGTGGTTTTGGTTTGACATATTTTTGCTTTGATTTATGTTTCAGAAGTGCTAACCTAGTGGTTAGCACTTCTGAGGCAGAAGTGCTAACCACTAGGCCCCTTTGTGGGCAGCACAGTGGCCTAGTGGTTAGCACTTCTGCCTCACAGCACTGGGGTCATGAGTTTGATTCTTGACCATGGCCTTATCTGTGTGGAGTTTGTATGTTCTCCCTGTGTTTGCGTGGGTTTCCTCCGGGTGCTCCGGTTTCCTCCCACACTCCAAAAACATACTGGTAGGTTAATTGGCTGTTATTAAATTGCCCTTAATCTCTCTCTGTGTGTGTAAGTTAGGGGATTTAGATTGTAAGCTCCAATGGGGCAGGGACTGATGTGAATGAGTTCTCTGTACAGCGCTGCAGAATTAGTGGCGCTATATACACAAATGATGATGATGGGCCATTTCTATTGACAGGTGGGCTAAATAACCCAGTGATATTTCCAGAGCAGAACTCAGGGAACAATTCTTTGACACATGACTGAAATTTTTTTGGGGGACTTTTCTGGCCTTTCTATTTCTTTAAAAACTTGTTCCAATATACGAGCAAAGGTATCATGTTAAAGATGGACAATTCTCAGTGGTATAAACCATGTTAGAAACATTTCCCTAGGAATGGTAGAGTTTTGCTTCCCGTGATGCGACAGTGTGGTCACGTGTCTGCAGGGAACTCTGGGAGTTGAATCCGCGCGGGTAGTTCCTGTTGAGTCTTGTACTACCACGCCTGGCGTTGCTTAGGTGACAGTAAAGGTTATTTGATTTAATAGCAAGCGAAGGTCGTAGTTTCGCCCACATCTCTCAGGATTAACCAAAATAATAGCTGGGTTAGCGTTTACTGATAATTCCCTAAGTTATTTTAGGACTCCAATGACTTACTCTTCATGTGCTACATATGGATTTTTTTATGGTCCAGCTGCACCCTCCACCAAAAAATACATTTTGGAAAAACGTAACATTTTTATGTATACCTTCCAATAAAATATCAATGGAATAAGTTTATTAGATTAGTGTCTGAAAACGTAACCTGGAATATTTGATCCCGTTTTTAATTGATGAAAGCTATAGGAACTAAATCTATTCTTTAAAAAAAAAAAAAAGATTATTTTATTGTACCTATTCAATGTAATGCTTTTGACATCCAGATGCCTAATGTAAGTTTGTGATAGATAGTACAATCACTTTCTAATTAAGCCCAACTGTGCTTTATATTAGGCAGAGCACTATAAACATTATGGCATACTATGTCTGGAAAATATTTAATACTTTTTATTATAGGTACTTACAGGATGTTCACTGCCTTAACTATGTACTTTTATAAAGGTAAAAAAAAATAATTGGCTTTATGTCTTTTTAGAGTAAGCATTGTTATATTTGTAATGATTTTGCCATTTGGCACACCTATTAGATTATCTCATTACACATGACTGGTATGGCGCTTTCAAAGCGCCCGGAATCAGAGTAAATATTTGTGTTCTCCAGTAGTGTGGCGTTCGGGCACTTATCCATTCTGTTTCTTCATCGCTATTTGCATGTGTGCACCATTTTATATTTGTTTATGTGACATATATTTTGTGAATATGTATGTTTTATATGTCATTTAAGGGAATATCAAAGATGGAATTTTAATTATTATAAATCAATTCTTTGTATTGCTAAACTCCGTCATTGGATCTCAATACTAACATTTTTTTAATTAAGCCAGTTTTAATTACATTGATACCATTTTTGTTGATTTGCACATATATGAATATTTATAGATAGTACAGAGGTGTTCTTTTATAGTGTGTTTCCCTGGTAGTGAAGGTATTCTCTTAATGACAATGCCCGCATCCACAGAGCACCTTTGGCTGCCTAATGTTTTCATGATCATAGCACACGTTTGATCCGTAGGTTATGGCCTCGTCAGTCACCAAATCACCAAATCAGAACACAATGAAATATTTATTGGATATTCTGGAACGGCGCCTGAGACAGCGTTTTCCACTGCCATCAACATCGGTTGAATGACTTTCTTGAGGAAGAATGGTGCCTCCTGCACAATGGTAGACTCAATGCACACAGGCTGTTCTGGCCGAAAATGGCGATCCAGCGCCCAATTAAGTGACCTTACATTGGTGTTTGAAGTTTTTGGTCTTTTAACTATATTTCACAGTAGGGATGGATTATCTCATATATTAATATATAAACTTACACTTGTGTTTCTTTAACCACTATCATTCTGTTGTCCTTGAATTCTTTCTGTCCCACATGAAGACTCCAAACTGTCAGCGAGTTATAGCATTTGTCTTCTCTCGTTGACTCCCGTCACTCCTTTCCTCAACATGTTTCTGTTTTTTGTTAATATTGTGCCTTTTTTTTCAGACTCTCTCAATCTCAGATGATTTAAAGGGACAGTGGCAACATTTGGTGATTTAATGACATAAATATCTCTGTTTAGGCAATAGAAGAGACTGGATAATATGAAGCTCCCCTGACCAGCTTCAAAAGATGACTCCATTCCGTTGGTGCCTGATCTTTTAGTTAAATGATCCATGACCTACTCAGGAGAGAGCATTGAGGTGCAAATGAGTGGTGGTGGAACAGAGCAAACATAATGGGCGCAAACAACTATGTCTTTTAAATGCTTCTTTTTTTAAAAAATGTAATATGTTGCTGAATTATATTGTGTAGTCTACAGCCAGGGGGCTTCCTTAAATGTATCGCTGTGCCACGGTGGTTGCTTGAGGTAGGCTAGGAAGCTTATGGCCTGGACATCCAGACTTGTGAGGTCCAGTATTGGGGATCTCTTTTTAGATTGGAACAACATATATTTTTTTTAATGATGATACTAAGTTCTTCCCTTTCTACAAACGTTGTTCTCTATAAGTCTGGCCTACTCTACTGACTACATTCTACAACAGTGGTTTACTTGTAGAGTGTCCACTTCTCATTGGCTATTGACTACATCCAATGGAAAGAGAGAACTTCCTCTTTTTTCAGAGGCCTTGATTCACACACAGTGTTGATAACACAATAAAATAGTATGAGGCGCCTATACTGCCCCTTCACCCCATGTCTCTTAGAGAAGAGCTGTCGCCTCCTAGTGAATAAGTGTCTCAATCAAGTTACTAGGTTGACGACAACTATTATAGTAATGACCATCTATATGGTACTGTTGCTATTGTCATAAGGAACCACAGATACTTTCAGTGGTGTATTATAATCGTAATGAAGCAGAAATTACCCAAATTCATCATCAATACTTTCATAACATTGGGAGACAGATGTTCACAGATGCCCTATGTAATAATCACTGTTACTCACATGTCCATACTGATGCTATCCTTTAGGTGACTAGTTAGTAAAACTTGCCCAAGCATACCCTTGTGGCATTTTAATATATTATATGATGCACCTTAATAACAACAGAAACATATGCATTTCATTAAACCCTTTATATGAATGGAAAGTTTCTGCTGTAAGTGGATTGAGGTATAAATGTAACCTATGCGGTCTTTGCCATTCACTAAATTAAGTAATATTATTTCATTGTACACCAGTGGGAGTAGTAGCTGATGGTTTTCAGCATCACCCAATAAACAAACTGTCCTAATATCAATCCACTTAAGGAAATCAAAGTCCTTTTATCATATGCAGCCGTAACCTTCTTTCGTCCTAGGATAAAACAGAAGCTAATCTCATCTTTTACCTACCTGACAGCCTACCTATCATTTCAGCTGTTTCACAACAACCTTCTCATCTCACTCCATTTCCATTTCCATTTTTTTATTAAGGAGAGAGGATTTAAAGATGTGTAAACGTTCCTTTATTTATGGCGACAGAGTTTATTACACCATAAGCACAACATCCTAACTTTTTGCACACGATATAAAATTCCTAGTGCCAACGCCAGCAGAATTGAAAGGAAGATTCACAATATATGGAAAGAGATCACCAAAACATCTATAATCGGCCCAAATACGCACAGATGTTACCTTCTCGCTAGGAGGGAAAGATTGTATGTCCTTTAAATTCATTTTACATAAAATCAACACTTTCTTGTACTCTCAGCCTTTCTTGGCTATTAAACAACAAATAGTTGGCTGAAGACATGATATTTCCAGCGCTTACATTGCTGCGTCTCACGGAACTATTAGTGTGACTAATTACAATTGATACCTTCACTGGTTTGCTAATGTGATATGGGAATAAATAAACACACCATAAATAGTACGTACACTGGAATGCAGATCAGCGATCAAGGCAGCTTCACCCTTGTCGTAGTCATAACTGCAGAGCTCTCTAGCTACAAGTTTTCAGCATTTTTTTTTTTTGTTCTAAAAATTTTTAAAGATGAAATCAGGTGCTGACGGAGGTGAGGTTATACTGGGCACAGGAATTTTCAGTTATGCACTTTGGAGGTTGAAGGGAGTTTGTTCAAAAGTAAAAGAGATGGTGTAGTAGGTATAAATACCATGTAATGTTATCAATAGCTGCAGATATAGGGCCCCATTCATGTACGGACGCAACTTGTACGCAAGTTACGTTTTAAAGAAAGAGCATGGACCTTGAGCACAGTACCGACAGTATTGAAATCGAAGTGGATCTCAAGATACGTTTCCATTTGAATCTGGGTGTAGGTACACTCTGCCTAAACGGTACTTGTCTTATGTAGACAGACAGAACAGGCTGCAGTAGTCTCGTATGTGCAATATAAGGTGACATCAGAACAGATACAGAAAAAATGATATTAGGAAATAAATGAACAACTCTTAACAGTATAATCATTAATAAAAGTATGGATAAAAATCCATTTTTATTAAATACATAAATATGCTTTTTTAATGTGTTCTGTACATACAATGCCTTTTTATAGTCTTACTTGCAGACTCATGTTCTATGCTGTCCAGTGGCATGCATAGGTATAGTTTTTAAAACAAAGACAATGCAGTGACAGTCATCAGTATACACCTGCCCTGTAGCTGCTGCAAATAATACGACTGTATTCAAATGTACTTACAGAAAACCCAGGACTTGAATTGACTGCATCTGTGTTGGACTGCCCTTGGCACGCCCTCACTGTTCATGGTCTACGTTAGCCCGTCCCTTCCCTCCCCCGTTGTGCCCGTAAGTCGTAGGCTGACGTAAGTGTCACTTGCGTTCAGACATGCATTCAATGCATTTGCGTCCATTGGCGTTTTTGAGCTATTTCCCACAAGATACGCCATGCAAATGGACTTACGTCTGAACATGAATAAGACCCGTAGCACCTCAACTAAAGAAGCGTGGAGATTGAGTAGGTTAAGCACAACAAAATGAGTCTGTAAACACTGCTTTTTGTTTATTGCTTTCAATATGATATCAGCTAATGTACCTATAGGATTACTTAGAACTGCAGATGAGGATCACGATTCTTAGTACAAGAAAATATATTATTAAGTCAGACTTGAACAGAGGTCCCAAAAATCCCTTTAACAGGTGGTTTACAATGTAGTTTTTAAACTGTCATTCGTGGATTTTAAACCCAAACCGTAGGGTAAAATTATCTGTAAATAAATAAATAAAACAATTAAATCTTTAGTAGCAATGTCCCCCCCCCCCACACACAAGAAAACTTCAGCCGTTCCCACTAAAAAAGTGAGACTTGCAAGAATGGCAGCCCCCTGTAGAGGTGGAAACCAGTCCTAGCCTGGAGCCTCCATGGGAAGGAAAGGAGGAGACTGTAAAAAAACAGTATGGTCCCCATCCCAGAGACTATTAGCACTTCTCGCCCCCTTGGGTTGTGGGGGCTTAGATAATGAAAATAAATGGGGCTCCTGGAGGTAAATGGTTCAAGCTGTGAGTTTCTGGCGGGTTTGAAAAGTGGAAATGTTGCCTATGGCAACCAATCAGATTCTAGCTTTCATTTTGTAGAATGTACTAAATAAATGAAAACTAAAATCTGATTGGTTGGTATAGGCAACATCTCCACTTTTCAATCCCGTCGGAAACTCACAGCTTGATACACTTACCCCCTGGAGTGCTACTTTCCTATGTTACCATTCCATTTTATTATCTTTGCAATGTACCAAGGTGTATTTTATCTGCTACTTCTCATGTTTGTAACACATGAGACCCGTATGGAAGCAGATGTACTTATTAACCAATTTCATATGCTGTGAGAAATAACTGTGGAATACGCATATATCAGGAATAACAACCTTTTGGGTGGCCATTTATCCTGGAGCCTGCAGATGTGAAATAGACGTAGACATATTACACTTTTGTAGGACATAAGAACTATGGTGTCAGCCGGTTTTTATTTTATATTACACTGTTATATGCCACTTCCAGTCTATTTGTAGATTCCAGTGTATTAACAAGCCTCAGCAACATCAATGCTTTGTGATGACATTTTATACACCAGTTCCTCTTGCATGTTTGTGGCCTAAGGGGGGAGATACTCAGTAATCTATGATAAATGCTATTCTTTAGGAAATCTGCCGTTTCTGCCTTGCTATGCATCTTGCCATATTCAATAAGCGCTTCCAACCTGACAAATTGCATGCACTAGGTTATTTCATATACATTTCTCTACTAAATATACAAAACTGTGCTTAGGAGTTTTCCTGGACATTTGCTCTACAACAAAAATTAGAGAAAGCAAGTAAAAAAGCTGTAAAGATTTCAACTCCTACAATTTTTTATTTGTGAGAAAAACACTGCATTGCTTCTTTAGCTGCCAATAAGCAAACTGGTGTGTGTGGGTTTTTTTCCCCAAAATTTTCACCATCTTACAGGAAGCAGAATTAGCCCATCTAATCTCAAAACGTCATCAGCGTCCTCAGTTAAATATGATTTCTATCACAACAGAGTGATACAAAACACAAAACGCTTGGTTTATTTAATGTGATTTGCTTTTCAGTGTTTATTCATTTTGATAATCAGTGTTTATTCATTTTGATCATTGTAAATAAGTACATCACAATTGTCTCACATTCATGGAAATAGAAAATGATGAGAATTAATTACTGTTAGGAACATTTTCTAAGACAGAATTATTGGACTGGTGGTCAATAGGCTTCTATAGTTTCAAGTGGTACATGACACGAAACCCTTAGTTCCTGGAGATCTCAAATCCTGCGTTCAGTTCACTGTGTAATAATGTCACTTGTTAAGTGTCTGTGTGGGTAGAACATTTGTGTTTTTCATAAAAGGCAGAGTGGTATAAGTAGTGTGGGTGCAGGTTTGGGTCAAATAGCCAGGTTGTAGACATTATGCATTTATTTTAGATACAGTGAGAATAAAAGATTAATACTGCACGCAAGCTAGGAGACAATAACTATGCAGTGTAAGTATCCACCTTTATTTATTTTGGAGATACCAATACAATCGTTTTGGGGTATGATCTGAGTATTCTAAATTGATTTCTTTCGTGGTTACTTTTGCATCACTGCAATCATTTGAACCCCTTAATCATTTGACCATTTGTTGTTACTTTGTGCTAAAAATAGATGCATTTACACACTAAAGAGGAGGACAGCACAACATACTAAAGAGGAGTTAGCACAACATACTAAAGAGGAGGCAGCACAACATACTAAAGAGGAGGACAGGACAACATACTAAAGAGGAGGACAGCACAACATACTAAAGAGGAGGACAGGACAAAATACTAAAGAGGAGGACAGAACAATATACTAAAGAGGAGTACAGAACAACATACTAAAGAGGAGGACAGCACAACATACTAAAGAGGAGGAGAGCAGAACATGCTAAAGAGGAGGACAGGACAACATACTAAAGAGGAGGACAGAACAACATACTAAAGAGGAGGACAGAACAACATACTAAAGAGGAGGACAGCACAACATTCTAAAGAGGATGACAGAACAACATACTAAAGAGGAGGAGAGCAGAACATGCTAAAGAGGAGGACAGCACAACATACTAAAGAGGAGGACAAAACAACATACTAAAGAGGAGGACAGAACAACATACTAAAGAGGAGGACAGCACAACATGCTAAAGAGGAGGACAGAACAACATACTATAGAGGAGGACAGCACAACATACTAAAGAGGAGGACAGCACAAAATACTAAAGTGGAGGACAGCACAACATGCTAAAGAGGAGGACAGAACAACATACTAAAGAGGAGGATAGCACAACATACTAAAGATGAGGACAGCACAACATGCTAAAAAGGAGGACAGCACAACATGCTAAAGAGGAGGACAGAACAACATACTAAAGAGGAAGACAGCACGACATACTAAAGAGGAGGACAGCACAACATGCTAAAGAGGAGGACAGAACAGCATACTAAAGAGGAGGACAGCACAACATGCTAAAGAGGAAGAAAGCACAATATACTAAAGTGAAGGGCAGCACAACATACTAAAAAGGAGGACCACAACATACTATAGAGGAGGACAGCACAACATGCTAAAGAGGAGGACAGCACAACATACTAAAGAGGAGGACAGGAAAACATACTAAAGAGGAGGACAGCACAACATACTAAAGAGGAGGCAGCACAACATACTAAAGAGGAGGACAGGAAAACATACTAAAGAGGAGGACAGCACAACATACTAAAGAGGAGGACAGCACAACATACTAAAGAGGAGGACAGAACAAGATACTAAAGAGGAGGACAGCACAACATACTAAAGAGGAGGACAGAACAACATGCTAAAGAGGAGGACAGCACAATATGCTAAAGAGGAGGACAGAACAACATACTAAAGAGGAGGAAAGCACAACATGCTAAAGAGGAGGACAGCACAACATACTAAAGAGGAGGACAGCACAACATACTAAAGAGGAGGACAGCACAACATGCTAAAGAGGAGGACAGCACAACATACTAAAGAGGAGGACAGCACAACATACTAAAGAGGAGGACAGCACAACATGCTAAAGAGGAGGACAGCACAACATGCTAAAGAGGAGGACAGCACAACATACTAAAGAGGAGGACAGCACAACATGCTAAAGAGGAGGACAACACAACATGCTAAAGAGGAGGACAGCACAACATGCTAAAGAGGAGGACAGAACAACATACTAAAGAGGAGGAAAGCACAATATACTAAAGTGAAGGGCAGCACAACATACTAAAAAGGAGGACAGCACAACATACTATAGAGGAGGACAGAACAACATACTAAAGAGGAGGACAGAGCAACATGCTAAAGAGGAAGATAACACAACATACTATAGAAAGGCCCTTGCAGAGGTTCACAGAGGCCCGGGGAAACCCAAATTTAAGAAAAATTGAAAAAAATTATGAAAAATAAACATTAAATATGCCTTTAAAATGTATTTTAGATTGATTTTTAATGCTTAACTTTATTAAAATGTACAAATAAAATACTTTATACATACACTGATGTACTGGATTATTGGAGATTTCATATTAGAAGTGCTTTTCTAGCTTTTTTTTCCTGCAAATGCGGCAATCAATTTGGAAAAACCTAACTTTCGTGCCACATCAGTGTTAATATTGAGTATGGCCAGCCCATTCGTTCTTTCTCCATAGCTGAGCCAAGATAGGTTTTTTACATTCTTCAGCACCCTGAATGTTTGCTCACCAAGCAACAGATGCTGGCAAACCGAGAAAAATGCGCTGTTGTTCACGTAAAAAAAGTGAAATTTTAAAATGTATTAATAAAAACAAACCCAGTTGAATCTATACAAGCATGAGCATTGTAGTAACCAAAAAATTATGAAATAAACTTGCCGTCAAGCCAATTCTGCAATCTCACGAGTAAACGTTGAACATCAAACTGTCCAGTCCACTGTTTCCTAATTATAAAAAACTATTTCCTTGCGAAGTTGCGAGTCACTCACCCCGGCAAATCTCAAGGGCAAATGATGTTCTTGTGTGTCTGTGTGGATAGATGCATCATGCACAGAGGCAGCAATAAGCGCATGCGCAGGTTATGCCAGTTTACCCAATTAACATGTTTAGGCATTAGGTTTGAACTTTTATTACTTGGAAATTGCCAAATTAGCAAATGGAAAAATATTTGAAAAAAAAAAAAAAAGTTGGAAGACAAAAACAATAAGTCGGAACATTTTGAGGCCCCCTGCCAGTCGGAGGCCTGGCGAATTTTCCCCCCTAGGGCCTGACTATAGAGGAGGAAAGCACAAAATACTACTGTATTGAAGAGAAAAACACAACATACTAAAGAGGAAGAAAGTACAACATACTACTGTATAGATGAGGACAGCAAAACATACTAAAGAGGAGGACAGCACAGCAAACTAAAGTAAAAACCATAATACACTACAAGAGAGCATGAAACATAAAAAAAATAGCAAGCGTTTGCAACATTCTAAATGGGATGACATTGCAACATGCCATACGTATAAAGAGTAAAAATGTTGCAGCAAAAAATTAGGAATTAAAAAATACAAATTTGTATTTGCAATGTCCAGTTATATTTCATATTAAACCATATTTCAAACGATTTCCTCCAAAACTTTCATGCTAATAATGTGACAAGACATAGGGCTAGATTTACTAAGCTGCGGGTTTGAAAAAGTGGGGATGTTGCCTATAGCAACCAATCAGATTCTAGCTGTCATTTTGTAGAATGTACTAAATAAATGAAAGATAGAATCTGATTGGTTGCTATAGGCAACATCCCCACTTTTTCAAACCCGCAGCTTAGTAAATCTAGCCCATAGTGACAATATCAAGCGTTTTACTGAAATCTGTTGCACACTGCACATATATTCTAGAGATGCTCGGCCTCGGTTTTCTGGAAACCAGACCTACCCGAACTTAGGGGATCCGAGTAGAATCGCGAGCCGGCTCGGTACTTTTGTGTGTTCTCAGATCTGAATCGAGGCGAAACGTCATTGTTGCGTTGTCGGATCTCGCGGGTTTTGGATTCCATAAGTACCTCCCTCCCCAGGAGATCCAGCGCCATTGCTCACACAGAAACAGGGGTAGCAGTGTTCTTGTCACTCTCCAGTCTCCAGTGACATTGCTCAGTGCCATTGCTTACGCAGAAACAAAAGTAGCAGTGTTCTTATCACTCTCCAGTCTCCAGTGCCATTGCTCAGTGCCATTGCTCATACAGAAACAGAAGGGGTAGCAGCATTCTTGTCACTTGACAAAAATTGACTGGAAATCACTGGAAATTAATGTTATTGAGGTTAATAATACTGTAGGAACAAAAAAAATTATGTGATTTTAGCAAAAATAATAGGGGTTTTAGGGAAAAAAACAACAATGAGTGCGGTTTTGCCAAAACCAAAACACAAAGATATTCCAGATCCAAAACCAAATCCAAAACACAGGGGGTCAGTGAACATCTCTAATATATTCTATATTCCTAGCTTTGTACAGTGAGGCTACAAGCAAAGTGACAGCTAACACACATCAGCTGTATAATGCTAGGTATATTTTACAATCTACAGATTATTCAGTTAGAATTACCAGCGTAACAAATCTACAGTGTTATCATATTTCTTAATAGTTTGTTCTTCACACCCAGTGCACTGCTTCATGTTGCTTTTTGCAATAAGTTTAGCTAATTAAAGAGGAAATCATTATGTGCTTCTGATAGGAGATCCAAGTGTTCATTTACACTGAAAATATTTTGATACAACAAGCGCACAAATCTTTTTGGGAGCTCATTTGCAATGGGAGATAGATTACTACCTAGGATTTTGAGCCAATTCAGGCATTATTATAACCCTTGGTCTTTGGATCACCCAATATCACATTAAACAACTAAGATAAAGCCTGCAACCTTCTATTGCTATTGAAAACTGACCTTGTATGGTATATAAGAGGAACGCTTTTACCAATTTCGTGATGGCTTATATTGTTGGTATATTAAATCACTGTCTTTACTTATTTAGCAGAAGCAACGTAACATAAATGTATAAAATTTGACGGATTTCATTCATCACAAAACAAAGGATGGAAGAGATGTTCTGGGGAAAAAAATGCTTGGAAATTCAGTGTTACTGGATTTATGTCAAAGACAAATCTCTCCTCTGCTATTGTTCCAAAGCACAAAGCATTTTTGGGTTCTAAAGCTTTAAAAAGCGTGGATTATCAGAATCAGACCGAATACATTTGTTTCTATCCAGCAGGTACCATGTAGGAAGGAATATATCATATCTGATGTGGTGACAATCAAAAGTCCACGAGTACCATATGAAAACACAGGCAGTGGCTCTATTAGAATATGTGCAAGTTAATGTAGCAATATGACAGCTAAAAGTGCATCTAGTGATGATTTTACGAGAATCTTTATTTTTTTGAGTTAAATATCATCATCATTTATTTATATAGCGCCACTAATTCCGCAGCGCTGTACAGAGAACTCACTCACATCAGTCCCTGCCCCATTGGAGCTTACAGTCTAAATCATACGTGCCTACTTTCAGGCAGTGCAGTCCGGGAGAGGGGCCCTAGAAATGCCGTTTTGTCACGGGGAGCGGGACCAAAATGACGTGATTAACCGCAAATCGCGTTATTTTGGCCAGGGAATTGCGGGATGCGGGAGACTGGCCTGCTCTACCGGGAGACTGACCTGGATTTTGGGAGTCTCCCGGACATTCAAAGGAGAATTGTCAAGTATGGTTTAAATTCTCTAATATACACACACACACACACACACACACACACACACACACACACACACACACACACACACACACACACACACACACAGACTAGGGTCAATTTTGATAGCAGTCAATTAACCTACTAGTATGTTTTTGGAGTGTGGGAGGAAACCGGAGCACTCAGAGGAAACCCACGCAAACATGGGGAGAACATACAAACTCCTCACAGATAATGCCATGGTTGAGAATTGAACTCTTGACCCCAGTGCTGTGAGGCAGAAGTGCTAACCACTACGCCACCATGCTGCCCATTAATATTAATAATGAATTAACAACTTTAACAACAATTAACATTATTATGTTTGTTTCAATATACTCTATTTCTATTTTTTTCCCCTATGCATGTGAATGTATAACGCTATGTTTCATCGTTTCACTGGCATTCTTTTTTATCTATGTTTTACAACCCCCTTATAGCCTCTTAGGTCCTTCTTGTCAATTTATTCAGTTGTAATCATTCTCTCAAAATACAGTAGCTTGTGATCGTGCCCTAATGGCAATGGGGGTGGGGTATGATGTCACTGGGGGCGTCTTATATTGACATCACTGAGAGAGTGACCAGGGTCCAGTGGACTTAAAATATCACAGCAGGTAAAGAGGTGCAGACACAACTCTCTAAATGTATAGCCTGCACCAAGGAAGTAAAGAGCTCCAGTTAGAGTCAGGATCAAAGCAAAAAAAGGTGCAAATTTGTTCTTGGACAAACCAGGCTGCAATGCAAGGGGTGCAAATGAATTTACTTTTTATTTGTTTTTCGCATGTAGGTAAATTTTGGCTGCTTTTGTATGTAGCACACAAATATTGGACAGCTTATTTTTACACGGCAATTTAGAGTTGAGCTAGTTGACCGCCCCTCCCAACTTTAAATCTATCCGTACATTTTAATTTGCCCACCCCCTCTTGCAGAGCAATATGGTTTTTGCCAAGGTGCAAATTTACTCCTTTTTCTCCGTTTGCTCCTCGCTCTGTATGAGGTCCAAAATGTCTAGCATGTTCTTTACTATGTATTAGTCAGAATGAACAGAAAGAATTTGAGATTAGAGTGTTGTTAAACTGCTTCTGTCAGAATGAATTGTTATTATTTGATTCAAGTACTATTTTTTGCTTCCACAGTATAAATCAAAATTCCTTCATATAACGCCAGCTGTTTGTTCCAAAAGTCCTTATTTTTTGCCCAGTATATGCCTCCACTTTGTTAAGATAATTGGCCTGATTCATCAAGGCGCGTATTCTGAGCGCAACCCGCGTTCAGTATTATACGCACGTATTTAGGCTTTGCATATTCCCGAATTCACCAAAGCACAGATCTCTATATGCTTTTGAAATCGGGGATAGGTCTGTTGAGCTTTACTACACAAGACACTGCAGGATGTGTCCAATGCTTATGTGGATCAATATATTTGCAAAAGAACGCACAGGAAAATAAAAAAGAATATTGAATTAATGTCAACTGTTAGTAATGAAGGCAGTAGTGATAAAAAATAAACATATACATTTTTTTTTTATATAAAAGTTAAAATTTTGTTAAAGTACATTTATGAGGATGATCTTAGTGTCTACTGAACATAAAATACATTTTTACAGTTGCTCCTGATTGCAAACACGTTATAGCATGTGTACATGACCGTCATCGCTAGTACTCAGGACACAGACTAGTCCTGTAGCTGGAGCATGAGATACGGCAAAAAAACAAGTAGCTTTGAGATGACCAAAGCTTAATTCAGACGTGGCTGCACTGTGGTTGAGTTTGGCATGCCCTTACTGTACATTGACTACAGAAAAACGCCTCTTCCTTGCCCAGTTCACTCCCCGAAATTGTAGGTTGTGGTAAGTGTCCTTTGCGTACAAACACACAGTGGACAGGGCTTAGTTCACGGATTTGTGTCCTGGTTCTGGGACTTGCGGAGAGTGATTTTGCGGACAATATGCTCAAACTCAGGCCCAATATGAGCAAAAATATAGGAGAAGGAGAGGAATGAGACAAATTCATTACACATTGTATTACATAACAAAGAAAGAGGACTTCTGTCTAATATTTACTGTGCAAAAGAAAAACAACCAATCAGATTCTGTCATTTTTCAAACGCAGTGAATAAAACCAAAGAATCTGATTGGTTGCTTGGGCACCGCTACCCATTTATATGCACCAGTTTCCATAAATTATTTTTCCAAGAACACAAGGAATGATCAAATGATTCTGGAGTGCATATTGGTATGTTTATGTAATAATCCACCAATTGTTCTGCTTTTTCTTGACCCCACATTTCGAAACGAATAATCCACTTGATGCCTCATCTTATTTACTGTATGCTTGTGCATTTTCCTGTACACAAAATTCTTTTTAATTTTATGCAAAGAGCAGGTAGATCTCAGTCCATACACTGTACTGGTAGGTAAACAACATTGCACCTGTCACCGAATAGCCCCCTTTTACCTCTTAACACATTGACAACAGTATATGCAAATCCCACCACACTGCAGCCCTGTGAAGAGCAGCCATCAGGATATTTACAACTTATCACAAGTGTAATAGGATTCCATTTTTCCACACTTATTTTTGACACCTGAAGGTTTTCTTAAAAATACATCGTAAAACTAACTTCTCTCCATTCATCTCCATAACTTTATTTCCCATAAATGTCCCGTTTTCTCTTTTCTCAAAAAATATTAGCACCATTTCAAGAGGACATGCATGTAGCAGGTACCAGCCTATATTAACCATGACTTCTGAAATTCCCAGCAGTATTTGCAGCCGGCTAGGTTAAGAAATTGATCCACGTTTGTTTTGTTGATTTTGCCTTAAATGTATTCAGCATTGTAACTAAGGTATAATATTGCTAAACATATCTGCCTCTATTCTTCTGTCTCTAGCTCCCAAACATGAACACTTCTGCTGTGTGACAGTTTCCTTTTGTTGAATCTCCTTAGAAACACAAATCTCGTTCCTTGGCAGCGCTTGCAGTAAGTGCTATACCACATGCCCAGACTAGTTCTCACTCACAGCTTAAATTCACAGTAAGTGGCGAGAAACCAGGTCACCACTTTGCAGACACACTTTTCACTCTCGTACGGCATCAGGAGCCATTGTTCAAATTCAAATCACCATACTCCACTGCAAGCTTCTATTCTTATTCCCATTCATCTGTAAGCTCATACCTTGCTCACCAAACTTGTGTTTTGTTATCTGATACTTTCATTATAGTGTTGATGAGTACAGAAAATGGCTTCAGGTCTCAGAAAAGAGGAACAGTTTAATCTTTCGCCTTGCAATTAGGGATCCTGTGAGTCTGGAAAAGAAATACAAATTTCTAAATGGATGATGAAAGCATAATATACATACAGTGCAATCTATTTTTGGCACCAATGTCAATTGTCATTACATTTTGTGTGGTGTACCGGAAGCTGGCTACACACACTGCAGTATTGGCAGCATTATAGGGTAGATTAGAGGGTTCTAAAATAAGCCCAATGCCCAGTAATAATCCATTTGCAGTTGATTGGCTCAATATAGTACATGGAGGTAACTCATACTTGTCATCTTATTAATGTTGGCCTCCAGGAGATCCGGGGGAGAGATCGGTGAGTAAGGGTGGGGCTTGAAAAATCGTATGCAAACGTGTCATTTAACCGTTGGGGTGGGCCAAAATGTAGGAGGCTCCAAATCCTGCCCTCTTCACTAGGCAGATGCTCTCCCGGGATACCTAGCCGGATTTGGGGAGTCTCCCAGACATTCCAGGAGAATGGGCAAGTATGAAGTAACTGCAGATGGATGATTAGTGCTATTGGACTTTGTGTACGGTCATCTTCCCACTAACAGGCCTCAGTGACTATTCAGTGGCCATTGTGCACATGCAACTAACGACTGGTTCTCAGCCACATGGCTAAATTGGAGAAGGTGATCCTGTTACTTGGCACATGGACTGAGTGACACGGAATGGTCTGAAATTAAATGTATTGTAAATAAGTATACAAAAAAATTAATCATACAGTATTGTGTTTATGTCCAGCAGTCACATCATGCCAAAAAGTGTTGTGCCCTGTTCTCACCTAGATTATGTAGAGGCAATGCCCAATTGGAAATTGTAATACAATGTTAGCAACTGTATGACTATAATTTCCTGTTTTATTTATATGAAGGGGTAGATTTAATAAGCCTTCTAAAATGGAACAGTGGGGGTGTTGCTCATAACAACCAATCAAAGTCTAGTTATCATGTATCTTGTACATTCTAGAGATGGCTAAACTCTGATTGTATGCTATGGGCAACATCCCCACATTGTCTTTTTAGGTTAAGTTAATATACCTTTAAATGCCTTAAAGGTGTAATTCACCCTTAAGTTTCTTTTTAATATAAGAGCCCTTACCCCGAGTTAGAACAATGGTAGGAGCACGTCTCTTGGAACACCTGCAATTACAGAGCAGTTAGAGACTGTAATTTTCGAAGTGCAGTCAGAATGCAGTCAGAGTGCAGGGCAGAGTGCAGTCAGAGTGCAGGGCAGAGTGCAGTCAGAGTGCAGGGCAGAGTGCAGTCAGAGTGCAGGGCAGAGTGCAGTCAGAGTGCAGGGCAGAACATCTTAGGGTGTTGGAGGCACCTGATTGTAGCTTCACAACTTGAGAGTGTGAAGTATGTAAGGTTGAAAAGTTTAAAACATAGAGAAGATTCTATTAATTATTACACATGTAATTATTTATATGGGTACAAGTTATCTCATATTTGTAACTTTTGCAAATGTTTCCTGCAAATAAAAAATGTATTATGTGCTAATTGCTAAGCGTAGAAGAAGTAATTATCAAAATTATATTATTCAACTAATTTCTTTTCATTTTTGCTTATGATTTCCTCAGAGGGTCATGTAAGCTTTGGTAAATTTTTTTTTATTTGTTTTTTAAAAAATAATTAATTTCAAATTGTACATTATTGTTTGAGTGAATCTTGTTTAGAATGTATGCCAGTGACTCATAAACCCCTCTCCTGTTCATCTCTAATAACAGCCAGGGAGAACAGGCTCCTCCCCTGTTCATCTCTAATAACAGCCAGGGAGAACAGGCTCCTCCCCTGTTCATCTCTAATAACAGCCAGGGAGAACAGGCTCCTCCCCTGTTCATCTCTAATAACAGCCAGGGAGAACAGGCTCCTCCCCTGTTCATCTCTAATAACAGCCATTGAGAACAGACTGCTCACCTGTTCATCCCTAATAACAGTCAGGCTGTACAGGCTCCTCCCTTGTTCATCTCTAATAACAGCCAGAGAGAACAGTCTCCTCCCTGATCACATCTCATATCATCCAGGCAGAAATCGCTCCACCCCTGTTCATCTCTAATATAACCCAGGGGGAATATGCTCAACCCAAGCTCATCTCTGATATCAGCCAGGAAGAACATGCTCCTCCCTGGTTTACCTCTCATATCATCCAGGCAGAAAATGCTGTACCCCTGTTCATCTCCAGTATCAGCCAGGAAGAACATGCTCCTCCCCTGTTCACCTCTAATACCATCTAGGCAGAGATTGCTCCATGCATGTCCATTACTGGTATCAGCCATGCAGAATATTCTCCTCTTCAGTTCATCTCTGAAAACTGTCATGGAGCACATTTTCATTCCCACTTCATCTGCAAGAAATGTCAGGAAAGCATAACCTCTTCCCTTTTTAATTTCTGATAACAGGAAGGCTGAGATAGTTGCTCTGCACTTCCTTGCTGATAGCAGCTGTTCAGCAAAGTCTATACCACACACATGACAACTTTTCGTTTCTCCCCTCCAGGAGAACCCAGAGGAGCAGACAATTGGGAAGCGATGGTGTCACTGTAACCCTGCCTCCTGACCTGCAATGTTGTGATTTGTGACATTTGCGCAGCAGGGCTTAATGACGCGTCATTAAGTCCTGTCTCCACCCAGGATCTGGGAAGGTGTCTGCTCTTCCGAGAGTCTGGGAGAACTCCCTGAAATTAAGGATCCTCCTGGACATTCTGGGAGAGTAGGCAAGTATGCTAGACCAAGCTTCATCTCTAATGCTAGGCAGATAATACAAGCTCACAGGGTTTGACTACCAAAAGTGGAGTACTTTCAGGGGATATCTACTTTATTTAGTGGCTTTACTAAATCCCCTCCCATGCTAATTATAGTAGTTTGATGGGAGTCTCTCCCTTTGGACTCCAAACATTGGGCCTGATTCATTAAGGATCTTAACTAGAGAAACTTCTTATTTCAGCCTCCTAGGCAAAACCATGTTACAATGCAAGGGGTGCAAATTAGTTTTCTGTTTTGCACCTAAGTTAAATACTGTCTGGTTTTTCATGTAGCAAACAAATACTTGATAGCTTATTTGTACACTGAAATTTAAAGTTGATATTTGTGTGCGACATGAAAAAACAGTCAGTATTAAATTTATGTGCAAAACAGAATACTAATTTGCACCCCTTGCATTGTAACATGGTTTTGTCCAGGAGACTGAAATAAGAAGTTTCTCAAGTTAAGATCCTTAATGAATCAGGCCCATTGTCTCTATTTAACAAGTCCATGACACTCGCACATAACTGGAATCTCTGACAATCACTTCCTTTACAGTTCATCTCTCTCCAAAAAAGGAAAGATACAACACAGCAGTTCTAAGGCTTTTAATGAGAGCCTTTGCATGGTTACTCTCCTGGTGTGGAGAGAACCAAGCAGCGTGGAAGGTGTTCAGCAGGCATCCAGCTATATGTAAGTCCCGGGACCAAGCTAAATAGAGCGAATGTAGTGAGTCCCAGGCTGTAACACCCACTGATTTTGGAAAGGGAAGAAATTTGTTAAAGTTCTTCTTAAATAAAATGCAAAATTCAATGAAAGTGTTCAATCTCGGAAAAATGTCATATACACAAACAGTAGCACCCTGATTATTTTGAGTGTAGGTGGGTCCGGGTGAGGTTTCATCATTTGAATACATAATAAATTACATGCATTATAGTTTCTTATCTCTTTTACCATTCCATGGGGTTCTCAGTTCATCTCTGTGATTTATTTTGGGTGTGTGTATAATTACAGCTTACCAAACTCCATCATTTTAATATTCAAAACAAAACATCAATATCCTGGCAATAATTTCAGTGAATCATATATATGCTGTTACATAGAGTTCGTAGACATTTATTTCACAATTAGCATCTGAAATTAAAAAAAAAATAATCATTGTAAATGCACATTACAGTCAAGAAAGAATACAAATAAATTTATATTTAAAAAATATATTTTTTTTAAAAAAAGTGATATATTTTCGCTAAAATTACATAAAATGAGAGATAAATAATAGGAGTCCTCAAAAATAAATTATTTTGAAACCCCCCCACTTATTTTACTCCATTGATCATTGTGTCTCATAGATGCTTTATTCAAATGACAAATATTCAGCTATTTTCCATGAATATTTGGCCACTGGAGGGACATTGTGTAATTGGGCTGTATGGCTGCAATGTCAGGTTACGTTAGTTAAGAAAACATTAAGAGTTTCTACTCGAAACAAACTGAAAATAAAGCTTATTTAGAAATCTGTGAAGCTTGTCTTATGGAACTTGCAGTCTAACTGGTTAGTAGAAGGGATATAGGGCCAAATAGTAGTATAATGTAATATGACAGATGCTGATTTTAATGAGTGCTGCTGCTACATGATAGTCCTCTGTAATAGAGCTCAAACACAATGCAATCACGTTAGTCGCCCCGGTTAAAGTCAACTGGATCAAATTCTGTAGGCACTGAGCAAGTGACTGGATGCTCTATAAAGTTGTATACAGCTGTGCATGTACGATTCAAGATCAGCGGATGACTGCACGTTACAGTTGGCCTTATCGTCTGACCTGATTTTGATCGTTCAGAAAGTTTGTCTGTGGGAAACGGAATACAATGACATTTGCTAGTTCTCACAAGAGAAAGCAGACGTGGTAGGGACTGCAGAGTTTGAACACTGCAAAAGTACTAAACAGAACACAGTCATTGTATGTAGCACTTTTATGCTGGTAGCTTGGCAACATTGGACTATTACACAGCAGACATCACCATAACACTTCTGCAAGGTAAATAGACGTGTTTGCTGCAGGAAGACATGGCTACTGCATGGTATGTGGGGAGACATAGCTGTACTGTGGGACATGTGTTCAACCTTGAGGCCAAAAGTCACCAAGCCTCTCTGAGATCATCATCACCATTTATTTATATAGCACCACTAATTCTGCAGTGCTGTACAGAGAACTTACTCACATCAGTCCCTGCCCCAATGGGGCTTACAGTCTAAATTCCCTAACATACACACACAGACAGACTAGGGTCAATTTTAATAGTAGCCAATTAACCTACCAGTATGTCTTTGGAGTGTGGGAGGAAATCAAAGCACACAGAGGAAACCTACGCAAACACGGGGAGACCATACAAACTCCTCACAGATAAGGCCATGGTCGGGAATTGAACTCATGACCCCAGTGCTGTAAGGCAGAAGTGCTAACCACTGATCCACCGTGCTGGTCATGTTTTTGTCCTGCATTACATAGTACGTATATACTGAAGGACATGATCTGCATGTATGTGGTTAGTCTCCAGGATGACATATCATGATGATTTTGGAGCTATGAGTTAGTTTAGGACATTAAGGAACAGAGGAAAAGAGACCCAGAGGTTTAATGTAATACAATAAAGGACACCACTATATGTCAGGTGGAGGGTGGCAATAATAATGATATAATCTGCTTACATGTTTCTAAAATTATATTTCAGCTAGAGATTCTATAATGACTTATTACAAAGGACAATAGCTTTCACACACCATTACCTTGGACCTCATATGATATTTCTACATAAAAACAGTATTCATGAATACTACAAAATACAAGGAGCCTTTTAAAGGTTAATGCTTAAAATGATTTATTCAGTGTACCTATACATACACATGGCAATACCTATGGAAAAGTGACTCATTGATTTACTTATGTGATCCAGAACTAAATTTTAATGATTTAACTTGTTCACTGGTAGACTGTAGTAAATTACGTTTATTGATTCAGTTTATTAGTGGATTTAAAGTATAGTGCCAACCTTTTTTACTTTCATTATTCTGGAACGGAAGTGAAAGAGTTAAACCCAACCTCAGTTAATTGATATAATCCAGACATGTACTGGCACAATCAAGGATACTCAAATGTACATGTCTTCAACTGCTGGATAATGAACATTTTGGTATCTGCCATCAATCATGATAGTGGCAAGTTTAGAAAAGTCTCTGGAGATAGCATACGTTAGGCCCCGGGGACCCGCGCCATGTTTAATTTCTGGACAGTGTCCAGAATGCTTCTCTCTGCTCCACATTGTCACAGACACGTCCTATACTGAGGGTTCACTATCTGTTCATACCAAATTAGCATCTCGCAAGGAGGACAGAAAATGAAAGGGAGTCTGTAATCTACGGCAATATTTCCCTAACTAAACATGCACTATGCATTAAAATCATCAATGATTTTATATTATTTTATCATATATCAGTAAGTACAAATTTGCAAAATCCAGTAGTAACCAATGAAAAATGTGTTTTTATTAACCTTCGTCTAATAAATTCACTTGCCTGTACTGTCAGGAAGGGGCACTATCTGGGAATAGATACTGTCCATGCTATATAATGTTAGTAGATGTGAGAATGACAGACTGCAGGATATACCATGAGCTGAGGGAAGTGTATTGGATGGGTCTTACCCATAAGTAGAGATGTTCACTGACCTCCGTGTTTTGATATTGGATCTGGATTAACTTTGTGTTTTAGTTTTGGTTTTGGCAAAACCGTCCTTACGTGTTTTGGTTTTGGATCCCGATTGTTTTTCTAAAATCCCTAATTTTTTGTTTGCTAAAATCACATAATTTGGCTCTTTTTTTATCCCTACATTATTATTAACCTCAATAACATTCATTTCCAGTACATGTTTGTCAAAGAACACTGCTACACCTCCTGTTTCTGTATGAGCAATGGCACTGGAGACTGGAGAGTGACAAGAACACTGCTACCCCTGTTTCTGTGTGAGCAATGGCACTGAGCAATGTCACTGGAGAATGGAGAGTGACAAGAACACTGCTACCCCTGTTTCTGTGTTAGCAATCGCGCTGGATCTCCTGGTGAGGGAAGTACTTATGGAATCCAAAACCCGCAAGATCCGACAACGCGGCGATGATGTTTCGCCTCAATTCAGATCCGAGGATGTGTGAAAGTAACGAGCCAGCACGCAGTCCTACACGGATCCCCTAAGTTCGGTTGGGCTTGGTTTTCAGAAAACCGATCCTGAGCATCTCTACCTATAAGCCATCCAAGGAGCAGTCTGATGAATGATGATATAGATCCTGAACTGTGCTGGGTATGTTACACATTATTTATAATAGTCAGATTAATTTGATCCAGTGGGGTGGAAAGAGGCTTTAAGGTGACATCAAATATTGAATTTATTCTATCAATCTATTGTTAGGACAGGCAGATTGCTGCCACCTTCCTGGTAGAAGTTTCATTGCTTGCAGATGACCAACTAAATCTTGTTTCTTATGTGATATACAGTATATTAGATAGTTTTACATTATTTTGAGTGGGTGGTCAAGTAGGAGTGGGGTATAATCCTCTGGCTCTTAAGAAGATGTTTCCATGAGCTGGCCATTTAAACTAATTAAACTAAGATATGTTGTTGCTTAGCATCTGTGGTTAGATCTGTTGTCCTTTTTAACAGGGAAACCTATTTCTTTTCATAGTATTATTCTGTTGATGGCTGGTCCACCATGGAAAGTCATTGGAGAAAAGGCTTGGAGATGTGGGACTTATTTTTCCAGGTCTCTAACGAATGATCATTTTTGCAGGTGACATAGTTGACAAATTGTGAAATTTATTTTAATTACCACTGCTGGGTCAACTGTCCATTGAGTATTGTGTGTGATAACAATGAGTGTCATGTTTTCACACTGTGGTCATTCTAAAGTTATGGGGAGATTGGATTCCAAAACGAGTTTATCATTTTCCATGTGTATAACTTAGGCCATGTATTGTCTCTCTGCTTATTCCCTTCAAGTGTTGTTTTTTTTTTAGTATTTAGAATTGCGTTTTGGATATTAATTGCAGTACATGTGACTGATAAGTGTTAATGCTCTCACTTTTTTATAAGGTGTAGAGATTGTCCTACTGGCTATGGATGGGCAGCACGGTGGCTTAGTGGTTAGCACTTCTGCCTCACAGCACTGGGGTCATGAGTTTGATTCCTGACCATGGCCTTATCTGTGTGGAGTTTGTATGTTCTCCCCGTGTTTGCGTGGGTTTCCTCCGGGTGCTCCGATTTTCATTCCACAATCCAAAAACATACTAGTAGGTTAATTGGCTTGTATCAAAATTGACCCTAGTCTGTCTCTCTCTGTGTGTCTGTGTGTGTTAGGGAATTTAGACTGTAAGCTCCAATGGGGCGGGACTGATGTGAGTGTGTTCTCTGTACAGCGCAGCGGATTTAGTGGCGCTATATAAATAAATGATGATGATGATGATAGATGCAATGCTCTAAGAGGAGCTCTGTGGCTTTTCTGTGGTCCTTTGGAGATTAGAGATAGGTAGCTGGGAATGTGGTGCCCCAAAATCTGAGTACCCTGGGGTATATCTATATGTTGTTAATTTAATTTGTTAATTGTAAAAAATGTTTATAAAGATTTAAAAAAAAAAAAAAAAATTCTTTAGGGAGAAGTGACAGTTGGGAGTGGTTGGTGGTTGCCGGGAGTAACAGGAAGGAGGAGTGTGTGTTATAGCAACAAGTCCACTGACTTTGGTAATAACTGTGAACTCCCAGAAGGCAGTGGGAAGAGGAAAGTTCTAGACTTCTGAGGGAGAGAGATCCCTGTGTCTGCATAGACTGGGAGAGAAAAATAGGGACAGAATGAAAATCGGACAAAGTGATCTATAAGCAGATTAAAAGTGAAGTAAGTGTAAGAAGAGAAGAAGAGAGTCAAAGAGAGGTGTGAGTAAAAAGGAAAGTACTGAAAACAAATAAGCAGTATAGAGATCTGTGACATCACATTAAACAGACTGAGCTATGTACTGAGAACAGTGTGAGAGGAGAGAAAATAGAGAGGTCTGTGAATACACACAACAGAGACTGTGTAATACAAAAGATCATCAGTTTATTTGGCGTGAAAAAGTAATTTATGGGCCCCAACCACGTGCAGCACTTCTACTAAATTCCTGTGCACAGTTCAACCCAGGACTGAGTGTAAAATATGGTAACGTTACCATAATATTGGTGCACCAAATGTTTTAGTTAAATATTAATGTTAAGTGATTTACCTGAAAATTGATTTATTGTTATATGTTAAATGCTATTGTGCTCTATGTTGATCAAATGAGTGTTTTGTCATTGCCATTGAGTTGAAGGGGTCAGTGGTGCGGTGGCCAAATAACCAAATAACCAAAATTATCTTTACCGCATTATTAATAAACCCAAGTTATTTGAGCAATCCTTGTCCCTCTCATTGAAGTATTTATCTCCTGACCACCGGATGTCCGAATATAAAAGAACCTGAATTGTGTCTGGAGGACAAGGTAAGGGAAGAAATTCCATCAGTCTCGACCACCACAGGTTCACTCTCCGGTGTCTGAGATAAAGAGGTGTGGATTTAGATATGTCTATCAAGGATCCGTTAACAATGCTTCCCTTGCCTTGGGATATGGCACAGAGCTACTCTCAGGACTCCCCCAACTAGGGGGATTCTTGGTTACTATTGTGACGTCACAGGATTTCCTGTGATCAGTGTGGAAGCCCAGATTTCCCAATTGAGTTGAATACAGCACTCACCTTGTTGTGGAAAGAGCAAATATGTGGTGTAACCCATAACAAGCAGTCATATATATGCCAAAACACAGGTTGGATGCGTTTTAAACATAGTCCTTAGGAAACGGGTCCATTATTTAATATAAATGCACATACTGCCTTCCTGATGATAAAACAAACAGTATACAATTCCTTTGCTGATATTATACTTGAACAATGCCACCCGATTTCCCTGATCACCCACCACCCCAAATCTTGATCTTTTCTGTCATCTATACTTGTCCTGCACAACTTGTCTCTTTGAGTGACAGTTCAGAATTACCAGACATACAAAACATGTTAATTAGAGACATACTAAAATACCACTGACTTGTCATTGTCTCCCTCTCTGCTCCTCATGTGATGCACTTTATTAGGTTACACATGTTTGTAGTTGAGAAGATTTCAGATATTGTACTGTAGATTGTGTGCACGGTTGGAGAAGTAGAAAATAAGTTAATAAGAAGGTTTAATGAGACATGTTTCTCGTGAGACCATACGAACGTACAACCTAAATGGTAACACAGCACAAATCCTTTACAAAAGGTTAATAGATCCATGGAACAGTCTCCCAGCGAGGGGGTGAGGACTCGTACAGTTTAAGAATTTGAGAATGTACGAGACAAATATATGTTGCAAATAATCACTTTTGCAATGAAACTGTTGTCATAGAGGGTATAAGGAGTAAGGTGTCTTTTTTTATTTTTTGGTCACATTTGACAATTATTTAGAAATAAATAAAATAAGATGTTACTCTCCTTATGAAGGTTTCCTCTGGCTTCCTCCCACAGTCGAAAAAGCATACTGGCTGGTTAATGTTTGTGTGGTTCAAGATTTAGACTGCAAGCTCCACTGGCAAGGACAGATGTGAATAGTTAAACATCCTTCCATATGTAATCTGCTACATAAATAAATTATACTACTACTACTACTAATAATAATAATTAATAACAGTAATAATATATTTGTATAAAAATTAAACCAGTATACATGGGATTAAAGCAACAACTGGATGTTTGCACTACTGGTTATTCTACTCCACAGACAGTTTTCACAACAGTAGAGATACCATTAAGCGAAGCATACTATTACCTTGTTCAGCAGTGATGTGAATCTGCAGGTACGGGGCATGTTTCTAGCTGTATAAGGGAGGGGCTGCTAAGCTCTATTTGTGTGTAAATCTTCAATGGAACTTACATACTTAAACAGAGACTTGGCTTGTGTTAGCTATACTAAAGAATAATTAACAGTAATGAAGGAGTTGACAGCTTGTGTACAGTAAATTTAATCTGAAAATGTGGTGTAGGGTACTAACATTGCATGCATATACATATTTATTACCAACCGCTGCATCGCTTTAAGTAACTTTAAATCAGTACAGATGTAAGTATTTATGCTTTTGCTTATACAGTGTCTGCTAGAAGAAAAACCATAATATTTGCACCAAAGGTCAATAAAATATATGAAATACTAATATAAGTCAAATATACAAAACTCTATTATAAACCTACTATTAAAGGAATCACAACACGTTTATTTAATGCCAGTTCTATTGGTTCCAGTAGCCTCACAGAAGCTCCTCCCAACATTAATCCAGGCAAAATCAGGGCAAAAGAATTTCCACCTGACTTGCACAAGCCACACCCCCAGTCATGTCCGTTTCCGTCCAACCACTCCAACTTTCTGACAAAGTCCCGCCCACTTTCAGGCAAACCCTATCCCTGTTACAAATCTGGAATGTCGCGATATGGGGATATTTGGGAGGTATGGAGCTGCCTCAATTTGCTTTATAATGGGCCCCATCATTGATTATAGCATAAAATCTATCTTCATTTATTCTATGACTGACAGCTTTCGTGGTTTATAACTCTACTCTATGCACATACATATCTGAATGTCTAGTGCATGCTAAGATAAGAATGCATTAATACTAAGTGTCCATCTACAGCCAATTTAGTCTATTGCAAATAGTGGTATGACTTACTGGATCTCCTACTATGTTGCTTTAGAAATAGAGCATATACTAACATTTAAAGTAAAATAATCCATTTCTATTTGTAAGTGGGTTTTATGTTCACTCAGTTTTTCTTTACATGTTCTATATAATGCATATAGGCATAATTCATTCTGCACGAGGAACCTTGGGCCTGATTCATTAAGGATCTTAACTTAAGAAACTTCTTATTTCAGTCTCCTGGACAAAACCATGTTACAAAGCAAGGGGTGCAAATTAGTATTCTGTTTTGCACATAAGTTAAATACTGCCTGTTTTTTCATGTAGCACACAAATATCAACTTTAAATTTCAGTGTACAAATAAGCTATCAAGTATTTGTGTGCTACATGAAAAAACAGTCAGTATTTAACTTATGTGCAAAACAGAATACTAATTTGCACCCCTTGCTTTGTAACATGGTTTTGTCCAGGAGACTGAAATAAGAAGTTTCTTAAGTTAAGATCCTTAATGAATCAGGCCCCTTATTTTTAACAGAAGGGGGAAAAAATATGCTGGGCTACCACAGGCTACCCAATCCTGTGTTAAAGGGTTTTGTCTTTCTGAAAAAGGCCATTGAGAATTGTATATGTTAATTCGGGTGATTGCCGTGTGATAGGTTGGGATAGGACTGGTGGCAAAACATGTTACATTTCACACTCAAATATTTTGAGGTGAATATTTGTCAATATGTGATGATGTGAGACAGACATGCAGGAAGTCATATACATATTGAGAGTTATATAGAGGAAGGAGCAGAGTCATCATCATTATCATCACAATTTATTTATATAGCGCCACCAATTGCGCAGTGCTGTACAGAGAACTCACATCATTCCCTACCCCATTGGAGCTTGCAGTCTAAATTCCCTAACACACACACACACACACACACACACACACACTTAATTATGTCAGCAGCCAATTAGCCTACTGGTATGTTTTTTGGAGTGTGGGAGGAAACCGGAGCACCTAGAGCAGTGTTGGCTAACCTGTAATACTCCAGGTGTTGTGAAACTACAAGTCCCAGCATACCCTTCCAGCAATAAGCTTGTATATGTTGGCAAAGCATTCTGGGACTTGTAGTTTCACAACATCTGGAGTGTCACAGGTTAGCCAACACTGACCTAGAGGAAACCCACGCAAACAAGGGGCGAACATACAAACTACAGACAGACAAGGCCTTGTTCAGGAATCAAACTAATGACCCCATCGCTATGAGGCAGAAGTGCTAACCATTGAGCCACCGTGCTGCCCCCTCCATCAGCACAGGGTAGTGATGTGCAGACCCTGTTATGCTGTTACAAGAAGATTGCAGTATCAAACATATATCTCTATAACGCCAAGTCTATACAATCAACTTATTTTTTAAGCACATATTAATTAGTCTCACAGAACACTTTTTATTCAGTTTGCATTGTAACCTGCATTTATAACAAAAAAAATGTAGTGATAAAGTAGAAACTGTTAAATAAATCATTTGAATCCTTCCTCAAACAGAATGTAAAATAAATGGAAGTGCTACATTTCTTTCTCATTTATTTGACTTGGCTTACAAAAATAATATTTTTTTTACATTAACAGAAACCTATAAATAGTAGTTTGATTGAACTACAAATTGGCCATGTCTGTGTTTGCATGACGGGTGAGCATAAATATTAATAACCTAAAGGTAATTTTAGGATGTAATGTACAGGATTCCTATACTGAGGGTGCATTCTGTCCTACAAATGGATTTGTCTATGCAGTGAGTCATTGACTCCAGTCATATTTAGAAGTACATCAGAATGTGACGTGCATATGATTATTTCCTATACTTTATCAGTCTCATGGGCTATAGTCAGCTAGATGCTGGAGGAAAAGGTTGCATTGTAATATATAATAAACATCTTTTAAGGGGATATACTGTATTCACTAAACATAAGTTGAATTTGTTTATATTTAAATAATGTGTATTGTTTCCTGCTATTGTTTGTTTTCACGCATACTCTTCTGATTTTAATTAGAGGAAAAACATTTTTCTCTCCAGCAGTATAAATGAAATAGCTGAGTAAAATGTGCAATGAAAATGTAGGTTGTTGTCAATTATATCATATATACACCCAAATCCCCATTAGAGTTTTGTTAAAGTCCACCATTGCCACCCGATTACTTAAACTGAACCTCTGAAAGAAGCTATCAGATTGTGAAGAGAACTGGGCATGAGATTAAATCTACATGCTGGAGGTGTGTAGCGAACGCAGTACGTGATTAGACAAGAGTTGCGGCCATCCAATCAGGTGCTGCTGTCACACCACACTTCCTGATCCAGGAGACTGAATCCTTAGGACTAGTTCAGTCCACCATCACTGAAAGCCTGTTGTCAAACACAGTACTCCAACATCACAGTTTAGGTTCAGTAGACATTCCAGGACGGTCCTAACCAAATAGCTATATGATAGGGGGCATTCCTTTTTAATCAGGGCAGGAGTTAGGAATGAAGGGGGTCAAGACACACACCATCCCACACAAATGATGGCCTCGGCTATTAATTTGTATTCAGGTGCCATATAATGGTAAATCTCAAATTATTATTATACAGTATTAAAATTTATTTCCAAAGAGGCCCTCTGAAACTGAAAGTTCAGGAAAAGGAAACTCTATGTTCTTCTCAATGACACTGAAAATCAGAGAATTACATTCCCTTTTTATTGTTTTTAGCAGTATATGTTTTGTCACCAATTCTTACAATTGCGAGAACAAGCTGGCTTATTTGTACTAAGATCTGCTAAAATAAATGACCTCTGAGAGCTAAACAGCAAGGTACTACATGTTAATCTTTAAGGTCTCAGTAACCACTTCACCAGTTAAATTTCCACGTGTTCATACTGTTAAGGGCAGAGTACTGTTAGATCCTCAACTTCTAGAACAGCTTCGGAGAGAGGTTCACCTTTAGCAGCCCCTAGAGATATGACAGCATATCCATTTAACAAAGCCAAGAGTCAGGAGTGGAGAAGACAGCAATTCCTATAAACCATTTGGATCAAACACTGATAGCAGAACAAGTCAGCATACAAGGCACACTAGGACAAACAGGAACTATCACCAGCATTGGTATGCTGCCAGGAAGAGGTTTCCAAAGGCAGCAGCACCAATCAGAACTTCAGGGTCATCAGCTGCATGAGTGTGGTAGGTTAATGCACACCTGAGGCTGCCAGACTTAGAGCTGAATGAAGCTTGTAACAATTTGCCAAGCACACAGCTGAATCAGTGAACTGCAGGAATGATCCTACACATAGTACTAGCAGTGATTACACAGATGATAAATCAAACAAACAGGAGAGCTACTATTTCTTAACACATTCGATTTTAAATTCCATACATGTTGCTTATATGTAGAAACCCTTGCTCTGCAAGTCTAGTAACAAAGTTATTAGAATTATCCTGCTTCACATTTACAGCTGCTATCAATAGTTTGATTTTTATACACAGTCAGTGGTGGTGTCAGATAATGCATGTGAAATATTGCAAGAGTAATACTTGATTAGAAATAGGTTCTGACTTTTATGAATCCTTGGTGGAAAGTAGTATGGGGTAACACAGGGCCATCTTAACAACATTATGGGCCACCGGGCAAAGCAGTGCACCGGGGCCCCTAGATATAGATATAGCTATATAGATGTATACAGATATAGATATAGATATATAGAGATAGAGATAGATAGATGTACTTGCTCAGTGACCCTTGAAGGTTTTTTTTGCAGGTTTTTTTCTTTTGCAGGATTATTTATTTTCATTAAGAGCCGTGCCTATGGGGCACCCTTGCCCGTGGGGCCCCCGGGCAGCTGCCCATTGTGCCCAATGGAAAAGATTGCCCTGGGTAACATGTAGTTTGCTGAATGAAGATCATGGTGAGACTAGCCACTTGTAATCCTGGGACCAGCACTAATGATCCTAACTTTTGTTGCTGACCTTGATCTGCTACTGATATGTCTTCCACTGCCCCTTGGATTTCTGTTTGTCATCAAGCTTCATTTGCCTTGACCTTTGCTTGTTGTACATTAAGCTCTGCTGGCAGCCATTCCTCTCACATCCTTTTACTATGTCCTTCTTGGCACTATTATCACTTTGTCTTAGTACCATTTTGGGCCAAGATCTGTCTGAAACTACTTGGAGACCTGCAAACAAATATATGTTGACCTCTTACAATGCTTGTGTACAGGGCAGTTTCCAGGCAGTGTGCTAAGGATTCCAACTCAATACAAAACAAAACTCAGTACATCCCTGAATACCAGCACCGACTAATAACTGCTCGCTCAAGCAACAAACAGAAAAGTTCAGTAAATACTGTCAAATACTGATCAGCATCAGGAAGTGCATGAGGACTAGCCCAAACATATAGGACCTGAGTCATTAAGGAAAGTAAGGCAAAAAAAGAGTAAAAGTTCTCGGGACAAACCATGATACAATACAAAGGGTGCAAATTAGTTTATTATTTTGCACATAAGTCCTTCATCTGGTCCTCTAGTATTCGGAGAATGACAGCACAATATTCATTCATTCATTCTTGTCACATTGTCACACTGATTAAAACCGCCTTGTTATAGCTATCCACATGTCCTAACGAATTTTGTTAGCTTCTGTGACTCTGAAACTAAACATTCTGTCTCTGGACGAACAAATTAATTATTCCTTTTACAGCACTCTCTACATTTATTCACCGGGACATTCATTGCTAGCATCAGCTGAAAACAGCCCGACTCTGTAAACTCTATGGAGCTCGTGATCATGAGTGCATACACACTGCATGATCGGTTGGAAAATATTAAACAGTATGACCAGCCGAATGAGTTAACAATCAACACTTTGGAATGACTTTCGACCATTGTGTCACTATCCACACTAACCCGACTTCCATCCGAACGGTTGTATGTCGACTGATTTGCCCGATTATTGGATGAAGACGTTCCAGTGTGTACCTAGCCTTATCTATCCATAAGGATTCCATGTAGGGTCCTTCCATATATGCACCAGTCTGTCCAGGAAAGATAGCTATGTCTGTAAGTTCATGATATACACTTTGTAATAGTACATTTGAGAAGAAAAATTACATTTAAAAAGAATATATCGAAAAACATCCAAACAAAAAAATATAAGAGCTTGCTTGTCTCTGTTAACGATAATAAGGTACATTTATGAAAAGTATTTCACTGGAAATATATGTTACCCACATCAACCAATCCCACTTTAGCTTTCACTTTCTAAATTTAGCATTAGAATAATTACATTACTATTGAATTAGTTTCTATGGGCAAAGCCATTACCCTACTGAATGTGTCTTATGGTGTTGCCAAGACAGGACTTGCTACAGATATGCTGTTGACACTGCATTTTCATCGATACTTGAAAAGTTGACCCCAATATATACAGATCACCCTGGTATATGATACAGCATATGTGTTTGCATTGTGTGACATAAAAATGGGACAAGCATATGTTTGTAAAGATATAGTATTATATATGCACCTCGTGAAATAGAAAAACACAGCTAAACAGGCAGCAAATTAATAAATTGTAGACAACCGCAAGAAAACTGCTGAGATATATGGAAGTCCAAAGATCTTGGATATCATGGGATTAATACTATCATCATACAAAGCTATGTTTAGCATGTATTATGCATTTATGTATTTATAGTAAATGTAATCTAAAAATAGCTAACACCCTCAAAACAATACAAAAGAATGTCACTTCAGATATTATTCCTAATTTTCTTGGCACAGAAAGATTGTTTATGCAAATGAGATTATTTATGATTTGCCTATTGCGCACAATGTTGCATATCACATACATGTACCTTGTCACTCCCAGTCTAAAGGACAATACATAAGAAACACTGACAATTAAAAATAATGTTAGCAAAAATCCTATTCACCGAAGTAATCAACAAAAATAATGAACCGTTGCAATGCATTATGTATTTTCATAGTCATTGTGCAAAATGAAGAAAAAAAAAGAAAATGAAAAGTCACCTCTGTAACAAACAAGCCATAAAAATAGATATTCACATGAAACTTTTTAATGCTACAAAATTGCAGTATTAAAATGACAGCAGACAAGTCTGTCTCATTGTCTTAGTATACTGGAGGTAACATTGACTGCTGTAAAAGACTTTGTTAGCAAGTATTAAAAATTCTTTGATGAAAACTCACTAACGTACTAAAACACCAAAGTGCCTTAGATACTTGCCATTAAACTGTACTCATTCTCTACACTATCAAAACAAATACACATAAATGGGGCGCTAGTTACCCTATATTGGTCGATCAAGATGCAGCTATCTAAACGGGATCTGGACCCGTCAAAGGTATAAAGACTATTATAATAAGGTTAGATAGCGCAAGACTCAGATCGATATAAAATTTATTACAAATACATGTGCATCAAAAAATGATAAGCAATTGCTACAATATATTCTGGTTAGGTGAATACAATATTAGAGGAGACCTGACAGTCGCGAGACTAAGTCAGTAACATGGTATCATTATGAGTATCATAGTGAAAGTATGTATATATCACTAGAACAGTAACACTTGAGATATGTAAAATGTGTCACACATAAACATAAAACCTGGTTTAAAGAGCTTTTAGACACTGACAGGTGTCATGAATATCATATCATTCTCTACACACACTGGAGCTAGCCCAATTGTTGGCTGAACCCATTATTCATTATAATAATAATAGGTTTTCCTGAAGATTCCACGTAAAACGCGTGGAGAAGTTTGGTGTCTCCTTCCAGCTGCTATTGTGATTTACAGTGATTTAAAGTGCATAACACTAACAGATAGCCATTGTTGTCCATATACCACATTGCCGGGATCCTAGATTTAATTCTCAGGTGGATGGAAATTCAACATTTTGTGAGCGCATTTTATTCTTTACAATCATGATTTTTAAAGATTACACAATGACCATTTAAGTAGTTTCAGAATAAAGGTGTTTTGATAGCATTTTCCCTGACCTTAGTGGACTTTTTTACCCTATGTAGCAAAGTAAAATATGCATTCCTTTAGGGGCTGCATCTCAACAATTTCTTATTTTACCCTATAACACATACAGTATGTTTCCTGTATGGTGTGTATTATATATATATTGTATTTTCCCTTTTCTAGCTAAGCCATCTGTGGAAAAAAAATCATATGCACATGTTTGAGGGATCTACACATGGATAAATGCCCACCCCACAGGGACACAATCTATTTGTAGGAAGATCAAACTTTCTACAAATATCAGTTTCTCTGTACTTAGCGAATCCTTAGTTTCACCCCCAATAGTTGAGTTTGAACTTATGATATATGTTCAAAATTATACTGATTAGAATGATACACAATACATTGTCCTTTGTTTTTTAGAGCTAGAACTAACTTTCCAATATCATTGTACTCATCATCATCATCAACGACATTTGTTTATATAGCACCAGCACATTCCGAATCGCTTTACAATTGGAAACAAACAGTATTAAAACAATGCTGGGTAATACATACAGACAGAGAGGTAAGAGGGCCCTGCTCGCAAGCTTACAATCTATGAGACATTGATTTGATACACAAGGGTAAGTGCTACATCATATTGCTTATTTGTCCAGCTAGAAGTAAAAAGTATTTAGTGCGCTGTATGATCAGTCACACAACAATGTTGATCAGAGTGTATTCATCTAGTGGTAGCGGTGTAGAGTGTGTTAATATGGTAACCTAGGGGGATTAAGAGGGTGGTTGAGGAATATTATAAGCTTGTCTGAAGAGGTGGGTTTTCAGAGAACGCTTGAAGGTTTGAAGACTAGAGGAAAGTCTTATGTGCGAGGAAGGGGATTCCACAAAGTGGGTGCTGCCTGAAAAAAGTCCTGTAACCGGGAATGAGAGGATGTGAAGATAGTGAAAGAGAGACGCAGATCTTGTGCATCACGGAGGCGTCGAGTTGGGAGATATGTTGAGACAAGTGAGGAGATGTATGTTTGTCACGACTTAGTATAGCATACCTGCTATCGTTGGCACTACTCGAAGGAACGTGCAGAATCTAACGTGCCCCTGGTATTCACAAGGGACCCCCGCAAGGAGGAATGGACTCAGCTGCAGGAGACATGCAGGTCGCGGTCCTTCCACGAGTTAGATAGCGAAGCACGAGAAGAATTGTCAGACAAGCCGGTTTGGTAAAGGTGCAGGCAATAAAGGTACACAAGGAGAATCTGAAGGGAAGGTGAGTCATGCCGGGTCAGTAGCGTTCTGGCAGCGCGGTACAAAGGAAGATCCAAAAGGGGTAGTCAAAGGCAATCCGGGTCACGAGGGTCACAGGCAGGCAGGCAAATATCAGGAGACAAGCAATGAACTGGAAAACTGAGGAAAACGCTGGAGGCAGGTATGGACCTGAAACTCTGGGACTGGTAGGAGGGCCAGGAGGGGTTTAAATATAATTGTGGGCCAATGAGAGGTCAGCGCCGCAGCACTATCATAATTCCGACCCAAACTCTCTCTCAAATTACCGTCCCATCTCTCAGCTCCCTGGCCCCTCCAAGCTTCTAGAGAGACTTGCCTACACTCGCCTCACACGCTTTCTTTCCGCAAACAACCTGTTGGATCCTCTTCAGTCAGGCTTTCGTTCTCAACACTCCACAGAGACTGCGCTGACCAAGGTTGTTAATGATCTGATCACTGCTAAGACTGAACGCCATTACTCTCTCCTAATTCTCCTTGATCTCTCGGCTGCATTTGACACAGTTGACCACTCTCTTCTCATACAAACGCTGCAATCCCTAGGTCTTCAAGACACAGTTCTATCCTGGTTCTCATCTTACCTCTCTAATCGCTCTTTCACTGTTAATTTCTCTGGAGCCACATCTGCTCCGCTTCCCCTATCAGTTGGAGTACCACAAGGCTCGGTGCTAGGTCCTCTGCTGTTCTCTATCTATACCGCTTCTCTTGGAAATCTAATAAGTTCCTTTGGCTTTCAGTATCATCTCTATGCGGATGATACCCAAATCTATCTATCCTCTCCTGATATCTCGACATCTGTGTTGTCCCGTGTAACTGACTGTCTTTCTGCCATTTCATCTTGGATGTCCTCTCGTCAACTCAAACTTAATCTTTCTAAAACAGAGTTAATAATATTCCCACCCGCCAACAAGAGCATACCTGACATTTCTATCTCTGTTGATAACATGACCATAAATCCCACCCCACAAGCTCGCTGCCTAGGTGTAATCCTTGATTCACGCCTATCCTTTGTTCCCCACATTGACTCTATATCTAAATCATGTTACATACATCTAAAGAACATTTCCAGAATCCGCACATATCTCACACAAGACACTGCTAAAACCTTAATTCATGCACTAATCATCTCCCGCATTGACTATTGCAATTCCCTCCTTACTGGTCTTCCCAAAAACAGACTCAAACCCCTAAAATCTATTTTGCATGCTTCGGCAAGACTGATTTTCCTTGCAAATAGCTATTCCTCTGTTGAATCACTCTGTATGTCTCTACACTGGCTGCCTGTCTTCTACCGAATCCAATATAAAATACTTTTACTAACCTACAAGGCCATCAACAAAGCTGCACCAACATACATCTCCTCTCTTGTCTCAAAATATCTCCCAACTCGGCAACTCCGTTCTGCAAAAGATCTGCGTCTCTCATCCACCCTCATTACATCCTCCCATTCCCGGTTACAGGACTTTTTTCGGGCTGCACCCACTCTATGGAACTCTCTCCCTCGCACAATAAGACTCTCCTCTGTTCTACAAACTTTCAAGCGTTCTCTGAAAACCTACCTATTCAGACAAGCGTATAATATTCCTCAACCACCATCTTAACCTCACTACCTTTAGCCTGTTACACAATTTCACACAAGACAACTACCCCCGGACCAACATTATTGTGTGACAGGATCATTTAGCTTATGAATCACCCTACCTTTGCAGTCTGGCTGGGCCAAGATGCAAAATGTATACTTAACCTCATGTGTCAATCTCCCATTGTCCCATAGATTGTAAGCTTGCGAGCAGGGCCTTCTCACCTCTTTGTCTGTTTTACCCAGTTTGTTTATTAGTTTATTACGTTTGTCCCCAATTGTAAAGCGCTACGGAATATGTTGGCGCTATATAAATAACTGATGATGATGATGATGATGATGATGAGAGGTCAGCGCCGCAGCACTGTCATAATTAGCGCCATCGCGCTTCCGAGTATGGTGTCCCATTGCTAGGCAACCAGACGCGCTAGAGAGGAGGAACAGGCGGCCGTCCCGGGGATCGCGGGCGGTGCCTGACAATGTCGGTGCAAATTTGTTGATGGCCTTGTATGTTAGTAGAAGAATTTTATATTGGATTCACTGAAAAACAGGCAACCAATGTAGACACTGACAGAGTCTCAGCAGAGGAAGAACGGTTTGCAAGAAAAATCAATCTAGCTGCTGCGTGCAAAATAGATGGTAGGGGCTCGAGTCTATTGGAGCTTGGCTCAGTTTCTGAGTCAATAATTAGCCTATCAATTCACTAAAAACTTGCAACATCACAGATCATGAGGCAGAAACACAGGTTGCATTCTCATTAATATTGGTTCAACGCACAAAATGGCTGCTTGCTTGATGAGTATGCGACAAGTACAGTATGACTGGAGATGGAGTTCTGGCATAACCAGGAGTGATGATATATATTTTTCTTACATGAATTGTACATATCACCCAAAAAACATCAAGGACCCCATAAAGTAGTTCCATTGAATACAGACTTTATTTTATTTCTGACTCCGTTTAACTACCTCTTGATAAATACATGGTGTATTTTGTAGAACATCTCTAAACTTTATATTTTTTTAATTCATTTATTCCTGAATAACTGTGGGGTGAAAATAATTTAATACACCTGTAATACTCAGCTTTTTACTTCAAAGGCATGTATATCACTAGGTTCTACACGGTTACACATTTGCAACCCAATTTCAAATATTTGAGTCCCATGTGTTTAAAAAAATAAGAAGACTGACATCTAACATAGTTTTTATTTTATACCCTCCTCTGCACAACATCAAAATGCTACATCAACAACAACATCAAAAAGTCAAACTCCAGCAGCAAAAATCCAGACATTTGCCCTGGGTTTCCTTTCCATTTTCTTATAAAATCTTCTTTACCAATATCAACTAATGCTGCGCATTATAGCTAGCACTGGGTGAATATATTTGGCTGATTTTGAAATTCGTAAACTAAACCCAATTCGCTAACAACACAGTGAATAAATAACATCAACTGGAGAATCACACAACCCCTTCCCAGTTTACAAACATTGGTGGCCAGCAAGACCGTTGATTTAACATTATTTACAGTGGGGGCTGGTCCTACAGCTATAACAGGACTAACACCCGCCATTTCCCTCATATATCTCAGTGGCTGTACTACCTTCATAGGACAGGGACTGTCTAAAGTACAGTAAATAAACAAATAATTAAAACAAGATTCCCATATACAGAGCACTGTTATAATAAATAAATGATAAATGGGTAAATAACAAATGCAGATGAGCTTCTCTGCTGAAAAAGGGTTGCATGAAAAAATATAGGCCATTTATCTATTTATTTTTTACTTAGCAGTAGTCTTGTGAAAGGACAGGTGTTGAGGTCAGGAGTGTCATTTTTTTTTCTTTTTTCGAATCCAAAAAATCTCCAAGACTTGCAATTTTAGAGATAAATTTTGGCCAAACTTTTCATACAACCCTAATTTCAACATAACAGTCCCAATTTTCGATGGGGTGCCTTGGATGGACAAGGGTGTGACTTGGGCAGATCAGGAATGTGCCCTGTGGCCTATTTTACCCCAGTTTTCCAATTGAAACTATTGGTGGGTAGGTATTTCAAGCCAAATAGAATAAATGTTAGCACATACTGACCAGCATAATATAGAAGTGTAGATGCTAGATAGTCCATGATGAAATATTTTTTGGCCATCCCCATTTAAACATGACAGGATTACCTTATAACATTATAGAAGGGATGAATTTATTTGTGAAATGGAACCGTTTATATTAATTAATAATTACCGATTAAACTTTCAGTGGTCATTTTAGAACTTTTATGTACATAGGTTATCAACCAATGTAAGACTTCACATGATGCAATTAAATCCTATATTAGACCATTTATTCATTCATCTAGTAAATTGCTTGCATAAAGCGATTCTTGTGTCTAGGTGCGACACAAGGGGGTCATGTGATTTCATAATTACCAACAAATAGAACCTTGGGACAGATGGCAGAATTCTATAGATACAATGATTAAGATCCACTGTAGTCTCTGATGGAGAGACACAATTGTTGAGAAAATATAGACGGATGTAAACACTTTAGTAGAGTCTACTATCTGATTGCTAACATACCATTTTTTCTGAATGATCAACAAAGTTATAGTAGCTAACCAAATACACTGTATATATCCTTTCCATCGCATCTTTCTAGAAATATTGTCTGCAGGAGGATATAAACATATACAGAGATATAGAGACAATCTGCTGCAATCATAAATACTAAAGAATTATAAGGATGCTGGAAATGGCTTTCATTTATAAGATGTGTCTTTTGTAAAATGGACTTATCTGAGGCTGAGGCATTTCCAGCTTTATTCGGCTTGATGTCTGCGCACGTTTTTCAGTAATGTATCTCTAGTGACTCATATTGAATAAAACATATTCAGAAGCCAGACAGCGTCCATTTTATCAGCATGCTTGATAGTGCAGTGGTCAATATTCACTTGGCTTAACACATGGTATAACAGACTATAGATTTTTATAGCACTGAATGCCAAATCCAATTGCCAACAAACCTGACTTATGTCCATTGAGTGTGTTTTATAGTGTCTTACAACATCCATTTTATTTGGTCTAACCAGTGGCCATTGTGTAAATTATGCTCTGGGGGCTGTAGTGTATAGAATATCAACTTGTGAAAAACAGAAAGATATTGCATGTTGGACACCATACTACATATTTTAACATGGATTGTTATGGCATATGGTTAAATATGGCAATGTCAAATGTGTTTTCTTGTTACCATTAGTCTAAGTTTAGAAACAAAAGTCCATTTTTATGACATTTATTTACATAGCAGCAATCATATGATGCAGAGCTATACAGAGTATATGTAATCCTTCATATTAATTCCTGGCTCACTGGAGCTTACAGTCCAAATTTCCTACCACATACACAAATAAGAGTAAATTTATCAAGCTGCGGGTTTGAAAAAGTGAAGATGTTGCCTACAGCAACCAATCAGATTCTAGCTGTCATTTGATAGAATGTACTAAATAATGTACTAAATAAATGACAGCTAGAATCTGATTGGTTGCTATCGGCAACATCTCTACTGTTTAAAACCATTTATTGACCCCCTAGAGTCAATATTGTCAGAAGACAATTTTCCTAATGGTATGTTTTTTGGCTGTGGGAGTAAACCCACACAAACACAGATAGAGCATACAAACTCCACACATACAGGACCCTGGTCAGCACTGAACTCATGACTGCAGCGCTAAGAGGCAGCAATGCTAGCTACTGTGCCAACATGCTGCCCTAACATCATCATGATCATCATCACCATTTATTTATATAGCGCCACTGATTCCGCAGCGCTGTACATTAAATACTAAGAATTGGTATGTTCTTTTACACGCAATGTGAGGTCACACAATTTGTTTTTTTAAACCTTTATTGTTTTTCCTATTATGATCAGAATCATATTTGCAATGAGAATAACTCTGCAGTGCTAAAATATACTGTATAATCTTGATATGATATACTACGACTCACAGTAGGGGAACCTCTGTAAATGTTACTGGCGATAACACCCTGGCACCACCTTTTCTAGTAAAAAATACTGGCTTTCCTCTCTGTTATGTTTCTGCCCTATTAATAAAACAAGTTCAATTATTACTGAGGAGGCTGTCAAAATTATGGTAACCCTAGTAGGCACCGAGAACTGCCTTAGATCGCTTGCAAAACTGGGCCATAATTAAATGAGACATGAATTAATGGAAATTATAATTTGACTTTTTAAATACTAACTTGTCTTATCCAAGCAATACCTTTTCAACAATGCATCACATTACATAATGTCCTTTGAGTAATGTTTGTTTTTATTTTGAAATGAAAGGATTGAGATAAAGACAAAATTAGACAGTTTCACCTTGCAAAATAGCAAGACTGTATCAAGGCGTCTTGCTGTATAGGAGTGTAGTAAATCAGACTGGGAACATCCTGATTTAAAGCTGGTTCGGTACTACTCTGTGTTTGAACAGAAGCTTTGAAATGTGGCTTTCCATTCAAAGTTTGATAGTCTCCATTGAGCAGTGAGAAGAAAGATTTACTAGGTGCTACTTTACATATGTTGCTACATTGATTGAAGAAACCTAAATCTAGATTAACGGACTAATAATTCAAGAAAAGAGGTTAAATCTATACCCGCAGGGAGAGAGGTAACAAACCATCGAGTCAAACATTCCATCACTATCGTAAACACATTACACAATAAACCTGACATAGGCAACCTGTAGATTTCCTTACAAATCACCAGGGGCTGGCTGGCAAATTTTAGCCCGTGGGCAAGACTCAGTTTAGCATATTAGGAACATTTTAAAGGTACAAAAAACTGCAGGTAGCTAAGTGATCCACCCCAAGGTAGCCCACTATAGGACTGGCCAAGGGGGGTGGAGGTGTGGGAGCAGATATCCCCCCATACCCCCAGCCCAGCCAGCCCTTTCAGATAACCAGCCGAACATGTTGAGCGTTGTTGTCCAACTTAAGCTAGAGACCATATATTGCAATTTCCTGCACTCAAGAGCTGAAAAAGCAAATATTTTACAAGTTACAGTAAGTGTTACTATGGTGAGTTTGAACGCCAAAAATTGGATCATTCCTAGCACCACTAAAGTATCACCAGAGCTGAAATAAGGCTCTGGGGGGTAAGGGGGGGGGCTGGGCTCTTAAGACGGGGGGGATTATAATTTTAGACACATTTTAAACAAAGACACAGACAATACTGTTTGCACTACTGTTAGATGCACACAGCTCTGCCTTCACAAGCAGTACAGTGTGAAGCGGGACATACCTCTCAACTGTCCTTGTAGTCGGACCAAATCCTGACTAAGCAAGACAGTCGCCTAAATTCGGGACAGCCCACCAGATTCAGGACAGTTGGCAGACTGTCCTACTCTCTCCTACCTGTTCTTGTCACTTACACGACCTATGGCTCCTGGTGTCTTTAGCTCAGTTGCTGCTTGTCTGGATCCTGGAATGGCCCTATTTGGAAAAAATAATGGGTACATGAAATTTAGAAAACACTAACCAGCCCTGACATTAACTTAATAGTATAAACATTTAATAAATAGACCTATTTCTCTTCAACCAACCCTAGCACAAAATGAATAGTCTTTACGATTAACATTATCATTTCCCACAACCAACCCCGGTATTAAATAATTCATATTCACATTTAATAAATAGCCCACCTCCCCAAACTTACACCCACATTCAATTAATAGCCCCAAATCACCCCAGCATTAAATTAAAGGTCCCGTCACCCCATCTTAATTTAATAGGTCCCACTATTAAATTAAATAGCCCACCAAAAAATTAAATTGCGTCATCACCCCACAAATAAAATAGCACCCATTAAGTAATTGGCCCCCACCTAAACTCCACCATTAAATTCATAGCCTACCTTCCACTCATGTACTATTAAAACAACCCCCCTCCCTTCCCTCATATCACATATTATGTTAAATACCCCCATTCCCAAACACATTATAGCAACATACCCCCCCTTTCCTCACACATTATAGCAACATACACCCCCCTTTCATTCACACAGTATAACAGTATAGCAGCCCTCCTTTCATTCACACAGTATAGCAGCCCCCCTTTTATTCACAAAGTATAACAGTATAGCAGTAACCCCCCCATTCATTCACTTAGTATAACAGTATAGCAGTAGCAGCTCCCCCCTTTATTCACACAGAATTACAGTATAACAGCCCCCCTTTTATTGACAAAGTATAACAGTATTTCAATAGCAGCCCCCCTTTTTATTCACACAGTACAACAGTAGAAAAGTCCCCCCATTCCCTCACACTTACGTTGTTACTGTGGCAGATGCTGCAGACTCCCCTCTCTGCACACATGGGACGGCACCTGTCACGTTGTGTACGTCCCATGCAACATCTAGCAGTAATAGGGCTGGAGTAGGCCAAACTGGGCTGAGGAATGAGGGAGGGAAGGTTCAATATATCCACGGCCACATTATGGAAGTTGGCTGGTCCATTAAAAGAGGGGCCAGGCACCCACTGCCACACTGACTACCCCCAGTCGGCACCCGGCTCGCCTCTTAGTCGGGCTAAACATCATTTTCAAAAAAACCAAAAAGCAATCAGGTGACCTTCTGAAGCAACTGGCCTACTGGGAAAGTTCCCAGTAGATTATGTGGTCAATCCGCCCCTGGAGATGCTTCACATAGTGTGGAGGCAATATGGGGCGGAGTGGCAGAGTCCAAAATGACAGAAGCAGATTTTATAAATAGAAGGATGTATGCCCGCTATTGTGCATGCCTAGGAAATCCAAGAAGGCATCTGCCACCTCATCCCACCATGGGAAAAGGAGATGCCTGGCGCCCCTGAAGAAAGAAGCGTAGGGAATTCCTGACAAAAGCAAGATATAGCTTTGAATTACCTTTTGTAGTTTTCATATTTGGCATTAAAAAGGAGCTATCGTTAATAGCAAGAGTGTACCTAATAATTATATTGATAGTAGTGTGCATAACTATTCTACATACAGAAGTGTGCTTGACCGTTGTACAGACAGGAGTGATCCTAACAATTTTAATGGCAGCAGTGTATCTAACCATTATACTGACAGGAATGTTTCTGACCATTCTACTGACAGAAGTGTGTCTAACTGTTCTACTGGCGGTAATGTTCTTAACTACTCTACTGGCAAAAGTGTGCTTTACCATTCTACTGATAAGAGAGTGCCTAACCATTCTACTGGCTGGTGTGTTCCTAACCATTCTACTGGCTGGTGTGTTCCTAACCATTATACTGGCTGGTGTGTTCCTAACCATTCTACTGGCTGGTGTGTTCCTAACCATTCTACTGGCTGGTGTGTTCCTAACCATTCTAATGGCTGGTGTGTTCCCAACCATTCTAATGGCTGGTGTGTTCCTAACTATTCTACTGGCAGTAGTACACATAGGCATTCTTCTGACAGGAGTATGCCTAGATGTTCTAATGGTGGCAGTGTTCCTAACCACTCTACTGGTAGAATTGTGCCTTACCATCCTACTGAGAGGAGAGTGCCTAACCATTTTACTGATAAGAGAGTGCTAACCATTCTACTGGCTGGTGTGTTCCTAACTATTCTACTGGCAGGAGTGCACCTAGGCATTCTACTAGCAGGAGTGCACCTAGGCATTCTACTAGCAGGAGTGTGCCTAACAATTCTACTGGCAGGAAAGTGCCAGAGCAATGTAGCTATTTGCCAAAATACATGGGACCCAGCCTTACAACCAACTAGAAATGTGTTCTCCTTGTTTATGAAGGTAAGACATACTATGATTAAAGATAGAGAAAAACAGAAGACACTCAATAGTCTACAAATATTAAGTAACTTAATATAAACCAATTGAAAATACCTGAAAAATAAAAAAATGACCTAGTAAAACCATGTTTGAGACAGGGACTTACACCTGCTAACAACCTTTCTAAATGGTAAAGGAGTTTTGTTAGAAGGGTTTCCTGTACTCCTGTAGGTGGGAGGGTATGTGATAATGAGGGCCTAGGTAAAATGAAGATGTGTTTTGTTTTATTGGACAATTTACATCACAAACACCTACAATTTCAATAAGGGTGCCTGGACTTGTTATAACCTCTATATATGCAAAAGATTTCGATATACACAGACCTACATCAAAAGCGACGCTGTAGATCTCCGATCGCACCAGCGTGCTGACCGCAAGTTATTCCGAATAGACACGTCTCTGGCACTAGACTTTCACGTCATCGCAACCTCTATGAATGTTAATTTAAAGCGCCAATGTGGAGTTAAGTGTTTAAACACTTAACCTGTGGGGTCCAGACATTGCCGCTTTAAATTAACATCCATAGAGGTCGCGATGATGTGAAAGTCTAGTGCCGGAGAGCAGTCCATTTGGATTAACTTGCGGTCAACACGCTGGTGCAATTGGAGATCTGCAATGTCGCTTTTGAGCTAAATCTGTTTATATTGAAATCGTTTTTTCATAAACTCGGATTTTAGTTGTAGGTCTGTCGGAATTATGGAATATCCTTCTGCCCATTCCCTTCTATACTAGGGGCATCACAGGGAGCTGTAGTGTATGCTAGGTACATAGGACTATGGTGCGGGCAAGGAGCAGTACTGTATACAGCATCATAGCATGAACATGAAACACTAGTGGTAAGGGGCTGTGCCGTGTAATATGGGAATGGGCTGAAGTAAATATTGAAAGCATAGGAGCTGTGTTGTATCCTGGGGACATAATATGGAGTTTTACTCTAGGGTGGAACATGTCAGTGAGCAGAAATTTATAACTGGGGCATGTAGCTCAACTGTACACTGAGGGCATCAGAGCTGTAATATATACTGGTGGCATGTAGCTCAACTGTATACTGAGGGCCTCAAAGCTGTAATATATACTGGTGTCATGAACCTCAACTGTACACTGGGGCATCAGAGCTGTAATATATACTGGTGGCATGGAGCTCAACTGTACACTAAGGGCATCAGAGCTGTAATATATACTGGGGGCATGGAGCTCAACTGTACTCTGGGGGCATCAGAGCTGAAATATATACTGGTGGCATGTAGCTCAACTGTACACTGGGGGCATCAGAGCCCTGCTGTACACTGGAGGCATCAGAACTCTACTGTATACTGGTGATATGGCATGGATTTATATTGTATACTGGGAGAAATATTTTATAGCTAGGGCATTGAGCTATCCTTTATACTGAGGGAATGGTATGAAGCTACAGAGCATATTTGGGCAATGAAAGATGCTCTGTACAGTGTTAGAATGTACAAGGCTGAAAGCAATTTGATCACAAATAACTTTTGATATACATATGTTTTCTTAATTTGTGAAAGCCATATAAGAACACAACAGGAGATTAATACATACAAGTCTATTTAGAAGCAGATCAGACTCCTAGAGGCTCAGTTGCATCATATATGGAAAATCCTTCAACAGGACGGCTACATAGAGTTTACTGAGTAAACCCTTTAGTTATTGATCAATGAAAATTAAATATGATATGATGCTCCTACTCTTTTTTATTATGTACTTTTTTCACAGTAGAGAATCTTTATTGTTAGCTGCTAGCTTGGTGACATCAGCTTAAGACCATTGAAGCATAGGACATAAGTATATGCCATAAATACTGTACAATGGAAAATTGAGTATATTCCATACAAAGCTATTTCTTATTGTTGTTCCCATAGCCTTATTATCCAAATTGCATTAAACATCCATTCATTGGGTATGAAAAGAAGCTATAGGATGTCTTTTTATATATGTACAAATAAAAAAAGGTAATATAAAACCCATTAAAAATTGTTTGCTGCAAAAAAATAATATGAAGCAAAGTCAAAAAAATAAAAATAAAACATAACAACATTCCATAAAAATAACCCTTCATTGGTTAAATGATTATAAGTAGAAGCTTTCAGGAACACACAGATCTCCTCTTGAAATAAATGCTAAGCGGTATCATTATAGTTCGTGTAAATAGCGTTTCAAGAATTTCCTTTTAATAGTGTATTTTGTAAGTCACTTTTATGCTGAGTTTGTGAACACAGAAAGAATTCTAATTATGGTTCAACTTAACAGAAGACTGCGATATTCACTTAAAAGCTGCAGTTATTCTTCAGTTAATCATTTTTAAGACCTCCCAAAAGTCTATCCAGAAGTATTTCTTCTAGGTATTTAGACCTGGCAAACACAATGGACTTGTATAGACCCAGGAGACCACACAGAGCTATAGACCTTCATGATAAGATATCCTTTTAAGGTATCAACTTTTATGGGATTCTGTTATCTATTTCCATGTAGAAAATGGTCTTTGCAAATTTATAATAACAATTTGCTGTGTCTTGTTAGCCTTGGATGCATAGTTGAACAGACTTCTATATTAAAGGGGCGTTTACTTTACACAGAGCCTAGTATTGTCTCATCTTTTAGATTACATGAGAAGCCAAATGCGCATTTATGATTATACAGATCAGAAGATTTCCTAGATTTCCTCAACAAAAGTCCTAGGTTTTACAACAACTTCCCAATGAAACCCAGGAATTCTTTAAATCCCAAGTATTTCTGATTTATGTCAATTGTCAAATGTTCAAACCTGTAAATTTCTTTTGATAAGTAGATTTATTTGGCCAAATTAAAGTCAAAGTGGGGTCTAATCATATTGAAACATAAAATGACAGCTTTCGTATACATGATTTTATAATAGGTCTTTGGAGGACACACATTGGGGCTGATTCATTAAGGAAAGGAAAGCAAAAAATAGGAGTAACTTTGCACCTTAAAAAAACTATGTTGCATTAGAGGAGAAGGTAAATTTAATGTGTGATGCAGATTTATAGTTGGGGTAGGGAATTTCTAAGGTCAACTTTAAATTTCAGTCTAGTATTTTACTTATGTGCAAATTAATAAACTAATGTGCACCCCTTGCATTGTAACATGGTTTGTCCAGGAGAAAATTTACTCTTTTTTTTACCTTGCTTTCCTTATTAAAGCAGGCCCATTGTGATTACAGTTATGTATACTTTTTATACTTTTTGTAGCTGCGCAACATTGCTCGCATCCGGCCCTTCCTCTCCCAAGATGCCACCAAATGCCTTATCCACTCTCTGATCATCTCCCGCCTGGACTACTGCAACCTCCTCCTCACTGGCCTCCCCCACTCTCATCTCGATCCCCTTCGATCTGTCCTTAACGCTGCAGCTAGGCTTATTTTCCTCTCTCGCCGCTCCTCTTTTGTCTCCCCCCTCTACCTAGCCCTTCACTGGCTCCCATTCCCCTTCAGAATCCTCTTTAAGCTCCTCACACTCACCTACAAGGCCCTCGCCAACTCCACTGCACCCTACATCTCCACCCTCCTCTCTATTCATGCTCCATGCCGCCCTCTCCATTCTGCCTCTGACCGTCGCCTCTCTTCCCCCCTTATAACCTCCTCCCACGCGCGTATCCAAAACTTCGCCCGCGCTGCCCCCCTCCACTGGAACAAGCTCCCTCCCTCCATCAGAACTTCCCCTAATCTGTCCAGCTTCAAACGGGCCCTAAAAACCCACCTTTTTCTTAAAGCCTTTCTGTCTCCCACTTAACTTCCTACCTTATCTTCTGCCTCTGTCCCCCTACTCTCCCTCTCTCCCCTGCGTCTCTCTGTCTGTCCACCCCTCCCCTTAGATTGTACGCTCCTCTGAGCAGGGCCATCTCTCCTCCTGTTTCCACCACTTCTAACTCTGCTCTCCAGCTACTTAGCCCTCCTCCTCGAGGGTCCTCCACCCCACATCCACTCTCGCTCCCTCCTCCCCCCTGGGGGTCTCCCTGTCTTCCGCGCCCTCCATCTTGGGCCCCGTCGTTTGCGGATCCACCCTCCGCCTTCCCCGCCCTCTCTAGCTGTGCATTGAGCGTACTGAGTTGCTGTGTTTACTGTACTGTGCTGTCTCCCATTGTATTGTGATTTTGTTTGTCTCTGTACGGCGCTGCGGATGCCTTGTGGCGCCTTATAAATAAATATTAATAATAATAATAATATACTTTGACAAATAGACCAAGTGGTCTGAAACAAGTGTCCGATTCCTTCTCTCCCTCAAGCATACCCTTTATTCCTGCAAGTAACGCTTGTTAATGCAATATATTTCATAATGTCAGGAGTGCTTCCTCTTACTACAGGACACACAAAATCCTCTATCAAGGTAACATACCAGTATAGTTTTCTTCCCAAGTTCCAAGTCAATAAAATGCTGTTAATGGTAACAATTAGATACAGATCTGGGGGTCTTGAGATTTTGGACATCACAACAAGGCCTGTTTATGTATTTTACATCTGGGTGGATAGATGCTCTAAATTCTTGGCCCCCTTGTATTAACTAAAAGGTGCCACGTGATGTGCGCAAGTTACGATAAAAGGAAATATCATCCATAAACTTCTGCGAAACTGTTCTTCCAACCCATTGGACAAATTTATTTTTTAACAGGTTTCTATGTAGCGCCTCATATTACGCAGCACTTTACAGCCCCAGTGCAGCTTACAATCTTTATATAGCTAGGCTGGGGGGCAGGGGGGGGGGCAATAACATTTATTAAAAGTCAAAAGAAATTCATCAAAGCTGGCAAGAACTATCAGAGTATTGCCAGAGATAGGCTGGGCTGGGGGCATCTGCCCCCAGGGCCGGTCCCATAATGGGCTACCTTGGGCTGGGTCACTGGGCAAACGGTATTTTTTCCCTTTAAAATGTTCCTAATAAGTTGCAAATTAATCTATGAGTATGTATTTGTCATGTGGAGTACACCAGAATACCTGGAGGAAATCCATGCAAACACGAAGGGCTAGATTTACTAAGCTGCGGGTTTGAAAAAGTGGGGATGTTGCCTATAGCAACCAATCAGATTATAGGTGTCATTTTGTAGAAGGTACTAAATAAATGAAAGCTAGAATCTGATTGGTTGCTATAGGCAACATCACCAGTCTTTCAAACCCGCAGCTTAGTAAATCTAGCCCGAAGAGAACAAACAAACCCCATGACCACAGGTGGGGAACTATCCCTGTTCTAATCAGTAGAAAGAACTCTATAAAAGGTTTGTTGGTTTCAAGATTAATAAAATTTTATATAATATATGTAACACTCCCTCCGGCATTATTAATTTATACCCACCTCCCGGTGACTGAATGTGTGGTCCTTGCACTAGGACCCAGAGGAGAGACACAAGGAACAGAATTCATGCATGAGGTGATCACAACAGAAGTGGTGGGAGAGTGATAGACAGGGAGCCGCAACAGAGGGGAGGAGATCCCGGGACTCTCTGGCAAACTGGGGAGCGGGTCCATGGCCTGCTGGCAGCAATCATATCATGACTGAGATAGTATGAGTGAAATGGGATTGAATAGACAGTATGAGTCAGTTAGACAGGCAGAAGAGAGACAGAGAGAGGAGTGTAATGGGACAGACTGGAGGGAGAAATTACATCAGAATATAACTGTATAATTCAGATAGGAACTCAGTGATGAGGTGATACGTCCAACTGAGATACTATTAGATTTAAAATAGGCACAATTTAAGTAATTATTATAGAAAGCTAATTGACTACAGCTGTCTACGATCCATATTCAGTATTTGCAACACAAATAGTATGTTGTATATTGAGATCATTATTGTAAACATTAGGACATTGTAATTTATTTAATATGACAAACCATAATAAGGAAATGAGCACCTGTACATTTGTGGCAGAGTCCCCAGTCAAGTAACCAGACGGTGTGCCCCAAATCCAGAAGCCCCTATAAATATGAGAGAGAGACCCTGTGGAGAGGGGAGTGCTGCTTGTAGCTGAGAGGCAGCATTGTGTTTATTGAAGGGGCTGAGCGCTACACAACAGTATAAATGTAAGGGCCCAAATAAATGGAGACGTCGCCCTCAGGCATCTGATACATCCTTTTACAGTTCTCTAGGTTACAGTTTTAACCTTTTTTGTGTGCGAGTCAAATTATATCTCTAAATTGGATCTATAACCCATTGTTTTTAAATTGTTATGTATTTCATTTTAAACACATTGTTGTCTGCAAATTATGTACATTGGAGTTAAAAATGAGCAAACAACAATTTACACTAATTGCACACTGTATTTTAAAATTATATGTAAATTATTTGGGAATCTAGAAAAGAAAAGTTAGATTAAAAAAATAAATGTAAAATAAAATGTAAAAAAAAATGTTAATAAAGTCATATTTAACAAAAACACTTTGGACCTTATATTGAGTTTTATGCATGTTGGGCGTAATTTAGTGTCAAAAAAGTCACCCATAAATATGGTGTATTTACGCCCATCATAATCATCTCAAGATTCTTCCAGCTCAGCTCCTGTAGTATATGTGCCAGGTTTACATGAGGCATATATCAGCCATATACTGTATACAACCATATATACTGTACCAGTACACACAACCAGGTCATAAGCACAAGAAAAGTTTGATTTGACAGAGAAAGACACATTTGCTCTTAGGCTTTAAATAATACAGTAGATACAATATTCCTTTTTGTGTATGAATGAAAGTAGCAAACATTTTAAAAAATATATTTACGCCCACAAAATCCTATAATATATGGAGGATCAATGAACAAAGCAACTATCAACTTCGGAATGGAATTTGCGATCAGCCAATCAGAACAGGCCAGCTAGTGCTGACGATCACCATTATCAGGGCACCTGCCCTCTAGCAGTGTATGTACGTAATGGTCTGCCTCAACCGCCCTTATGAAAAGTTAACCCGTTGAAATTTCAAGACAGTCAGCTGCTGGCGACCATGACTATTCTTCACCATTTTCTCAACTGAACCTCCTCCCTGTTCTGGTTCTGATAAAGGTTTTGCCGTCCTGACCTGCATGGGAAATATTGTAGTCAACCGTCAACCGAGAGCAGCTGTGTGCCCAGTATTTTTCTGGCAACATGCTCACGGCTGGGTACAGAGCCAGGACACTTGTTCATCATCTTGATAGAAGTTGTGGTGGCATTGGCCTAGTGACCGAGGAGGCCATGGGAGCACCAAAAGTGGAACAGAGATAGCAACAGCGATGATGGTTAAACTCTCTGGGTCCAGCAGCTGAACTTAGATGGTTTTCCAGCAGATCTTTAAATGAACCCTGTCCTTACTGGCACCATCATCATCATCAGAAGTGCTAACCACTAAGCCACCGAGCTCCCCATGATACTTCTCAGCATCACCTTGTAATTCCCCAATGTCTAAACTGTAGCCATCACTAACTACTATGAGTTCATACACTAATTAGCCAATCACCTTTAGCTAATGCTAAAATTCTTCAGTGAAAGGAAATAAACAGTGGCTGACACAAAGGTAACTTGCAATCCAGTTATTAAAATCTAGAGATGGTCACTGACCCCCGTGTTTTGGTTTTGGATTCGGTTTTGGATCTGGATTACCGTCGTGTTTTGGTTTTGGTTTTGGTTTTGCAAAACCTCCATTGCGTGTTTTGGTTTTGGTTTTGGTTTTGTTTGGTTTTGTTTTGCTATTTTTTGGGAAAATCCATGTTTTTGGGCCTAAATTAACCCAATTTAGTGCTCCAACTGTTTTAGAGACAAGTAATCTAATTGTTGAGGTAATAAATCATCCCAAAAAACAGTTTAATTCTTCGTTGGTAGGCCTATTCTACACACAAAACAGATTGTCTTCCTCTCCATCTATGCATATTGGCAATGCAGCCATCGTCTTTGAATGTATATTACACCCTACACTTATAGTTAAATATGTAAAGAAATGGAAAAAGCCAGTTTGGTTTCTGTCTCTCAAGGCCCCCCTCCACTTGTATAAAATACCAAAAAATTCAGCCATTATAGACTGTACAATATTAATTGACATGGAGAAAGCCAGTTTGGTTTCTGTCTCTCAAGGCCCCCCTCCACTTGTATAAAATACCCAAAAATTCAGCCATTATAGACTGTACAATATTAATTGACATGGAGAAAGCCAGTTTGGTTTCTGTCTCTCTAGGCCCCCCTCCACTTGTATAAAATACCCAAAAATTCAGCCATTATAGACTGTACAATATTAATTGACATGGAGAAAGCCAGTTTGGTTTCTGTCTCTCTAGGCCCCCCTCCACTTGTATAAAATACTAAAAAATTCAGCCATTATAGACTGTACAATATTAATTGACATGGAGAAAGCCAGTTTGGTTTCTGTCTCTCTAGGCCCCCCTCCACTTGTATAAAATACTAAAAAATTCAGCCATTATAGACTGTACAATATTATGAAAAATGGACAAAGCCAGTTTAGGGTCACTCTGTCTATGACACCCTACCCTTAAGGATAAATTGCCCTAACAGCAGCCTTTCAAGATGGTATGTGATATGGAAATGCCACAAGTCCCTTTCCTCTTTGGGGGTAGATTGCACCCTACACTTACATAGAAAGTTTTAAAAAGATGTTATCGGCATCATCTTCAGCTTCATCCTCACCCTCATCAGTGTTATCGTCATCATCACAGACTATCAATTCATCGCCGCTTGAATCCGCCATTAGAGAACAGTCAGTGCTTGCATGTCTTGGATGGTGAAGGCCTTCCTCGTGGAAGATGTAGTTCATTTTTATAAACATCATTTTCTCCACATTTTTGGGAAGTAACCTTCTACGGCGATCACTGACTAAGTTCCCTGCTGTGCTGAACACTCGTTCAGAGTACACACTGGAGGGTGGGCAGCTTAGGTATTGCAAAGCAAGTTTGTACATGGGTTTCCAAATAGCTTGCTTTTCTTCCCAGTAAGGAAAGGGACTGTCTGACATTTCCATATCAACTACCTCTTGAAAGTAATCCTCCACCATCCTTTGCATGTTTATACTCATATTGGATGGACTTATGGGCAAAGTGACACTTTTTTTTGAAAAATCCTTCAAACCAGCCCAGATGTTAAATTGTTCTCGTCTGCCCCCTGTGTCTTCCCTGCTTCTTTTTTGGAAATTTAATTTTTTACGAGCAACAGCTTGAGAAAGTGAAGGAGGACACGTCGTCAAGCCGAGGCCCAGTTCAGCGGCCAACTTGCTGAGCAATAGCTCCTTGCAAAAGTTCACATCTCGCTCATTTACAAGTAAAGACTCAATGTAGGTTTTAAACCTTGGATCAAGCACAGTGGCCAAAACGTACTGATCCGAGTTCAAGATCTTAATAACTCGAGGATCATTGTGAAGCGAATTAAGTACTTGATCGACAAGGCCAACATACTTTGCTGAATTGCTTGCTTTCAGCTCCTCCTTCATTTTCTCAAGCTGCTTTTCCAATAGTCTAATTAAAGGAATGACTTGGCTCAAACTAGCAGAGTCTGCACTGACCTCACATGTCACAACTTCAAATGGTTTCAGCACCTTGCACAGCACTGAAAGGATTCCCCACTGTGCAAGAGTGAAATACATCCCCCCTCCTTTCCCAATGTCATGACTTGTGCAATATGCTTGGATGGCTTTGCGCTGTTCCTCCATCCTCTGAAGCATGTACAGGGTGGAATTCCACCGAGTTACCACCTCTTGCTTAAGTTGGTGGCAGGGCAAGTTAAACTGCTCTTGGAGCTGCTGTAATCTCCTACATGCTGTGGCTGAATGCCTGAAATGGCCTGAAATTTTACGGGCCACCGAAAGCATCTCCTGCACCTCACGGTTGTTTCGTAGGAAGCTCTGCACCACCAAGTTGATGGTGTGAGCAAAACAGGGAATATGTTGGAAATCACCCAGCTGTAATGCTCGCACTATATTGTTGGCGTTATCTGAAATGACATACCCTGGGGAGAGTCCGAGTGGTATAAGCCATGCATCAATCACATCTCTCAGTTTGCGTAACAAATTGTCAGCCGTATGCCTGTTAGTGAAGCCGGTGATACAAAGAGTGGCCTGCCTGTGACAAATGTTACGTAGTGGTGTACATGCTGCTGCTGTTCCTGCTGGTGAAGGTGAATGACCAACCCAGTGGGCTGTCACAGTCATATAGTCTTTGGTTTGGCCACTTCCACTTGTCCACATATCTGTGGTTAAGTGAACAGTGGGCAGAATGGCATTTTTCAGCGCAATCTCTACATTTTTACACACTTTTTGGTATAGTTGTGGAATAGCTTTACGGGAGAAATGGTGTCGCGATGGAATTCTGTAACGCGGACACAAAACCTCAATTAACTGTGAAAAACCAGCTGCGTTTATGGTGGAGATTGGACGCAGATCTAACACTAACATTGCAGCCATGGCGTCTGTGATTCGCTTGGCGACTGGGTGACTGCTGTCATATTTGCTTCCCCTCGCAAAGGATTGTTTCACAGTTAATTGCTGAAATGTAGGACTGCTCATTTTATTCACCTGCCTCTGGGATGACGATTCACCCCCAGCAGCAGCAACAGCAGCAGCAGGACTAACGCTTTCTTCAGAGGAATCAATAATAGTGCCGGAGTCATCCAGCCTTAAGTGGGATGCCGGGCTAACTCTGAGCGCTACTGAGGATATTGATGAGGATGGTGTGGTGGGTGTATTTTGTGGCCGTCGGTATGTCGGTGAGCGGAGGGTCTTAGCTGATGAGGGAGTGCTTGTATTCTTTTGGGAAGAACTTTCAGCTTTTCCCAACACTTTGCCATGAACTCTCGTTAAATGGCGTAACATAGACGAGGTTCCAAGATGGTTAAGGTCCCTCCCTCGACTGACTGTGGCTTCACATACACTACAAATGGCTATACAATTGTTGTCTGGATTTGGGTAGAAATAATTCCACACATAAGAAGTGGATTTTTTTGTTTTATGCCCAGGCATGACAATGGCCTTTTTCTTGTCACGTGCCAGAACTGCTGCCACTGGTGCAGGACTTACACAAACAACCTCATCCTCATCAACATCCTCATTAGCGCCCTCGTCGCCTACACAAATCTCCCCCTCATCCTCTTCTAATTCCAAAGTGGCATCCTCAATTTGGGTATCACCGGCTACACTCGGGCTATTAAGGCACACATCAGCAGAATGCTCACGATTAGACATCCCACTGTTGGATGGACTCTCCACAGGGATTGTTGTCATTTGTGAATCAGAGCAAATATTCTCCTGTAATGCCTCACTGGTATCTTGCAGCTCAGCTTTGACGCGTAACAGTAGTTGTGCACCAATTGTAGGCTGGGTAACTTTTTGGGATCTGCCACTAATAGCCAAAGGTGAAGGCCTCATTCTCTCTTTGCCACTGCGTGTGTAGAATGGCATGCTTGCAATTTTTTTTTTATCGTCACTTAACTTTTGCTCAGTTACACTTCGTTTTCGCTTCAATACAGTAAATTTTTTTTTGGTTTTTGTTTTTTGCACTAATTTGAAAACACTCTGTTGTTTGACATCGCCTTGGCCAGATGACGTACTGGGAACACTAACATCAGGACTGGTGACAGAACCTGGTTGCTCATTTAGATCATATGTGGACTGCTTTGAATCCATTGCGTAGATACTGCTGACAGATATGACTTTTGACAGCCAGAAATATTAATGCACAATTAGGGAGGACACCCCAAAAACACTGAGGAGTGCTAAAATTTATTGAGTAGATACTGCTGACAGATATGACTTTTGACAGCCAGAAATATTAATGCACAATTAGGGAGGACACCCCAAAAACACTGAGGAGTGCTAAAATTTATTGAGTAGATACTGCTGACAGATATGACTTTTGACAGCCAGAAATATTAATGCACAATTAGGGAGGACACCCCAAAAACACAGAGGAGTGCTAAAATTTATTGAGTAGATACTGCTGACAGATATGACTTTTGACAGCCAGAAATATTAATGCACAATTAGAGAGGACACCCCAAAAACACTGAGGAGTGCTTAAAATTATTGAGTAGATACTGCTGACAGATATGACTTTTGACAGCCAGAAATATTAATGCACAATTAGAGAGGACACCCCAAAAACACTGAGGAGTGCTTAAAATTATTGAGTAGATACTGCTGACAGATATGACTTTTGACAGCCAGAAATATTAATGCACAATTAGAGAGGACACCCCAAAAACACTGAGGAGTGCTAACATTTATTGAGTAGATACTGCTGACAGATATGACTTTTGACAGCCAGAAATATTAATGCACAATTAGGGAGGACACCCCAAAAACACAGAGGAGTGCTAAAATTTATTGAGTAGATACTGCTGACAGATATGACTTTTGACAGCCAGAAATATTAATGCACAATTAGAGAGGACACCCCAAAAACACTGAGGAGTGCTAACATTTATTGAGTAGATACTGCTGACAGATATGACTTTTGACAGCCAGAAATATTAATGCACAATTAGAGAGGACACCCCAAAAACACTGAGGAGTGCTAACATTTATTGAGTAGATACTGCTGACAGATATGACTTTTGACAGCCAGAAATATTAATGCACAATTAGGGAGGACACCCCAAAAACACAGAGGAGTGCTAAAATTTATTGAGTAGATACTGCTGACAGATATGACTTTTGACAGCCAGAAATATTAATGCACAATTAGAGAGGACACCCCAAAAACACTGAGGAGTGCTAAAATTTATTGAGTAGATACTGCTGACAGATATGACTTTTGACAGCCAGAAATATTAATGCACAATTAGAGAGGACACCCCAAAAACACTGAGGAGTGCTAACATTTATTGAGTAGATACTGCTGACAGATATGACTTTTGACAGCCAGAAATATTAATGCACAATTATGGGGGACAACCCAAAAGCGCTGGGGAGTGCCAAATATGAAGAAAAAATAATAAACCTCTATCCTCCTCTCTGCACTAGCGATTTTGGTTAGAGCAATTGCAAGAACAATATTGTATTCTTTCTCTGTCCCTGCTCTAATTAGCCTATGACTACACCCTGCTCTCTCCCTCTGTCAAATGGCGATGGATTGCTGTGGAGGCGTGTATTTATAAAGTTGAAGTATCGCGAGAACCGAGTCCCGAGATCCGACGACGTCACAATGACGTTCGGCCTCGATTTGGATTCGGAATTGGCGGGAGAGTACCGAGCTGCTCAGCTCGGTACTCGGATACCCAAAGTTCGGGTGGGTTCGGTTCTCGGAGAACCGGACCCGCCCATCTCTATTAAAATCAGACATAATATCGCAAGTATACAACCTTAATACTTGATCACTGTATTATATTTACATGCCTTGGGAAAAGTGTTTAAGTACAGGGATTAGAGCCACAAGACATAGCATTGGACTTGACAATAAGGGAAAATTATAGGCTATGTGTAACATTATTTATCATAATAATATCTTAAATGCGACTACAAAACAAAACAAATCAATATAGTGATGATTACGCCAGTCTGCTACAAAGAAATCTTAATTACATTTGCAAATGGTACCGCACCAATGAGATAAATACAGACGTGGTGTAAAAGTTGATACATCTGCAAAGGAGAAGGAATTATTACAGCATTTTGCAGGTAAAGCTATACTGCAAGTGTTGTAAATTACAGCAGGATAGCGAGCAGTGGATGGATAACACAAACAGCGCTGTGTGATTATGATTAAACAAATGTACTTTGCAATGCTAAATACTTCAGAGATAATTATTTGGAAAAGGCAGTTTTCAATAAAAAAATAAAATAAAATGCTTAGATATAATTTTTCCAAAATGTGCACATGCAGTAAGAACATGGATATCAACCCTGTTCATATGCTTCCAAGTGACCAAATTGTATGCATATATGCCCTGCATAAATTAACGAAAACAGGGGAACCATATTTCCTTAAAAACTGCCACAAGTGAGGGTAATCTAATAGCTGTGCTATGTAATAATCTCATACTTGCCTACTTTGGGCAAGTTCTTTCCGGGAGAGGGGCGTGACTGGACGGCGGGAGGGGGCGGGGTACGGCCAAACGCGTTATTTTGGCCCCAGCCCCGCGACGGAAATGGCACTTTGTCGCGGGGGCGGGGCCAAAATGATGCGATTCACAGCAAATCGCATCATTTTGGGACGGCAGTAGCGGGATGCGGGAGATTTGACAGCTTTCCCGGGAGTCCTTCAGACCGACCCAAATTTCGGGAGTCTCCCGAAATTCCGGGAGAGTTGGCAAGTATGAATAATCTATACTATGGACTTGACAACTGTTTTCTTGAAACATAGATGACTATTTCAAAACTAATGAACAATTAAACTCCAGTACACCCAATCTGGAGCAGGGCAAAGTACATGGTTATTGTCACTTCACTTGTTGGGTGATTTCATTGTTACTCCATCTCCTAGTGATGTTCATGGAAACTCAGTCTTGTCATAGGGCAACGAGAGTAGGGGCTGAAAGAGTAATAAATGCTTGAAAGAAACATCTAACAAACTTAACTGGAAAAAATACAGAAAATAAATATAACCAACCCTTACACTAATACACTATTAATACATTACCTGGGTTAACTAGATGGTCAATTTGTATTTATCTGCTGCCAACTGACTATGTTCTATGGGGGCTTAATATTTTTTTACCTGGGACCTCATGTCGCAGTGTATTAGGACACCAAAATATATGGTTTACAATGAAATCTTTTGCATATCATACAATCAGGTAACTCTATGAACAGATTCTGGAACCCCATGGGATCACTTCTCTAATGCACTGAGCTGACTGTACTGGACCTTAATCTATATGATATAGCAGTTTGTAAGCTACCACCAGTAAGAAACTCTGCTGTCCAGTGATATGAATGTAATATATCAAGAAAAAGAAAACACTTAAACTGAACAACAATAGGGACCATACTGTAGAGCCAGTATATCACTTGGTTACCATTTCCTGCCTAAACTACTTGTTCTACACTGACATTTATTCTCTGCGGCTTTGATTTATATGGCATATACACTAAGAACTGTATATTATTTTGTTCTATATGTGAGTTTGGGGAAAATAAATCAACTAAAATCATAGTGGACTCTTCTATAGTCTGCACAGCGGCTGTTTGCACACAGTTATCTCAGTCCTTAGTGCCTGACAAAGGTCACGTGAATTCATTTTAAAGGTCGATTGACCAGTTTGCATCTAAGCAAATGTTTTTTTGTATTCCGTGGTACAATCTTTGTTTATTTTGATTGTGCACAATGTGCGCTAACGGTTATTTTCTAAAAGTACAAACTGTCCAATCCGTTCTGTTCTCTTTGAATTGTGTAATAGAAGCTGTATAACTTCCACACTATATTATTATCCCTGATATATTATTTCTGAAAGGCCTGGAGTTTCTGGAGAGTTATTGGGGACATTGATACACTGATAGGAAAAACATGCTAAATAAGAAAAACATTTATTTGTAAATGGGAGGAATGGATAGGTATGTTAAGGATTTTGAACTAATTGTATCAACATAACCATGACAGTTTCTTAAAGGTGTATGCTTTTTTTTTTTATCATATACTTACTTTAATTTCCCCATTGATATAAAGGGCCTGATTTATTAACAAACGCAAAATGCGTGTGATGTGCGTTTCTTTTTTTTAATTTAAAAATGCACGTCTGTATTCAACAAAGAGCAGATGTAAAGATAAGTCTGTTGTTGAATACGGTTATAGGTGCGCTCTGCTCTAACAGACAATAAACTGCAGGATACGTCCAATAGATATGTGGAATGTAAAGTCACAAAAGAACACACAGTACAAAACAAACTATTCAATAATTGTTACTTGTTAATAATATAGTCATTAATGACAAAGTTTTTTTTCCATTTTCCCCCCATAAAATACATTAGAATGTTCTTAATGTCTACAATACATAAAATTCATTTTTACAGTTGATCCTGATTGCAAACACATGTTCTAGCGTGCTTATGCGACCGTCATCACCATCACTTGGTACTTACAGCAAACCTGTAGCTGGTTCAAGTGATACAACTGAGAAACATGTACTTTTGAGATGCCCAAAGCTTCAGTCGGACGCTACTGCTTGTGCTCGAGTTTGACACGCCCTTACTGTACATTGACTGCATGCATATGCCGATTCCCTTCCCCGTTCCACCCTGAAATCGTAGGCTATAGAAAGGTCCTTTGTGTTCAAAGATAAATCGGGCGTTGCTGTGTTCATTGGCCTATGGTCTGGTTCCGGGGCATGAACAGTGCTATTTTATACAAAATACGGCACGCAGCATTAATAGCATTTTTTAATGATTCAGGCCTAACATGTATAACGTATACATAATATATCTATACTATACATAACCAAATGACCGGCAAAAGCAAAATAAAATTTATTTTGGGTACAATGTAGGTGGAACAAGGGAATCTTTCTAGACCTAGACAGAGAGGTGTTGGATTGTGGTCTCTCTGGAGCCACCCATGCTATCAGTTCAATTTGTCTAACAAGGCAGATTCAAACCATTGCAAAACCTTACAGGCATTTTCACCATTTTACTTGCTTGTCCTACCACTAACGTGTCGGCAGTCTGCCGTAACTACTCCATTGTATTCTTTTTCTCTAATTCTACAATGTTACTTTCCACTCTGTCCTGTCCCTACCATACTATTAGCCTGCAGTACACCAATGGTTTTACAGGTATGTCAAACCCACGCCATTAAATTAATATGTCCTATCCCATGATTCAACTGTTGTTTCTTACCCCATTATTTTACTAGCTTGCCATGCCACTACTATTAATCTTGTTTGAGTTACCCCACCATTGTACTAGCCTGTCCTGTTCCTATCATTCTACTAGTCTGCTGTATACCCATAATTAGATTAATTTGTTCCATCCTTACTTTTCCACTAGTCTCCTCTACCATTATCAATATATTAGGCTGCCATACTCCCTCCATTCTGCTAGTGTGACGTACCCCATACGTCATAACACCAGCAGTCATCTACTCTTTCATACCCCAATAATTCTAATAGACTGCTATACTCCTACCATTATATAACTCTGCTGAACACCAATTAATCTACTATGTCAGAGCCACAGCAGTTCTACTAGATGGCTATACCCCTTGCATCCCTCTAGCTGCCATAAACCCACCAGTTTACTAATCTACTATACAGCCCTGCATTCCACTAGTCTGCCATACCCACAGCACTCCAATAGTCTACCATAATCCCAACATTTTATTAGCATACCCTAACCCCACCATTTTACTAGTCTCTCCCAACCCTCCTATTTTAATAGACTACCATTCCCCAATAATTTCACTGTTTTACCCATACCATTTTACTAGTCCGCTGTCTCCACACAGTTCTATTAAACTGCACTATCCCCACCATTCCAAAATTCTGCCATAGCACCACCATTCAATTAGACTGCTATACCCCCATTATATTAGTGTGCCATATGCCCACCATACCACAAGTACACCATACCTCCCATTTCTACTAGTCTGTCATATGTCCACCATTTATCTAGTCCAGCATGCACCCTTTATTCTACTACTCTGCTATACCCTCACCATTCTATGAGCCTGCTATGTCTCCACAATTCTATTAAACTGCCATAACCCTAATATTCTACTAGTCTGCGATGCCCCCACAATTCCATTAGTTTGCCATATCCCCCTCATTGTACTAGTCTGCCATACCCCCACCATTCTATTAGTCTGCCATAAAAATCACCATTCCACAAGTCTGCCATACCCCACCATTTCACTAGTCTATTATACCCCACCATTGCACTTGTCTGTCATACCTCCACCACAAAACTAGCCTGCCATACCCCCACCATTCCACTGGTTTGCTGTATTCCCACAGTTATATTAATATATCATAACCCCACCATTCCACTAGTCTGCCATATACCCACCATTCTACTAGTCTGCCATTTACCCATCATTCTATTAGTCTGCCATATACCCACTATTCCACTAGTCTGTTATATACCCACAATTCTACTAGTCTGCTGTCTCTCTCTTGACTATATTGCCATATATAATTGAACACCAGAAAACATTTACCAAGTGACACCACTCTTTGAAAAAGTGGGCTCCTCTTTTTCAAATATGTGTACACCTGTGCTAATAGCACAATAGCAGCAATGATGGATGGACTGGGGGGTGAAAGCTCTTTTAGATTCTCCCTAAATCTCTGGACTTTTTCTTATGTACTGTAGTGTAATGTAGATCACAGATGATTACCAGACAATATCTGCGAAGGGACACAACTATTTGCAGAAGGGGAATCTCCCCTCTCTTAAATTAAGGTACCCCCGTGTCTGTAGGAGCTAGGATGAAGGACATCAAGGCTCTTTTAGAGCCTTCTCCATCCCACGGTTCTTCCCATTTACTTTGTGACATCAGTTGCTTAGACCCCTTCCTTCAATAATAGTGGAGGAAGTAAATACTGATTCAATGCTTTGTGATCGGTGAGTAATTTCTTTTTTTTCTCTGAATCCTGTGTGCTGATAAGGAACAGTGAAATGGTAAAATTTTACTGTGGAACTACCACTCCCAGCAGACCTGGTAGCCATTGACTGCTTGGGCTTGCTGGCACTTGTGAAACCATAATAGAGCAACATTGTTTGTCCTCAACCTACTTTTCTGGTTAATTAGATCCTAGTGAAACTGGAACAAGAATTAATGAAGGGGTTAATACACGCCTAGGCAATCAGAGCAGCCTGTGTCTGATTGACTGGAGCATGGGAAAACCACTTTGACCAGCTGATTGTGTATTGATAACTTAAGGTTAATTAGTTAAATCATGCTTGTTGCAGCTGCGCTAAGAGCACGTAGTACAGCACTACTAAAGTTTTATTTAAATACCTATGAGGAATGAAGAAATACGTTTCCCTATGGATTCAGTATAATAAAATGTAAACAATGGGTTTTTGTGAATTTTATTGATGATAATACTTTTGCTACAATGTCTCTTTTTCTCTTAGGTATTGTTGTGGAACAATGGGACTTGTAGTTCTACAATAGTATTTTATATAATTTTAACACTTTACAATAGTTCTCTGGCACTCAGCAGAGGTGCCAGGATGTGCCCCAATGCTATTCAGCACTGTGCTGGTTGTCACTCAGGTGGTACCAGCACATTTTGTGGGTGCCCAATTCCCCTAAGGTTTGCAGTTCCACCCGTTGTGGATCTCTCTGTTATAGTGTAACTAACCCAGCCTTGCATAGTCATTGCAGGGGGACCCTACACTCTTTGTCACCATCATGAGTATGGAACTTTACAGAAAGCCGTTGAGAGCCGCAATAAATATACAGCTGAATCATACACTCAACTTGCACTTGCCCTGGCCCCCCCGGATCTGTCACCCCAGAATGTAAGGGGCCACAAGGGCAAGTTACTGAAACTCTAGATACGGCTGCATTTTGCCGTGCATGCGCAGTGCAGCAAAGCGGATTCTTACGGTCTGCAGTTGGACTAACGTTCAACTCTTAATCAACTCCGTTTTCACATTTCTATGTGTGTCTTTGCCATATGTATCCTCTGCAAAGAGGGAAGGCAACTACAGCACTTAAAAGTTAACACTGACCACTGTCTTTCTAATGAAAACAGAGATAAATAGTGTCTGGCAAATCCATCAATTTGTCACTAACATGGATCTATAATGAATCCATTAATCTGTAGTGATTACCTTTCATTTTGTCACTAAAATAACAAATGTGACATTTTTTAAGCATCTTGTATTTCAGCAAAAATATAGCCCTCCATTACCCACAAAGCCACAAGCATCAATTTTATTCTTTGTTTTCACAAGTAGCTCTGCCAAAGAGAATGCCAATATTCTACCCACTGTCACTGTGACAGCTTACAATAACAACTCATAGGGGCTAGTTTACCACTGTACAATGCAGTGCACATCGACGTGTCTCATTTAGTGCTGATGAATTTATGGACGGTGGTAGTCATTTTCCCGGCTACAATAAGGACGACAGCAGGGATGCCTACAAAAAATTATGATGGTGTGAAATTAGACATGTATAGAACACAGACTTACCAGAACACAGGCATACACTATATCCGGCAAGCTTCATATTCATTACAATGGGTACAGGGGTCTGTAGGGATTGTCTACTAATTCTAGAAGTGGCAGGGAAGTAGGAAAGAAGGAAATAGGGAAATATTACATTTTGAAGAGGAAACTGTGACTATTGTGGAAGATATATTCCAGTATTATTTTCAGGACATTTATTCTTTCTAGGAGATTTAGGACCCATTTTGACCAATCACAGCCCTTGGTGTGAAAACAGCCAACTCGATTCAATTGATAGTATTTATCCAGAGATATGTGAACATTTACCACTAAGAAACAAAATATGTCCACCTCCTGCAGAGGCAGTCAGGGGTTTATCCCTCCCTGGAGACAAGCATCAGCATAAATACCCAACATAAAAACCCAATGCAATGGGCAATTATATGATGTTGCCCTCATTTGGTGTAAATGACTCATAGGGGTAAATTTATCAAGCTCCGGTTTTGAAAAAGTGGAGATGTTGCCTATAGCAACCAATCAGATTCTAGTTATACTCTATGTCAGTGATGGCTAACCTATGACACGCCAGGTGTTGTGAAACTACAAGCCCCAGCATGCTTTGCCAGTAGATAACTAGCTGATAGCTGGCAGAGCATGCTGGGACTTGTAGTTTCACAACACCTGGAGTGTCACAGGTTAGCTATCACTGCTCTATGTAGTACATTCTACAAAATGACAGCTAGAATATGATTGGTTGCTATAGGCAACATCTCCACTTTTTCAAACCCGCAGTTTAGTAAATATATCCCCTGAACTTGTAAATATTCTATAAAAGCAAACAATTAAACTCTACCTGTACTTTTTAACAGAAGATAAAGCCGCAGTTTAGCAAATATACCCTATAGAATCATATTACCACACCTGCCAACCTTTTCATTGGGACAAAACTGCCGATTTCACACTTGTTTTCCAACTGCAATCAAGTAGGCTCAGTTAATTATCTGGAGTTCAAGGAATTATTTTTAACATTAGTTCACAAATTGAACCCAGGTTATTGCAATAGACCCCTTAACGTGACAACAGAATTAGAGTATTAGCTCACTGTGCGAAGGAGTCGGGTTGGCCGTTATATAGTGCTATTTATTCCATAGCCATAAAAACATTCATATTGAAATTGTGCCACAAGTATTTATATTTTGCCTTTAGTTTATTAACATATTTTAATTACCCATCCTAGTAAAAAAAATAGTTTTACCAAGGAAAAAAAGAAGAAAATGAAAACATTTGGTGCATACATGGAGAACTAGATTGCTCAAATGCTAAATACATGCCGAAGACTTTTAATTACAGTGTTCCTGGAGGTATTTTTAAAAAGTAAAATTAACTTTTTCAATAGAATGACAGTCAGATAATCGCAGGGCTGCAGCCGTGGATACAAATACATTTCCTTTAGGTATTTCAAGAGAAACGGACTGGACAGCTACCTGCTAAATACACGGCCAGGCATTATAAACCTACATTTATTAATAACATAGCCGTGTTGCTAAGATTAACTTCTTGGTTACATAACCGATGATTAGTACGAGGCAAAGTCTCAGCTAGATCATCTGCTGGTGATCCTAGTTTACTCACAATGTCTGGCTGTTAACTCCATCAGTGCTGGCAAATTCTGCGAGACATTAAAGCACTAAGGAAAACAATACCGAATGTGTTTTCTTATGCATGTAAATTTGTAATGAAAATAAAAATTACATCTGCTAATGGCCCATCCGCACACATTTGCAAAAACATATTTTTAATCATCTAACTTAAATAGCTTCTACATAAGGCAAATGGTAAAATGTAAACATGTATTTTCTGCGTATTAGTTACAGTACATTTAATTTAAGGAAATAAAATATTTTTTTTTTCCAGACTGCCAAATTAGCCCAATCTGTTGTTCGTATCCTCCCCACTTGGCAGCTAGACTAGGATGAGAATTCTAGGATGTGTTGTCTGTCCTGGGAGAGTGGAGCAGGGAGAGACTCGCATAGTAACTATTACACAGTTAATTGTACTTGTCTAATTCAATAAGCTTGTTTAAACAAAGCAGGTCAGCGATTGATCCTTGTACATGTGAATGAGGTTACCAAAGTATTGCCATGACAGCGTCGGCTTTCCCAGCCAAATATGGTTTTCAAATAAGGATTAGCTAAAAGTAGATTAAAGTTAACTAAATATGCAAAATCCAACAACAAAACAGGTTGACTCAGGAACTGAATTGTGTTAACCTGTTTTCAAATGTGTAATGTCTACGCTGTTGGGATGTTTAATAGCAAAAGGTTAAAAGCCAAAATAAAGTAATCAAAGGTGGCAAGAAGTATTAGAGTATTGACAAGGGCAGGCTGGGCTGGGGGACAAGGGGGCTTCTGCCCACCAAGCCAGTCCCATAGTGGGCTACCTTGGGCTGGGTCATTGGGCCACCTGCATTTTTTTCAATTTAAATAGGCTGCTGAGTTGATTCTTAGGCTAAAATTTGCCAGCCCTCCCCTGATTATTGCCCACATCACAAGCAACAGTTTACTAAAGAGGGCCAGCACGGTGGCTCAGTGGTTAGCACTTCTGCCTTACAGCACTGGGGTCATGAATTCAATTCCCGACCATGGCCTCAGCTGTGTGGAGTTTGTATGTTCTCCCCTTGTTTGCGTGGGTTTCCTCCGGGTGCTCCGGTTTCCTCCCACACTCCAAAAACATACTGGTAGGTTAATTGGCTGCTAACTAAATTAACCCTGTGTGTCCATGTGTGTGTGTGTTATGGAACTTAGACTGTAAGCCCCAATGGGACAGGGACTGATGTGAGTGAGTTCTCTGTACAGTGCTGCGGAATTAGTGGCGCTATATAAATAAATGGTAATAATAATAATGAGTCATTTTGTAAATTAATAAAATATGACTTGTGAGTTTAAAGAGGTGACCACCAACACACAATAGTGGCAGAACTATTCTGTGAACCGAATGAACATTCATACAATACATTACAGCACATCCATTGACAAGGAACCGGTGACATAATTAAGACACTATGGCAAATATCCATGGCGCACTGGTTGCTAGTTAATTGATAGGTAAATATTGGTTATTAGTCCACAAAAGGGCCTCCTCCACTGTGTATAGGCGGTAGGTGCTTTTTAAACATACCCGCCCACTCTCAGAATGTCTGGGAGACTCCCAAAGTCTGGGTAGGTCCCCTCCCGCACCCTGCCCACTTCCTAGGGCAGAAGGCGACCTCAGTGATGCCCTGCCCCTTTTGCAGTTGAGGTTTACCAACCCTCCGGGATCTCCTGAAGGGCAAAATAGAAAAGTTGATAAGTATGTATTTAAACATGCAGACTATACTGTACTTCAACCTGTCTCCTGACACTTAGCTGAGTGCTCGCCATGAAATACAGGTTGCGTGCTCGAGACTTGTGTTAATGATGAGATTGGCCTGTCAGTGAGGTTCCAGGAGGCAGATGCAATCCTCTCTCACCACCTTCAACCACATAGCCCAATTCCTGGCTGGGTATATGCTGCAACAGCATTGGACATGTGCATAAGTGACCTAAAAGAAAAATCTAATTATTGAGTCAAAGGTATTGTATATACATGACAATGTTTAAGTGTTGTCAGATGTAAGGTAAAATGATTATTACATGTTTTCCTTGTGGAATGAGCTGGCATCACCCCCCTCCCCCATGCTTGGCAGGATAATCCTGGTTTATGTCACTGGAAACCTTTATCCCAAAATACTTATTTTCCCAGACTAGAGGGCCTAGATTACTAGATTTAGTGGAGAGAGTGGAGTACTTTTCAAATACAGATGACAAAAGTCGTATTAGTCGTCCTCTCTTCTAGTGTTTTCCTTATATAATTATGTAATTTTGCATATTTAATGAAATGATGTAAATTTGTTATTTGTATTTAATTTTGGTACTTTGTATTTATGCTCTTTTTTGTCATTTAGTAAAATGTTTTAACCCCCTGCGATACCCTTGTGGTGCCTTATAAATAAACGACAAGACATAATAGTAGTTTAAATGACTCCAGTGAAAATCATTGGCATAATGATAGACTTTAAATTCCTTCACCTGACATATCTCAATATATATATATTGAGATAACTCCCTTTTGAAAGCAAGGCAGGAGTGTCATCTGTCCATTGAGTTATGGGTGTGGGCGGAGTGTTTAAACCTGTCGTTTTGTACAGTATGACCAATGCCAGATAGTGACTGGTGTCTAGGAAGCTGGTCTCTATTAATCTAGCATTAGGGTCACGAGAAAGTGTGTGGCACCTTATGTTATCAATTACTTTGCCATCCTGACGATAAAGAGCAAAGTACAAAGCAAGAAGTTGTTCATGCAAACATCACCAGAAGGGTACCCGCGCCACTATATATATATATATTATATATATATATATATATATATATATATATATATATATATATATATATATATATATAGACTCATACAGTATATATACACTAAATGTTAGACACATATCTTCTCTGTTTTGCTATCTTGCCTTTTCTCATGTATTTACTCCATTTGTATTTCACAAGCTGTTCTGTAATTTTTGTTTCCCTGTGACACATCAAAATAATTTTTTAAGGAAGATGCCTTAGAGCCCTAAAAACTAGCAATGATTTCTTTTATGGTTAGTTATTAACCCCACCATATAAGGCTGCCCTATACTTAGAAGGCCATTAAACTAGATTATATGGCAGCTGGCACCAGCTCCCTCAGAGTGCGTCTGAAAGCACTCAGGCACCTAGCTACCATATATCCACCAAAACTCCCCATTTAGTTGGGACAGTACCAGTTTCCACAGCTGAAAATGTTGGGGGGATGGGAAATTGTTTCTTCTTTAAACAACATTAGGAACACTTCTGAATTGCTGCTGGATGTTAGCAGAATAACACCATTGGCAGAACACCCATGTTCATAATAATTTAAAGGGCACCCTGACCCCAAACATTGCTCCTCCACTTATGGGGGAGCAATGCTATTATTATGCTGGTCCTTCTCTGACCAGCATAATAATAGGAAGGTGAAGCAGCCACCAGCAGTTTCACATGTATGAAGCTTATGGCTGCGTCAATGGCCAGTGCTCCCTGTGGGGGTGCCAGAGGTACACTTAAAACACTGGATGACTGACATTATGTCACCCATTCAGTATTCTAGGCACCCCATACCCATTGGTACCCTAGGTAATCGACTAGTAGTACCTCCATCCATATATATACATACATACACACTACATGGACAAAAGTATTTGGACACTTGACCATTACACCAACAGGGACTGTAATGACATTGCATTCAAATTCATATACTTTAATATGGAGTTGGTCCCCCTTTTACAGTGATAGCAGCTTCCACTCTTCTTGGAAGGCTTTCCACAAGATGTTGGAGTGTTTCTATGGGAATTTGTGCCCATTCATTCTGCAGAGCATTTATGAGGTCAGGCACTGATGTTGGACGAGAAGACCTGGCTCGCAATCGCCGCTCCAGTTCATCCCAAAAGTGTTTGATGGGGTTGAGGTCAGGGCTCTGTGTGGGCCAGTCAAGTTCTTCTACACCAGACCATTCTTTGTAGTCCTTGCTTTGTGTACTGGGGTACAGTCATGTTGAAATAGAAAAGGGCCTTCCAGAAAAACTGATGCAACAAAGTTGGAAGCATAGCATTGTCTAAAATGACTTGGTATGCTGAAACATTAAGATTGCCCTTCATTGGAGATAAGGGACCTAGCCCATACCCTGAAAAACAGCCCTATACCATTATCCCTCTTCACAGTTGGCATAATGCAGTCAGGAAGGTGACGTTCTCCTGGCATCTGTCAAACCCAGACTCACCCATCTGACTGTCAAACAGAGAAGCATGCTTCATCACTCCACAGAACACGTTTTCACTGCTCCACAGTCCACTGCTGGTGACTTTTACGAACCATGTGCCTTAGCAGTCGTTGACTCCGCTCTGTGATTTTTCGTGGTCTTTCGCTTCATGGCTTAGTTGCTGTTGTTCCTTAACGCTTCCACTTTCTAATAATCTCACTTACAGTTGATTGTGAAATATCCAGCAGGGATGAAATTTCCTTTACCGTCTTATTGCAAAGATGGCATCCTATCACAGTACCATGCTTGAAGTCACTTAGCTTTTCAGAACAACCCACTCTGTATCACAAATATTTGCAAATAGACACACTGGCAACGGGTCTGATTGAAAGATTCAATTCTATAATTAACAGGTGTGGCCAAATACTTTTGTCCATATAGTGTATATATGTCACTCACCGGACCGTGAGTGCCTCTGCGCTGGTGCGTGGTTCTCTAGCCTTCCTGCCGGCGTCTGTCCCGAGCCGCGGCCGTCCGCCATCTTGATGGACTGCGCATGCGCAGCATCCAAGAACTTATGACCTTTGCTTTTAATCTAATTGGTGGATCAGGCAACTCTCCCTATTTAAGGCACCTGTGCTCATTACATCGTTGCCTGATCTTGAGTCTCATTCCCTGTGAGTCTCTGAAGGTGTCTCCTGTGTTCTGCTAGTGTCCTCAGCTTCCTGCTGATTACCTGCTCTACTCATCGGGGGTTGCCATACCCGCTACTGATTCCTGAATCCTGCTCATGTCCTCAGCTGTCTGCTGGATTACCTGCTCTGCTCACCTGGGGTTCCTATACCCGCTACAGACTCCTGTATCCCGCTCGTGTCCTCAGCTGTCTGCTGGATTACCTGCTCTGCTCACCTGCGGTTCCCATACCCGCTACAGCCGTTCAGCGCTCCTGCTGTGCCTGCATATCCTCGTGGACAAGCTTCTCTACTCATCAGCGGTATGCTTACTTTGGGAGAACCCTCGTGCCTCCATCTCTACGGAAAAAAATATTATCGTGGTATCATTCTTCACGCTTTTCTGGACATTCGGGTGAACGCAAGACGTTAGAAGTCCTTTCTCGAAGCTACTGGTGACCCTCTATGAGGAGAGAGAATCCCGCAGAACACCGGCGGGATTACTTCAACCACTACCCATTCCTTCCAAACCTTGGATCCATATTAGTATGGACTTTGTCACCGATCTTCCTCCGAGTAAAAAGTGCAATACCATCTGGGTAGTGGTGGATAGATTTTCGAAAATGGCACATTTTGTTCTTTTGACCGGTTTACCTTCCTCATCTACTCTGGCTGACCATTTTATCAAGGAGATCTTCCGAATTCATGGATGTCCATCTGAGATTGTTTCGGATAGAGGAGTGCAATTCGTCTCCAGATTCTGGCGAGCCCTTTGCAAGACCTTGGGTATCCGATTGTCACTATCATCCTCCTACCATCCTCAATCAAATGGACAGACCGAGAGAGTCAACCAAGATCTTGAGACTTTCATAAGGATGTTCTCTTCAGCCAACCAAGACAACTGGGTAGATTTACTTCCATGGGCTGAATTCGCCCATAATAACATGTATCACGAGTCATCTTCAAAAAGTCCATTCTTTGTGGTATACGGTCACCATCCGTCTTTCCCAGAATTTTCTGCGCCTTCTCCCACCCAAGTTCCTGCAGTGGAGAGTGTATGTCAGAGTTTCAAAAATATCTGGTCTCAGGTTAAATCCTGCCTGAAGAAGACATCTGCCAGATACAAGTGTTTTGCTGATAGAAAGAGGCGAGCTATTCCACCACTTAAAATTGGAGACCGCGAATGGCTTTCTACCAAAAATATTCGCCTGAAGGTTCCGTCCATGAAGTTCGCTCCCCGTTTCATTGGTCCATATAAGATCACTCAAGTGATAAATCCGGTGTGCTTCAAACTACTATTACCTAAGAACCTTCGTATCTCCAACGCCTTCCATGTGTCATTACTCAAGCCTCTTATCATCAACCGTTTCTCTGTTCCTCCTTCAGCACCTCGGCCAGTACAAGTTCATCAAGAGGAGGAGTTTGAGATTACTCATATTTTAGATGCTAAAATTTCGCGAGGAGCTCTTTGCTTCCTTGTGCATTGGAAGGGTTTTGGTCCAGAGGAATGTTCTTGGATCCGCGCAGATGATCTCAACATTCCAGCTCTTCTAAAAAAATTCTACTCCAAGTATCCGGGCAAACCCGGCTCCAAGTGTTCTGTGCCCACCTTTAAAAGGGGGGGAACTGTCACCCACCGGACCATGAGTACCTCTGCGCTGGTGCGTGGTTCTCTAGCCTTCCTGCCGGCGTCTGTCCCGAGCCGCGGCCATCCGCCATCTTGATGGACTGCGCATGCGCAGCATCCAAGAACTTATGACCTTTGCTTTTAATCTAATTGGTGGATCAGGCAACTCTCCCTATTTAAGGCACCTGTGCTCATTACATCGTTGCCTGATCTTGAGTCTCATTCCCTGTGAGTCTCTGAAGGTGTCTCCTGTGTTCTGCTAGTGTCCTCAGCTTCCTGCTGATTACCTGCTCTACTCATCGGGGGTTCCCATACCCGCTACTGATTCCTGTATCCTGCTCATGTCCTCAGCTGTCTGCTGGATTACCTGCTCTGCTCACCTGGGGTTCCTATACCCGCTACAGACTCCTGTATCCCGCTCGTGTCCTCAGCTGTCTGCTGGATTACCTGCTCTGCTCACCTGCAGTTCCCATACCCGCTACAGCCGTTCAGCGCTCCTGCTGTGCCTGCATATCCTCGTGGACAAGCTTCTCTACTCATCAGCGGTATGCTTACTTGTTATTGACTATCAACTGTTACTTTGCATATCCGCCTAGGACAAGCTTCTCTACTCAGCAGCGGTATCCATACCCGCTATAGACTATTAGTTGTTACGCTGCATATCTGTTTGAAACAAGCTTCTCTACTCAGCAGCGATATGCATACCTGTGATTGACTATCAGTTATTATCCTGCATATCCGCTTAGTGCAAGCCTCTCTACTCAGCAGCGGTATACATACCGTCATAGACTATTAGCAGTAACGCTGCATATCTGTTTGGAACAGGTTCCTCTGTGCTCTCATCGTCTTCATACAGTTGACTCTTTTCATGCCTCCATTTATCCGCACCTGAACAACTCCTCACTTACTAGCAGTGGTACAACTTGCTATACGCAGACCACTGACTTCCCCGCTACCTACCTGCACTTGGACAAGTCTTCTCGTCACAGCAGTGGTACAACTTGCTATACGCAGACCACTGACTTCCCCGCTACCTACCTGCACCTGGACAAGTCTTCTCGTCACAGCAGTGGTACAACTTGCTGTACGCAGACCACTGACTTCCCTGCTACCTACCTGCACCTGGACAAGTCTTCCCATCACAGCAGTGGTACAAATTGCTATCCGCAGACCACTGACTCTCCCGTTACCTTCTTTCACCTGCTCACGTCCACCCTGGTCTCCGTGATTCAAACCTGCCTTTCCACTATAGATGCAAGTCGCTGATTCATCTACCAATATAGCTGCAAGTCGCTGACTCATCAACCAGTATAGCTGCAAGTCATTGACTATCATCAATTCCATTGGCATCCTCTCTCCATCTGCTGTTATATACGTTCCACTATTCACCCTGCTGCCAGAGGACCGCTGTGCAAACTCCGCCCCTCTGGTAAGCATAGTCAACTGGTGAATCCTGGGCAGAACTCCTAGTGCCCGTGACAATATACTGATCAGTCACAAAATTAAAACTGCTTACAAGTGAAGTGAATAACATTGATTATATTGTGACAATGGCACCTGTCAAGGGGTGGGATATGTTAGGCAGAAAGTGAACAGTCAGTTCTTGAAGTTGGTATGTTGGAAGTAGGAAAAATGAGTTTAAGGATCTGAGCGACTTTGACAAGGGCCAAATTGTGATGACTAGTCAGAGCATCTCCAAAACGCAGATCTTGTGCGGTGTTTCTGGTATGTAATGGTTAGTAACTACCAAAAGTAGTCCAAGGAAGGACAACTGGTTAACCGGCGGCAACCAAAGGCTCCTTGATGCACATGGGGAGCAAAGGCTATCCCGTCTTGTCCAATCCCACAGAAAAGTTACTATAACACAAATTGTTGAAAAAGTTAATGTTAGCTATGATAGAAAGCAGTCAGAACACCCAGTGCATCACAGTTTGCTGTGTATGATTGACTTGGCCTTTAAATACCCCAGATCTCAATCCAATTGACCATCTGTGGGATGTGCTGCAAACACAAGTCCGAGCCTTGGAGGCCTCACCTCGCAACTTACTTGACTTAATGGATCTGCTTCGAATGTCTTGGTGTCAGAATCCACCTTTGTGGAGTCCATGCCTCGATGGGTCAGAGATGTTTTGGCGACACAATATAAGGTAGGTTGTTTTAATGTTGTGGCTGATCAGTGTATATACTATTAGTTATATACATATTCCTCAACCACCATCTTAATCTCCCTACATTGTTCTATTACAACCCTCTACACAGCTAACACAAGACAACAACCCTCTCACCAACATTGCCACACACAGCCCACTCAATACTTTTACCTTTGCATTCTAGCTGGTCCATTGTGCAATATGATGTAGCACATGCCCTTGTGTTTCAAACTCCCATTGTCCTATAGATTGTAATCTTGCGAGCAGGGTTCTCTTACCTCTCTGTCTCTATGTATTATCCAGTATTGTCCTATCAATGTTTGTCCCCAGTTGTAAAGCGCTACGGAATTTGCTGGCGCTATATAAATAAATGTTGATGATGATGATATATAATAGTTTCACATATACTGTGTTCAAAATACATAACATGTTAACCAAGCTAGTATCCCGGCATTTCCCATAAGCACTATGGGTACTGTTACTTGGACAAACAAGCAGTGTGGCAGCTCTAACTCAAGTTGATAAATGTAAATATGTGTCATATATTGGTTTGCTTTCTGCAATTTAAAATCTATAAAAATATAAAGGATATCAAGAGAATATTTTATGATAGTAATAATGATTATAATGTTTTTCTTTAAAATGAATCAAAGGTGCAGGACAAAAAGTTGCAAACAAGCAACGTAAAAAAACTTATATAGAAGATTGAAATGACAGCAAACCTTAAAATATACCGTGTTGATGAACAGACATATCATGCTTCATTTCATAGGTTGTTAATTAAACATCAGCGAAGGGCAGCATGTCCAGAGTCTGAGGTGTGAGAAGTTACACAGTGTGCCAGCAAAACTGAGGGAATTATTTGGAGTCAAAGGTTTTTCCTTCACTGTCGCTGCCACTTGTCACAGCAATGCGAGTGAAGCATCACAGCCACTTTCCCGAACTCTTGACACATTAGTGGCAAGTGCTGTTTTTAGTCCTTCCAAAGAGAGCCAACAGAACTAATCCCGACCCTACAGACCTAGCTATGACTTCTAAATATCATATATTAAGGAACTGCAAGTCATCCTTTGAGGGCAATGAATTGAGTTTCTTTCAGAACACTAGTCATGATAGAAAAAAAAATAAAAATGTGGCTATGAACCATTAACTACAGGTTCAAACTATTTATTTAATACATTTATTATGTATTTATTATTTGTTTATAATGCACCAATCATACAACACAGCACTGTACAGAGGTAGAGCGATGCAGTAGTCACAAAAGGATCATACAAGGATACACCAGTGGGCCTTACGTGTACTATGAGTGCTTCCATATTTGCTAAATCTGGTATTGCCTTCTTTTCCTCCCTAACTCTTTGGGTGCCAATCAGAAAAGCCAATAAAGGATGCTATCACCACAAATCCCAATACAGAGGGTGGTGCCGTGCTAGCGCAGAATAAATGAAATAGGGGAGTGATTTTGAAAATAAAGAGGACAAAAGTAATTTAAAGGCAATACTAGAAGTTTGTGCCAAAAGGCTTTTTGTGCTCTGTCTGTTTCACCTGTAATACCGTTTTATTGTTAATGCTACTCAAGCCAATTTTATGTTGTTATTTATTGACAAATATAACTTTGTTTTGGTTTGATATTTGAGTAAATAACTTTTTTAATTTATGGGCTATATTTGGGGGAAAGAAGGGGAGGGCTTAGCATTTAATTTTCCCTATTCTTTCTTTGGCTACTTTTATTAAATAAATTCAACCTACAGAATGTAACTCTTAATTTATTCTGCAACTTCTAATGTTGTGTGTCTGGTTTTTTCACTTTGTTAATTTTATTAATTTTTTTTGTATTCCTTTTTTTTAATCTTTTTTTTATAGCATGTTTTACCATGCAATGCCATAGACATAGACAATAACATATCATAGACAGAAAGGGTAATAGGAAATATAAACTTTTTCATGCCGAAAACAGCTGTGAGCATGACCTATCTATATGTTCTTCGGAGCAAGCACGACACACAGCTATAGCAATCTCTATGAGATCGTGCTACCCCTATATATATCCCATTTATACCGCAAGTTCCGCTGTAAAGTGCTGTGTACTATGTTAGCACAACATTAATATAGGTCAATAAAATAGAGGCTGTTGCTTTAAAGTTTCCCAGTTGGAGAGTGGCAGGAACTGCCTTTGTCTAAAGCACCTGGGAATTTCAATCTGAATTAGAGATGGTCACTGACCCCCGTGTTTTGGTTTTGGATTCGGTTTTGGATCTGGATTACCGTTGTGTTTTGGTTTTGGTTTTGGTTTTGCAAAACCGCCATTGCGTGTTTTGGTTTTGGTTTTGGTTTTGTTTGGTTTTGTTTTGCTATTTTGTTGGAAAATACATGTTTTTGTGCCTAAAATAACCCAATTTAGTGCTCCAACTGTTTTAGAGATAAGTAATCTAATTGTTGAGGTAATAAATCATCCAAAAAAACTGTTTAATTCTTCGTTGGTAGGCCTTCATTTATTCTACACACAAAACAGATTGTCTTCTTCTCCATCTATGCATATTGGCAATGCAGCCATCGTCTTTGAATCTATATTACACCCTACACTTATAGTTAAATATGTAAAGAAATGGAAAAAGACAGTTTGCTTTCTGTCTCTATAGGCCCCCTCCACTTTTTTTAAAAAACAAAAAATTCAGCCATTATAGACTGTACAATATTAATTGACATGGAGAAAGCCAGTTTGGTTTCTGTCTCTCTAGGCCCCCCTCCACTTGTATAAAATACCAAAAAATCCAGCCGTTATAGACTGTACAATATTAATTGACATGGAGAAAGCCAGTTTGGTTTCTGTCTCTCTAGGCCCCCCTCCACTTGTATAAAATACTAATAAATTCAGCCGTTATATACTGTACAATATAAATTGAAATGGACAAAGGCAGTTTGGTATCTGTCTGCATCAGATCCTCTCTCCACTAGGAGTAAAATAGAAAACTATTCAGCCGTTATATAATCTAGAATATAAATAGAAATTGAGAAAGGCAATTTGGTATCTGTCTGCATCATAATCATCAACATCATCATTAGCGCCCTCGTCGCCTACACAAATCTCCCCCTCATCCTCTTCTAATTCCAAAGTGGCATCCTCAATTTGGGTATCACCGGCTACACTCGGGCTATTAAGGCACACATCAGCAGAATGCTCACGATTAGACATCCCACTGTTGGATGGACTCTCCACAGGGATTGTTGTCATTTGTGAATCAGAGCAAATATTCTCCTGTAATGCCTCACTGTTATCTTGCAGCTCGGCTTTGACGCGTAACAGTAGTTGTGCACCAATTGTAGGCTGGGTAACTTTTTGGGATCTGCCACTAATAGCCCAAGGTGAAGGCCTCATTCTCTCTTTGCCACTGCGTGTGTAGAATGGCATGCTTGCAATTTTTTTTTTATCGTCACTTAACTTTTGCTCAGTTACACTTCTTTTTCGCTTCAATACAGTAAATTTTTTTTTGTTTTTTGTTTTTTGCACTAATTTGAAAACACTCTGTTGTTTGACATCGCCTTGGCCAGATGACGTACTGGGAACACTAACATCAGGACTGGTGACAGAATCTGGTTGCTCATTCAGATCATATGTGGACTGCTTTGAATCCATTCTGAGCGCAAACCACTGGGGAGTGCTAAAAATTATTTAGTAGATTCTGCTGACAGTTATGACTTTTGACAGCCAGAAATATTAATGCACAATTAGGGAGGACACCCCAAAAGCACTGAGGAATGCTAAAAATTATTTAGTAGATACTGCTGACAGAAATGACTTTTGACAGCCAGAAATATTAATGCACAATTAGGGAGGACACCCCAAAAGCACTGAGGAGTGCTAAAAATTATTTAGTAGATACTGCTGACAGATATGACTTTTGACAGACAGAAATATTAATGCACAATTAGGGAGGACACCCCAAAAGCACTGAGGAGTGCTAAAAATTATTTAGTAGATACTGCTGACAGAAATGACTTTTGACAGCCAGAAATATTAATGCACAATTAGGGAGGACACCCCAAAAGCACTGAGGAGTGCTACAAATTATTTAGTAGATACTGCTGACAGATATGACTTTTGACAGCCAGAAATATTAATGCACAATTAGGGAGGACACCCCAAAAGCACTGAGGAGTGCTAAAAATTATTTAGTAGATACTGCTGACAGATATGACTTTTGACAGCCAGAAATATTTATGCACAATTATGGGGAACACCCCAAAAGCGCTGGGGAGTGCCAAATATGAAGAAAAAATAATAAACCTCTGTCCTCCTCTCTGCACTAGCGATTTTGGTTAGAGCAATTGCAAGAACAATATTGTATTCTCTGTCCCTGCTCTAATTAGCCTATGACTACACCCTGCTCTCTCCCTCTGTCAAATGGCGATGGATTGCTGTGGAGGCGTGTATTTATAAAGTTGAAGTATCGCGAGAACCGAGCCCCGAGATCCGACGACGTCACAATGACGTTCGGCCTCGATTTGGATTCGGAATGGGCTGGAGAGTACCGAGCTGCTCAGCTCGGTACTCGGATACCCAAAGTTCGGGTGGGTTCGGTTCTCGGAGAACCGGACCCGCCCATCTCTAATCTGAATGCACTGTCGACTATAGGGCATCATTATTGTGGAATACTGAATCCCAGACAGTAACATATTGCTCTGTCTTAACCTGCAGTATAACTGCAATAGGAATTTATTAGTGTTGTTTATACAGGTGCCAATTGCCTTATGCATGCCAGGATTTACATTTTTGCCTGTCTCCATAAAGCCATTATTTCTGTACCCCATAACCATGCCCCCCAAGTGCAGTGTTTGTCCATGTTACCAGAGACAGCTGCATCTCATGTGTATCACATAATTACAGTGTAATATTACAGCTGTTACTGTGCCTCTACTGTTTCCATGCTTCCACAAGCATTGGCCATGTGGAGTTTCTATAGGCGGAGGAACAGGGCATTGCCAGTGTTTCCATCACTTTACTGCGCTCTCCAGCTACTCAGCTCACCTCCTCTCAGTCCCTCTGCCCTCTGTCTCCTCTCGCTTCTCTCCGCTCCCCTCAGTGACTCTCAACCTGTCATCCGTGCCCACCCTCTTGGACCATAGTTACCTGCCTGTACTCACTTTTCCCCTCCCTCCCTCTCTTTTATGCTGTGCCTGAGCCCCCAGAGTTATAGTGCTTACTGTTACTTGTACTGTGCTGTTTCACCTTGTACTGTGCCATTGTTTGTCCTTGTACGGCGCTACGGATACTTTGTGGCGCCCTATAAATAAAAATTAATAATAATAATAATAATAATAATAATAATTGCCAGGCCTCATGGCAGAACTTGGTTTCTGTCCCAGCAAGGACGCTGTAGCCTAACAGGCTCTCCGCTCTACACTGAAAGGAGCATGGGTCTCGTCTGACAGCAACCAATCAGATTCTAGTTAACATTTATTTAGTACATTCTACAAAATGACAGCTGGAACCTGATTGGTTGCTATAGGTAACATCTTCACTTTTTCAAACCAGCAGTTTAGTAAATATACCCCCTGGACTTGAAAATATTCTATAAAAGCAAACAGTTTTTCTTTTAAATTCTACCTGCACTTTCTTATTAGAAGATAATTCCTTTAAGTGGTGCAACTGAATGTAGACATGTTTGGCAAAGTACAATTCTTTGAAATGTATCACCATGTTCCTTAAATGTTTTTGATTTGTACAGATAGGATTCAGTTCCTAGAGATCATCGAAAGAACATTGTAAAGTAAGATCAGCAGAATCCTGTCAATAATGATAGATTTAGTATTGGAGCACAAGACAGGGAAAGTGTGTAAATTTAGAAAGGTGGTTTATTCAATATGGGAAAAGTTCTCATGTTTTCAGAAGGCTACTCTCACAGGGATCTAGTTTAAAGTCTACCACTGTTATAAATTACAGTTAGACAGGATTTGATTTAGCAAGTGTTAATCCCTTACCCTTAGAACGACATGTACTTTCTGGGATAACATTCAGGACCAGTTGGCAAACTTACTATACCCTATGGTGGCTCATAAAAATATATTTGGCTTCACATATAAAGACCTAAAGTCAGCATAGATAGCAGCATAACACTGATAGACATCCTAGTTAAAAAATAAACAACATTCGCTAGCTATATTTTAATGGATACGTATATGTAATTATAATGTGATTTTGCATATGATTATAAGCAGATGTGGTATGAGTTCTATCAATCGATATTCGGCTTGCCTGTCTTCTGAAACTCATATGATATTTGAATACTAGAATGACCACTTAAATAGTTCATGGAGTGTTCACAGAAGTGACATGTGGTTAGATTTAAGACCATGAACTTCACAGCAGGCTTCCATAAGGTGTAAGCTTGTTTTAGCCTAGATGATACTCTGTACGGGATGATATATTGTTCACGCAACGGGGGGAATTATAATGGTTGCAGGAGGGGGTGTGGTGACTATATGTCCTACTCTTCTGAACAATTATGGTGGCCGGAGCATGCGCAGTGCAGCAACATTCCACGCTAAACGGGAAGCTGGCACACTTCCTTACACGGTTATCATAGTTCATCTTTATCATTAATGGTGGACAGCTGCAAATGTTTCATGCTTGTCTATCAAACACTTTTGTAAATGCAATATATTATATATTTTTCCTAATAAAACTGAAACAAATGCTTGATCTATAGGAAGTTTATGTTCATACAGCACATCTAGTTGGTATGTGATTATTTATCACTTTTCAAAAGGGATGAAAACCTCTGTCCACATTCCATGTTTCTGGCTACTGACCAAGGGACTTGGTAGCAGGGTGCACATAGCTGAAGGAATAGATATGATTAGCTCACATTCTACGTTGGATCTCCCTCTTGAGCCAGGGTTGTCCTGCTGCTGAGTCCTCTGCTCCAGGCAAATAATGCAGCTAGGGGGATCCATCCATGATAAGTGTTTTGAGTTAAGTGTGTGAGGTTTTTTCTTAAAGCTCCTGGTGCCCTCCTGGACGCTGGTTCGTTCTGGACAACAACTAAAATTCGAAGACCATTTTGCTTCGTTTAGGCTACGGAAAAGCCATGGAAGCTATGACTGTTTCATCCAGATCTGCCGGTTGGGCTATGTTAGAAATTAAGGTACCACTCTGTCCCTGTATGGCAGCCAGGGCTGCTTACAGGAAGGGGAAGGAAGATCTAACTATTTTGATCTCTTATGTGACAAGTGAAAATCTATACAATTTATTTTATACTGAACACTTCATCAGAACAATGTCCCCCTCCTCCTGAAATCCCACTGCCCGATATAGCTGTTCCATCTATAGGCAGTCTCCTTGCTACATTTCGTCGTCTCTAAACAAGTGACATTTACCAACTGTTATTCAAATTGATTTGTATTTAATGAGTACATTTCACTATAAATGGTGATACAAACATTGTATATGTGTGTGTGTTACTATTACAAAATGGGAAGTATTTTCCTCTCCATGAATTGGTCTGCTTTTTGTTGCAATGATTGATATTACCATCAAAATTGTTTAACCTATGGATATCTCCAGAGACTCTCTTAGTAAAAACAATGGTAAAAAAAACTCCAGGACAAAATACACACAAAGACCAAAATGCTTTAAAATGTATCCAAATGATCCTGTTTTTTCAAGAGACATTTCTGTCTGGATAGCACTTAGCGAGTCTTGTTTACATGCCCATAAAGGGTAATGAGGAATTTGTGTGCAATACAGAATATCCACTAGGACACTGGGCACTTTGAATAAAAATGGAAAGTAAAATAAATAAAAATAGGCAACGAGAGGAATATTCTAATGAGTAAGACTTGTCCAAGTCCGCTACTTGTGTCTTACATACCTGCCTTACATATCTGTCAATTTCGAACAGGTTTATCCTACACATTTTTAAGTCTTTACACTGTAAATAAGCATTAACCCTTACTCTTTCAGATCTGCATCTCACTGACACTACCTAACCATGACAGATGCCTTGACTATCAAAACAAAGGCACTTGCTGATATATAAACATATCTACACAGCCACCAGTCTTGCTTACCACTCAAGATCGCAATCGTCTTGGAGAAAAAAAACAAGTTTCTATAGTATACCATTGTCATAAAGGCACATTATAGTGAAAGGTGAGTTATTTTGGAAACAGAACCGGGGGAAATATGTGACAAGGAGAGAATGGCAATGGAGCATATGTCAGAAAGGGAGAGTGAGGAGGGTATATGTCAAATATGCTCATCCACCATTCTACCCTTTTGACAATGGGAGGGAGGGTGAAGGTCACATGTAATAACTGGTTTATTAACAATGTGAGAGGGGGCATTTGTTACATGGGTTAGGAGGGATTGGAGTATAATATGTGACAAGTGGAGTGGGGGCATGAACGTTACCCAGGACTAGAAGAGCGGTATGTATGCCAGGACCATCCGAATCTCATATTAAACATAAATTATAAGGCATGCCATGCATTTGCTATGTAGCTATGACTCATGGGTGGGGTGGGGGCTATTGGCGTACTACAGCCCAGGCCCCTAGATCAACTAAACCCACCAGTCTTCATAATATATTTCTATACAATCTTTAAGAACTTCACCTTGGTAATAATATACAGGTATACATTTATCTTTCCCATCCATTACTTAAATATAAGCAGTTATAATCTAACAGTTCATTACACAAACCACACAACCATCAGAAAGTGACTTTGCTGTAAGGGGGTTGTAGATTCAGTGCTGGAATTTCTGTATCCAACATCTGTGCTTAATTCAACGACTAATGCTGATTGGGCTCAAATGAACTAAAATGCATGACAGCATGGAAATGAGACTTAGACTGCGAGAAGTATAACTAACATTTAAGTTACGTCTTTAAGAAAGGGCATTTAGGGAACTCAAAAACTTTCTATGCAGACATATGCAAACCTAAAGGAAACTCAGATATTTGAGAATACAGCTACCAATTCCTGACTATACTATAATCACTCAGCCTCCAATATCTTTAGATATTCCTTTATGATTCGATTGCTTAATTTCATTTTTAAATTGGCCCTAAGTGTTTCATAACCAAATAACAAAATAAATGCTTGTTGCCTCAGTTTTTCAGAATATACCATGAAACGGGACTTGTGGTTTTGTGAAGGTAAAGATTACGGTACATAGACTGTTTTGGGGCATTTTACAGGGTACATCCTAGATTTGTACCTACTATGCCACTAGCAGAAGAGTGTATTGTAATGTGAGCCCCAGTCTACAACAGGGGCCCTCACAAGACAGTGATGGACTTTATTGTGGGCAATCCATAGGTCGCAGCCTCCAGCTGACTGCTGGTAGAAGAGATATAGATACCAGCTGAGGTCAGACAGGCAGCTCAGGGTCAAATTCAGAATGTAACCCAAGGTTAGGGTCACACAACACAGACACAAATAAATTGCAAAGCAGAGGGGCAGGATCACAAGCTATCATATGTAGCCAAACAAGCTGGATCAGTACACAGTAACTCAGAAACAGGTATAGTTGTTCAGACAACTAAGACACAGAACCTGTAGCATCATCATCTTCATCACCATTTATTTATATAGCGCCACTGATTCCGCTGCGCTGTACAGAGAACTCACTCACATCAGTCCCTGCTCCATTGGGGCTTACAGTCTAAATTACCTAACACACAGACAGACTAGGGTCAATTTGTTAGCAACCAATTAACCTACTAGTATGTTTTTGGAGCGTGGGAGGAAACCGGAGCACCTGGAGGAAACCCACGCAAACACGGGGAGAACATACAAACTCCTCACAGATAAGGCCATGGTCGGGAATTGAACTCATGACCCCAGAGGGGCTTATAAATGCTGACCACACCCTTGGCTGGTCAGGAGAGATCTGCATGTGCCAATGATTTAACACCCAGGTTTTCTGGAACAGAGAAAAAGAGAACAAAAAAGAACCAGCATAGATAGACCCTTGTCTGCACCTTGGGAGTCTACAGACCCATCCCTTAGACAGATACCTAAGACAAGAGATAAGTGAAGTTGCAGTGGAATTGTGAGGGGAAATCACCAAATGGTTCCCAATATTGGACCAATAGATCTATTTTAGGCTGTTTCCTGAACCTTTAATTGGTATCACAAATAAAACATTTAATTTGAAAAGACATCTGAGTTTAAGAAGCTGTTCATAATGTAAGTTTACTATATTTCATGGCCCACTTATTAAAAATACACATTTTAAAACACAATTTAGTCAGAATTCTGATGCTTTCTTGAATTCATTCCAAATTGCTCCAAACCACTGAACTTCACAAAATCTTGAACTTCACAGAATCTTGAACTCATCTCTCTCATGCAAATAATACTATTTTCCACAGTGCACCTCTGGAGATTTTTTCCAGCCTTCATACACACCCAGACACACATCTAGGCTGCAAGGAGGTTAGGTGTGCACATCGATGTGTGCTAGGCAGGCCATCCTGCACCTCTGCAATACAAGACGTAATTACCCATCACTGTCTAACAGCAAGCTTTCAAGCATTGTTAGTAGTGCTAATAATTATTAAGGACAAAATATTGTTGACCTTTGCTTAGTACAGCACAATTTATATGCTAAATGCTGTTTTATTTTGTCCTTCTGTGCAAGGTATGAGCCCACTAAGGTCCAGGCCTCCTTTGTATAAATATATATCAATGACTAAGAAAGATTCAATCTCTGTCTAACAAAGACTCAAAAAATAAATGTGTATGTGCTTATATGAAATCTGTAGGACATAGGGGCCTATTTATAAAAGTCATCCCCCCTGTTAAATCCCCGAAAACTGTTGTTTTCGGGGATTTACTGGTAAATCACTATGTATTATTGTAGCATTGCAGCAGATATCTCAGATATCTGCTGCTTTGAATCTATTAGCGTTTTTCTGAGCACTCCCCATGACGGTCTATGGGGAGTGCTCTTAAACGCTTTATATTAAAGTGTGCCCTGTGAAAAGTTTCTCTTTTTATACATGTTAATGTACACCATCTGAAGCTGGCGCACATCAACATAGCTGAAATCTATCGCAGCTGTCAGATCTGCTCTGAAGAGCAGAGATGGACAGCACATGTGTGGAGGGATCATGTGACCCATCCCTGTCACTTGACTCACTTTCTTGCAGTCCAGGATGTTAGTGCGCTTGCTCAAGGCTTTCGGTCGGCGCATGCGCGCTAAAAAAAAAGAGAGAAAAGTTCAGCGCAGCCTTCTTCAGATGAGAAGAGACTGCGATGAAGATGTAACGCCCCCTGCGGGGAAAGACAGGGACAGACGCAACAGAAAATAACTCACCTTGTAAACGATGGTCACCTCCAGTCCGCTTCTGATTTCCCAGCTGCGATCCGATCCCAGCAGATCCGCAGCCACCTCCAATCACGTCCCTCTAAGATAGAGGCAGAGATTACGGCCGTGCCTACCAGGTAAGGGCTGTCCGAGACTACGGCAAAGGACAAGGACACGGTCAGTCCAAGCTCCTTGCCGCCTCCTCACTTTGTTCTTGCCAAGACGCGGGGGACTACAGGCACTGAAGGCCAAGACTAATCCGAGGACTAATCCCGCCTCAAGTATCTCACACACCTGCCGGTGAGGGCCTAACCGAAAGGGGGAATCGAGCGTGATACTCACCGGGACACTCCCACTTCCGATCCGGTTCTCCTGCACCTTCCCGACTCCTGCGGATGACAAGACACACAGCCTCCCTCTACACTCTCCGTGAAACTAAGATGGCACCCACAAACTGGACTAACTACAACGGCGACCCGACCCTAACAACGTTCTAATGGTCGGCAACGCAACTAAGTCAAACACTAGGACTAACTAAATGTGGTGCACTAACGGAACTACTAGTTACACGCTACGGGGAACACCAGCCGGTGTTCACAGCCTAAACCGGAGGGCGGTTCCTAACCCCCTCACCCAGGTCGTACCAAGAAGCTGCCTTCTTGCTATGGAGTCACACACAGGCCCTAAGTACGGGTTCTTTAAGCCCGGCTGAGGCTCAGTAAAACAGCACACTAACCCGCGGGCCGACTGCCGCACGGAACAGCCGATCGAACTGAACCGCCCGACTGCCTGTACTCGGGTATCTCACACGTGTCCCCACGTCCGGAACCACAGGTCCACCTGCACGGAACCGGCCTTGAGGACCCTTGATCAGAACCACGGCCGCCCCTGGAACTGCCTCAAGGTGTGCTGTACTGCCACCAACTCACTCAGCCACCCCCTCTGGGTACCAGTGTGACCCCGGGGACCTAAGGGACAGGGAAACTACATGTGCTCTCCCCTGACTATGTGTATGCTGGTACTTACACTTGTCCCCCACAGCACGGGTTAGCACAGGAAAACCACAGGAAACAAGAGCCTACCTTTAATGGGGGCCTGACGTCTTGCCCCTGGACACAGTTAGAAAGCACACCAAAATACTGTAATGTAAACTACACTCGCCACACAGACAGAATAAATACAGTCTACAGTACTTTGCCGCTACTTACCCGAACACACCGCTGCTAGCCAACCAGCAGGTTGCTACAGCACCACGGGAGCCTACGCTCGACCGTACCTCCTAACCACGTGTGCTCACCTCACACAGGACCGCGCCTACTCTCACGAGGCTCCCACGCCTCTACCACACACCACCAGGGCCTTGTGCCCCTACTTTACAGTGCCACGGGCCTTGTGCCCGAATGTGCCCACGGGCCTAGTGCCCGAACTTAACGTTGAGTATACTTACCTGCTCTGCGCAGGATACTCAACTTGACACGCCGTCTTCTTCCTTTCTTCTCCGGGTCTTCCAGACCCTCCAGCCGGCGGCGCCTCTTCTCCTCTTCGGCGCTGTTGAAGGCTGCTTGGCGGGGGCGCTCTCAGCCCTTACAAGGGCTCCCCGCCGACGTTCTCCGCTCCGGCGGCTTGATTGAAGTCTTCTGGCGGCAGGGTAGCTCACGGCCCTTACAAGGGCCCCCTGCCGCCGCTGCTGCTGCTGGCTCTGTTGATGGACGTCTGGACGAGACGTCCTCTCTCTTCCCCGCCGACGGACTTCTCCCAAAATGGCGCCACCCGGCGACTTATATAGTCGCCGGCGTGACGTCATCCGCCGGCGCGAGCGCTGATTGGCTCGCGTCGGCGCCAATCTTTTGAATGGCCGGGCGCGAGCCGCGATTGGCTCGCGCATCCGGCCGCTGATTGGCCAGCGGGGAAAGATGAGCCCTGATTGGCTCATCCTTCCCCCGCGCACAGGACCTGCAAAAAAGAAGTTATACTCACCGCCGCTGGATCGATGGACGGGTAAGTTCTTCTCCTCTTCTTTCTTGTAGCTGGGCACCATCGGGGACCTCTTCAGCCCCTCCAGGGGCACAGCGCTGCCGGATATCTTCGCCCTCTTCACGGGCACCGGCTCCAGCGTCTTCTGTCCCTCCACATTTCCGCCGCCTTTTTCCATTGTGGTCCCCACAATCAACGTCTTCTCCTCTACGTCCACCTCCAAGGGTCGCTTACCGGCATCCCTGACTTGCGTCCACCGGGTCCTTCGCGGTAAAGCCCTCTCGCGCAGGATCCACACCATCCTGGCAACTTCCTCGCCCGAAGTCGGTATCCAGGGAGTCTCTTCCTCGGCACCTGCCGGAACCTCCCATCCGTCCGATACCTCCTCGGTTGTGCGGGAAGCTTCTTCAGAAGGTGACAACATCCACCACTCTCCAGCTGCGCTCTCTAAAGTACAGTCTTCTTCAGGCAGTACTTCTTCAGCAGCTCTCTCTTCCGGGGTACTGATGGCTTCCATCCTCTCAGGTACCACCGGGCAGACATCTTCACATGTCTCCGGACACAGCGTTGCCCCGTGGAGGGTCTGCTCAGTTCTCCCTTCGTCTTCAGGGACCAACTCTTCCACAGCCACGGACAAGTCGTCTGACGTATCCGACGTCTCCAATACCCCAGCTCCAGCATCCGGCTGACGCGGGTATTCCTGTCGCGAATCTTGCTTGGACGGGACGATCACCTGCGATCCGACAGTCAGCAGGCTCTGCCGATCCTTCCCTCCAGATTCCGACTTCTCTTGAGACCATGGATGGAAGGCTTCCTCGTCCTTCCACTCGAAGACTTCTACGTCTTCCCATTCATCGGAGACTTCTTCGTCCTCCCATTCATCAAAGAGCTCCTCGGCAACTGGGCACTGGTATGCGAAGTGTCCAGGCAACCCACACTTCCAGCACAGCATTTCTTCCACCGGTTGCCGTTTAGTACCTTTGTTCTTCTTCTTCCTTGTCTCGCAACGTTCCAGGATTTGCTTCGTGAACGCTGCCACTTCGTCACGAGAGATGACACAGCTGTATCCCTCGTACAGCGGAATGATCCCCCGATGAGCCATCGTTGATCCTGCCGACTACGCCAAAATGTAACGCCCCCTGCGGGGAAAGACAGGGACAGACGCAACAGAAAATAACTCACCTTGTAAACGATGGTCACCTCCAGTCCGCTTCTGATTTCCCAGCTGCGATCCGATCCCAGCAGATCCGCAGCCACCTCCAATCACGTCCCTCTAAGATAGAGGCAGAGATTACGGCCGTGCCTACCAGGTAAGGGCTGTCCGAGACTACGGCAAAGGACAAGGACACGGTCAGTCCAAGCTCCTTGCCGCCTCCTCACTTTGTTCTTGCCAAGACGCGGGGGACTACAGGCACTGAAGGCCAAGACTAATCCGAGGACTAATCCCGCCTCAAGTACCTCACACACCTGCCGGTGAGGGCCTAACCGAAAGGGGGAATCGAGCGTGATACTCACCGGGACACTCCCACTTCCGATCCGGTTCTCCTGCACCTTCCCGACTCCTGCGGATGACAAGACACACAGCCTCCCTCTACACTCTCCGTGAAACTAAGATGGCACCCACAAACTGGACTAACTACAACGGCGACCCGACCCTAACAACGTTCTAATGGTCGGCAACGCAACTAAGTCAAACACTAGGACTAACTAAATGTGGTGCACTAACGGAACTACTAGTTACACGCTACGGGGAACACCAGCCGGTGTTCACAGCCTAAACCGGAGGGCGGTTCCTAACCCCCTCACCCAGGTCGTACCAAGAAGCTGCCTTCTTGCTATGGAGTCACACACAGGCCCTAAGTACGGGTTCTTTAAGCCCGGCTGAGGCTCAGTAAAACAGCACACTAACCCGCGGGCCGACTGCCGCACGGAACAGCCGATCGAACTGAACCGCCCGACTGCCTGTACTCGGGTATCTCACACGTGTCCCCACGTCCGGAACCACAGGTCCACCTGCACGGAACCGGCCTTGAGGACCCTTGATCAGAACCACGGCCGCCCCTGGAACTGCCTCAAGGTGTGCTGTACTGCCACCAACTCACTCAGCCACCCCCTCTGGGTACCAGTGTGACCCCGGGGACCTAAGGGACAGGGAAACTACATGTGCTCTCCCCTGACTATGTGTATGCTGGTACTTACACTTGTCCCCCACAGCACGGGTTAGCACAGGAAAACCACAGGAAACAAGAGCCTACCTTTAATGGGGGCCTGACGTCTTGCCCCTGGACACAGTTAGAAAGCACACCAAAATACTGTAATGTAAACTACACTCGCCACACAGACAGAATAAATACAGTCTACAGTACTTTGCCGCTACTTACCCGAACACACCGCTGCTAGCCAACCAGCAGGTTGCTACAGCACCACGGGAGCCTACGCTCGACCGTACCTCCTAACCACGTGTGCTCACCTCACACAGGACCGCGCCTACTCTCACGAGGCTCCCACGCCTCTACCACACACCACCAGGGCCTTGTGCCCCTACTTTACAGTGCCACGGGCCTTGTGCCCGAATGTGCCCACGGGCCTAGTGCCCGAACTTAACGTTGAGTATACTTACCTGCTCTGCGCAGGATACTCAACTTGACACGCCGTCTTCTTCCTTTCTTCTCCGGGTCTTCCAGACCCTCCAGCCGGCGGCGCCTCTTCTCCTCTTCGGCGCTGTTGAAGGCTGCTTGGCGGGGGCGCTCTCAGCCCTTACAAGGGCTCCCCGCCGACGTTCTCCGCTCCGGCGGCTTGATTGAAGTCTTCTGGCGGCAGGGTAGCTCACGGCCCTTACAAGGGCCCCCTGCCGCCGCTGCTGCTGCTGGCTCTGTTGATGGACGTCTGGACGAGACGTCCTCTCTCTTCCCCGCCGACGGACTTCTCCCAAAATGGCGCCACCCGGCGACTTATATAGTCGCCGGCGTGACGTCATCCGCCGGCGCGAGCGCTGATTGGCTCGCGTCGGCGCCAATCTTTTGAATGGCCGGGCGCGAGCCGCGATTGGCTCGCGCATCCGGCCGCTGATTGGCCAGCGGGGAAAGATGAGCCCTGATTGGCTCATCCTTCCCCCGCGCACAGGACCTGCAAAAAAGAAGTTATACTCACCGCCGCTGGATCGATGGACGGGTAAGTTCTTCTCCTCTTCTTTCTTGTAGCTGGGCACCATCAGGGACCTCTTCAGCCCCTCCAGGGGCACAGCGCTGCCGGATATCTTCGCCCTCTTCACGGGCACCGGCTCCAGCGTCTTCTGTCCCTCCACAAAGAGGTGAATAACTTCTCAGGGACCGCAGGTTATCGGCACTTCTGTCCCTGAGATCTTTTTTGATACATAGCCGGAAACTTTCAATCATCAAGGAGATAAGGATTGAAAAGTTTCAACTAAAAAAACCGAAGGATGATAAATAGGCCCCTTAGGATGGTAAAACTCAACAATAGGTGGCCACCATATGGTTATTAAACAGTACTGTGTACTGTAGTTTAACAGGGCCCCAACGAAAATAATGTTGTGATTATTGTCATTTATTTAAAGCATGGATTAATGTATTTACATATTATTAACACTTCTGATGCAATTCAAACTAACATGGTAACCTTGGAAGACCGCTGGCTTGTTTGGTAGATGCGTGTGACCCATGGTTTAACAAGTTGTTTCTGGGGCACTGCTGCTCCTAAGTTTTCAGCCGTGAAGGAGTTACTAATTTATGTGTTTGCTGGTAACCCCATTCCAAGAATTATGTGTATGAGTCCACCCCCAATTCCTCATAGGTATTAGCGTGGGAACACTGTGAAGCTTTTTATGAATTTTAATAATGTTTAACATATTGTATTGTCTTTTTGATTGTGATTTGTCAAATACATATTAAAATGAGTTGTTTTAAGAAACTTTTTTTTTATAATTACTCCTTATAGAGCATCTGATTCTCTATCTTTTTTAGATAAACTTAGTGTTATAGTTTTAAAGTTTTATTTAGGAGACTTGGCATTTCTGGCCTGATAGGTCTCAGTAAGGGTAATTTCCAAACAGAAAAAAAAACACATATGCGAAAATGCTTGTTTATTTGCAGAGTGCACCTACCTGTCCGTCTAGTGTACAAGACATACGCCCACTTCTGGGTCCTTGGAACTTTCCAAGGAAAATCAATGTGTGCCTAGTTTTGCAGATGCACCGCATAATGCACATGGTGGTGAGAATGAAATATCAAAGTCCAACCATCTTCCAGTTTAGAACCACACCGACCGTTTATTCATTTAAACTTGAGCCTGAGTCATTAAGGAAAGTAGTAAATGTTCTCCGGGACAAACCATGTTTAAATGCAAGGGGTGCAAACTAGTTTATTATTTTGCACGTAAGGAAAATCCTGGCTGTTTTTTCATCTAGCAGACAAATACTTGATAGTTTTATTTTTACACTGAAATCTAAAGTTGATCTAGGACATGCCCTACCCTAACTATAATTTTTAAATTGACCTCCCCTTCCAATGCAACATTGTTTTGCCTAGTTGTAAAGTTACTCCTTTTTTTATGCTTTACTCTCCTTAATGACTCAGGACCTGATTCATTAGGGAAAGTTAAGTAAAAAAATTGAGTAAGTAGTCTCCTGGACAAAACCATGTTACAATGCAAGGGGTGTAAATTAGTTTTCTATTTTGCACATAATACTGTCTGTTTTTCATGTAGCACACAAATATCAACTTTAAATTTCAGTGTACAAATAAGCTATCAAGTATTTGTGTGCTACATGAAAAAACAGTCAGTATTTAACTTATGTACAAAACAGGAAAACTTATTTGCACCCCTTGCATTGTAACATGGTTTTGTCCAGGAGACTACTTACTCAATTTTTTTACTTAACTTCATACTTGACAACTCTCCCATGTCAGGGTCACTCCCTGAAATAGGGGTGATCTCCTTCACTCCCTGAAGAGTCTGAGCAGGGCAACCTCCCGGTTCTCACCCCCGCAATAGATAAGTGGTGGGGCTTAATGACGCAAATATTGCGTCATCTTAGCCCCGCTCCCTGTTGTAATTGGCCAAAAATTGTGACAATAGGGGGCGGTGCCAAAATGATGCGATTCATCAAGTCCCGCCCCCGCACGCCCACCTCCCCCGGGATCTCCCTGAAGCCAATGAGGAAAAGTTGGCAAGTCCCATTTATGTCTTAAATTAATCAAGAGAGTAAAGGGACATTGTGCCTGTCTTTATTACATTTGTCACTTTTGTGTGTTTGAAGGTTTTATTATATTGTCAAAGTGTGACTAGAAATTTGCTTTTTCAGTGAAGAGTACCTGGAAGGTGCGTAATGCATTATACAGCCCACTATAAAGGCAGGAGAGAAAAAGCCTGTGTACCTTCCCACAAAGCAGGAAACTCCCCAGAATATGTATGATCTCCACTTGTCTAACTTATTATCTTGTCCTGCAAATAAAATCTTGTACAAAAGCAGGCACAGTCATGCCCCTAGTCTGCGCTTGGAGAGGAATGCCCTCAATCCAACCAATTCTTCCCATTGGACGGTTCAAACGGTTGTGTAAACTTACTATTTTTGCACTGGGGGTAAACCTGGCGCATATTCTGCTAATGCTGATATGTACGGCTCAGCGTATGGGCGGAAATACTCTGCGTGAGACCATTAATCCGCAGTTATTTTCAGTAACAAACTACATTTTTTCTCATGAGATAACATTATAATATATTGTTAGGGGTAAAATAGTTTCTACACTGTCATAGTGAACTAAAAATATTTTTCAAAGAAAAAAGCCTCTTAAAGTAGCAATGTGTTAAATAGTAAACTATTTCAGTTGTACGATGAATAGCTTAGTAAATAAGGAAGTATAGCTTTCTCACTGTTAAAGTACACCATAGCCTTATTTTATCACTTCGGTCCCACAATTCCAATCAAATCACAGAGATAACTAGGTGGTAAAACTCTTTATGCTGCTATTATAGATTGTCCTGTTATTTAACTAACGCAGTTTACAAGCAGCGCGTTTTGTAATCAGGGTTGTGAATGCACACACAAGTATTTATTTCTTCTTATACAACTGTTGAAAATATTTATTTGACAGCTCTCAAGGAGGAGTACCTACAGACATATATACATTTGTTTCTTTTTTAATATAGTCAATGACTTTTTAGTACTTTATGAGCAAAACTAGAATCCAATCTCTAGTTCTGACATTGCAATTAGCCTCCAATTGGATCCCTAGAAAGATTTTGTTGGGCAGGGAGGAAAGGTTAGAAGGTTGTTTGATCATAAAATATTTTGTTGAGCCTTGTTATAGTTTGTTTCTTGTCTTATTATGGTAAAATGGTTTATGTTAGACTATTCGCAATGGGGCAATTCTAACAAACAGAAACGTCTCTGCACATGAGATGATAGGAAATAAATCAAATGCAGTGTTTGCCAAAAGTCTCTAGTGCTCAGATAAAAAAATAATAGTGCAGGACCCTAATTTCATGATTTTAAATGAGTGCTAGCTATACAATAGCATGGGTGCCAGCCAGATACCAGTCTGTGTTACTCCTCCATTTTCAGAATAATAATGAACCTTATTAAGAAATCTGGTGTTCTATGGCGGCAATTACTGCCTTTTCCCTCCATGTCTGCCATGTTCCTAGTTGCATTTTTGGGTCCCACGTTGTAAGCAATTTTTGTGCTCTACCCAATTTTATGGGTAGAACAGTGACCAGTTGGTACATGGATTTTAAAGGATGGGAGAACTGGTGGATCAATGCTCTGTTTGGGATTCTTTCATTTCTTAAATAGCCCTGATTTTACAGAACACTCTATAGGGGCACTTTTATCTCATTATATGGTATCACAACAGTACATAGAAGAGCAGATTAAGATAGAGAGATAGAAATATTTATTTTAGCAAATCTAACATAGGGTTTGAGCGATCCATGTAAAGCAGATCCACCACACAGCAGTTGTGATACGTGATTAAGTGCGGTGTCCATATGAAATAACAGTTGGTTTAGAGTTGTGCTTATCAAATTCAGTCCTGAGGGACCACTAACAGTCCATGGTTTCCTTGTGTCCTAGATGGAGTACAGGTGTGTTCATTACTGACTGACACCTTTTACAATCTCAAGTGGTGTAATTATTTTACATTGTGAGGAGACCTGGGAAATATGCACTGATAGAGGTCCCTGAGGACCCGATTTCCTAAGCGCTGATATAAAAGACCTTTTACATGATTTTATGGTCTAAAGCTGTCTTGATGAATATAACTATTTGTAATATGATTGTAATTTGCTTCTTCTAGAATATATGTCTTGTGACTGATTGGGGATTTTATTGTGAATGAATAGTACAGGGTATGGGAGGGCCAAGGCATTATCCATTAGCACTTGTCAACGGACCATTTTCTGACTATCTATAATATAATTAATTGTGTGCGCAGGGTATAAAATTTATTGTGTGTGTATTTGAGTCTGTGGTTCTACGTCGGCCACTGGACCATGTGGTGTGTGAGCTGAAGGAGGCAGGGTCACATCAAAGAGTGGGGCGGAGGAAGGAGGGTGGGTGTCCATTGGAATATGAGTGTCACGATCTGCATCCTGCAGCTCCTGTCTGCCAGGAACTTTGTTAGACCTTCGTATATTGATGTTTCCTGCCTGTAGTACCATGTTCCACCAAAGGGGCCTCTTAACAACATTGTGTCGAAGACTAACGGTCTGCTAACCTCACCTACTATGTATTATCCCCGCCTAAAGTTGTTCTGGACCCTCCTATATGCGGCCAATCTAGAATTTCTTTCTGGGCCACTTTAATTTTCCAATCTGCCCCTGCTCCCACCCCTAAGCACGGCTCACTGCAAGGTGCTGGTGGAGGCATATAGTGTGCCATCTGCACCTAGCAAAGAACTGATTCGGGTCAATGACTGTTTAAAAGATGTGGTGCAAAATGTCAGTGCAGTGCACAAATGGAAAGTGGAGGTGGTCAGTACCGCAAAAAAATTACTACTACTATTTGCACCACTGTAATGAACAAATATAAAAAAGGCATAAAAACAAAAACGGAAGGCACAAGTAGGGATCGTAAAGTAGCACTAATAAACCTCAGAAAAAGTAAGGACTTTATACACACTTACCAACTTTGGAGATCTCGCCTCTGAGAGGGAGAGATCTCCATGCTGCGTCTTGGGGGCACGGTCACATGAATTGCGTCATTAGGCCCGGACCTCTCTGCTAAACTGAACCGAATTCGGACTATTACAGCAGGGGGCGAGGCCAATATGCTGTAATTAGCCCCGCCCCACCCACTTCACCAACGATGTGGGCAGTATGCAGGATTTTGCCCTGCTCTCTCGGGGGTCCTGGAGAACTATGATTTTATACAGTTAAACATTCTGTCCACTATTGACTATCAGAACTATTGTGAATAAATGTGTGTGCTTTTTATCATCATTATCTATTTAAATAGTGGCACTAATTCCGCAGCGCTGTACAGAGAACTCATTCACATCATTCCCTGTCCCATTAGAGCTTACAGTCTAAATTCCCTAACAAACACACACACAGACTGAGAGAGACTAAGGTTAATTTAATGGCAGCCGATTTACCCAGTGGCAGATGCAGGGGGGGCGATCGGGGCAATCGCCCAACTAGCAGGGGCTTGCTGCCGGCGGCTGCACATTATGTGCAGGTCTGTTCGGCAGAGACAGGCAGGGAGAGTGTGCTGCCCAGCTGCTCTGATTGTGTTTTAAACACAATCAAAGTGGCCGGGCAGCAGGCGCCGGCTGGCATATATTAGCCCGGGGGGGCGTACAGGCGGCCACATCACATGACAAGCAAGTCATGTGATGTGGCCGCCTGTGCGCTGACGAGGCCGCATCCCATGTCATGCAGCCGTGGGTCAAAGTCAGGTAATTTTCCATCCATGGGCCGGCCGGCCCTAACAGCGCTAAAACTGAGCGGCCCGGGGGACCGATGACCCCTGCCACCCGGGCCAGCCCACCCCTGCCGGGCAGCACACTCTCCCTGCTTGTCTCTGCCGAACAGATCTGCACAAAGTGTGCAGCCGTAGGCATCCTTAGCTGTCAAAAAGGGGGCAGGGTCTAAATTGCCCCCGGTAAAATTATTTTCTAGATCCGCCCCTGGATTTACCTACTAGTATGTGTTTGGATTGTGGGAGGACAAGCCAATTTCTTTTGATTACAGATTTTGCCATTATAGAATCAAGTGGTTTATAACCATTCCAAATACATTTTGATTATTAGATAGTAAGCTGAATTTCAAAATAGTTTATTTCACATTGGCTATTCCCCATCACTGTGTTTGTATATAGTGATGTGTGCATGCAGTCTGCTTAGCATCAGTACCCAAACGACCTTTCAAAAATTAGTTTATTAGCCTTAGTCCATAACTTTGCAAATATCACATGTGAGTAACTATAATGTATGAGAAATCAACATGCCTGTATTACTTCTGCATTGACCTCTGATGTAAAGGTCCTTTGTGTCCCATGGGAGAAGAGCTGCAATTATTGATATCATTATCATGGTGAATGATCATGTTTTTGAGCAATATGTCATGTTGAACCTCACTATAGGAAAATTACTGTGAAAGGTTGAAAAAACGATTTACTATGAATGCAATGTAATATTTAAATAATGTGCAAATTATTTTCTTTAACTTGTGTTATTTTATGATTTCTTTTTATTTGTAACCATTCTATTGTTTCTTTTGTGCTCAATTTAATGACTGCTACAGAAATGAACGATGCATAATTGCATTAATCATTACAATTCACATAATAACTCTACACATAGTGGAGACAGCAATGTTGTGGTAGTTCCAATGTTGGACTGGGACATAAAGGGCCCACTGAAGCCAATCAAGGGGCATTGTCAGCCACTAGAGGGGGCTTGTTCAGAATGCGGTGGACATGGCTACTACAGTGCATAGTATGGGCCTAACAGAAATGTACTGTACAAAATAGATCTGGGAATGCATTATAATATAACATGACCTATGTATAATAATAAAGCACATGATGGTGATCCTGTCTATATGTAGCACATTGATACTCTATACATATGATAGGGGACCCATGTACTCACCAGCCCAGTTTACACGCACATCACAGTCACAGACAGGTGTTTAATGACAACCTCTACACTCATTGCTGGTGGAACATTCAGGCCACACCCCCTCACAAATATCTCCCGCTCCCTGGTTTCCTGCCTCACTGCATACTACAGTGCCACAGGCCACACCCAACGCACTTATGGCATTTAGACCCAACAAACTCATATTCACAGCTGATACTAGGCCACGCTCTTTGTCTGCCGGCAACTGCGCTGGGGATCTTCATTAACCGATTCTTCTCAGCTAGTGACTAAGAGAGGAGCTATAATGGTATTGGGGTCCCTAGCAGGAACCATTAGGCCAAAGCCGACAGCCAGCTAGAGCAGAGGACAGGGGTAGGTCCGCTTGGTTGATTGACAGGAGTGAAAATTTTTGTTTAGTTTCCATAGTAACGAGCCAAGCACCCTTGCTCAATTCTCCTGTTCATTCTAGGTCCTGTTCCACCAGGTAACTCAATACAGTAACTCTAATGCAGTACCAATGCACCATACCTGTGTATTATCTGGACAACACTGCCTTAGGAGAGAGGGTTGGGCCCTCCAGGGATTTCCTGGTACACAAGTGGAGAGATGAGCCTGTCCAAAATACCAGAGTCTGTCTGAGTCCAGCCAGAGAGGAGGGCTGGAGAGATACAGAGTTTACAGAGAGTTGCTGAGTGTCCAGAGTTAGGGACACGTTTTACAAGGGACCTGTGTCTGTGAACTTCTGAGTGAGCCTAGTGAAGATCTACTCTTGTGGGCATTCAAGGCAATCTTCTGGACTTGGTGAATTTTGGGTGAGCAGATAGGACGGCAAGCAAAAGAAGGTCTGGTTCCTGCAGATTACTGCAGAGTCCTGGTCTGTGCCTGCACCATGGTGACAGATAATTGTGCTCATAGTTGATAGACATATACATATAACATACAGTGACTTAGTGCAGAATACTGTTTCTGAATCGTGTGATCGCAGTATTGCATTTTCTAAAGCCAGTTTAATTCTGTTGATATTCCTTTTATGAATGACTGTTAAACCAATCCCCTGGAGTGATACACATTGCCAACATGTCTATATAACCTGGGTTATTCAACAAGTGCATTTTGTTCATAACTGATCATATTATTTGCATTTAATAGTCAGAGTAAGAGGATTGGTGTGAGCGTAGTGCTGCTGAAATCTCTTATTGTGGTTACTTACATGTGCATGGGAGACTTATGCTACAGAGCTGACCGACCTGTGATGAACACTCAGTCTCTTGTGTTATTCAGGGGAACTGCTATATTTATCATTAAGGGTTGTGCTGAAATAGTTTATCTAATTATTTTGTAATGCAATTAACTCTATTATACTCTATTGAAAAATTGTTCTTTTAAATAACTGTTCTTCCAAAGTGGCCGGAGATCCCAGACAGGCAACCATGTTTAGTTTTGGCATAACATGTTGACTGTTAGAGTAGAAGTAATCCAAATAGTGACCAGCGTCTCGTAGTAATGAGCTGATTGATAAGTTGCATTATTACCATGATTAAGAGTTGTATTGGAGATTAAACTACACATTACATTTTGTACCTTACCGTTGAAGCTGTGCCAATGGATAAATTCAAATCTGCTTTCCCATTTCCCCTCTTCTTGAATAAACGTACCACAGTGTTTTTGTATTTATACGTTCTGTCCTGTTATTCCTGAGAGGTCTATGTGGATTCAAGGGAGTCTCCAAAGTCATCCCAAGCTTCCTACATCCAACAGAGTGCAGCATAGAAGACTTGGGTGGAGGCACTATGCAATCAATCTGTGTGGAGTTTGTATGTTCTCCCCGTGCTTGCGTGGGTTTCCTCCGGGTGCTCCGGTTTCCTCCCACACTCCAAAAATATACTAGTAGGTTAATTGGTTGCTAACAAAATTGACCCTAGTCTGTCTGTGTGTGTGTGTATGTTAGGGAATTTAGACTGTAAGCTCCAATGGGGCAGGGACTGATGTGAATGAGTTCTCTGTACAGCGCTGCGGAATCAGTGGCGCTATATAAATAAATGGTGATGATGATGATGAAGTGAGTAACGTGAACTCAGCATATTTGCAATACCCTGCTCAAGAGTAGAGTGAGGAGGTGTTGCAGATATATAGATAGATATGAGATAGATATGAGGTATATAAATATCAGATAGATAGATAGATAGATAGATAGATAGATAGATAGATAGAACCCAACAATAGGTAACAAAGTATGGTGACATAGCCCACCTATCTTCCCTTGTGAATTAGCTTACACAAAATAAATACCATATTCCAACTGCTTAGAAAAGTAGCAACACCAACCCTTGACTAAGTTATCTCCCCCACATTATATAAAACAAACAAAAAGCCAACTAAACAAAAAGCTGCATCAAACCCTCAACAAAAGTTCAATACCCCAATAAACAAAGTTGTAAAGCCACAAATCCATTTGTAGATAGTGGAGTGTCTCATACAACCAGTGTTAAAGATTCCTTACATAGGCTCTTAGATTTTTCTGTGTTGTACCTTCTGCAACTACCCTATGGTTGGTAATATCTTATTATCATCTCAAGAATATTAATATCTGACTTAAAATTTTCAAATGGTGACAGCCTGACAGTGGCACTGGTAGAGTTGTTGGGGGTCTTGGTTTGAATCCCAATGTCAGTTAGAATGTTAGATTGTACAAGTTACTTTCAGGGTGATCTATAACAAGCAATAACAGCACCAACTGCTACTGTTATTTTTCCCAGTGTGCATTGCAGTTTGTTTAGTGTCCGTACTCAGCACCCTTTTCTTCAATCCATAACTCTGAAAATATCTTCTGTGTAATTGCTGCTACTGCATTGACCTCTGATGTAAAGGTTCTTTGTGTCCCATGGGAAAAGAGAACTGTTAATTATTGATATCATTATCATGGTGAATGATCATGTTTTGGAGCAATATGTCATATTGAACCTCACTTACTGTAGGAAAATTACTGTGAAAAATTGAAAAGCCTTATTTACTATGAATGAAAAGTTAATGTTTAAATAATATACAAATCCTCTGTGCAAAATGAGATTTTTTTGTGTTACTTAATTTTGGAGGATTTTTGTAACCATTTTAAAATTTGTGTTGCTCTCAGTTTAATAATTGCTCCACCAATGAAGTGGGCAGAATTAAATAACTTATTACACGTCACATGCTGGCAAACTGTGGAGGCAGCCAGTTTGCGGTCTGAAGGAACCATTGATTTCAGTAAGGTACCACATCTTAGCAAGAGGCTGCTTTCTTATAAAATCTAATTCAGACTACAACATGGGTTGTGTGCAGACGACAGGCACACTTTAAATCTAAACCTATTTTGTTTTTCATTTCTCCTCAGCATACTTTTCATCATTTTCTGTCCCCCTCTGGGAGATCCCAGAGGGTAGAACCATGCGTCTAGCACTGGGGGACATGCTGATGTGATTCTCATCATCATGGTGGTGGTTGCGTAGTACCACGATGTGTTCCGTTCCTCAGAAGGGGACAAAGCCATGATGACGTAATTCTTAGCGATTCGCGTCATTAAGGCCCTTGGCAACTTTACAAGAAAGTGGACGGGAACTGGGAGGATTGAGAATATTTTTCAGAACAATTTTGAAAATTATGCTCATCTCGACTAATGGAGCGTCTCATTTTGACCAGAGCAAAAAAGCTATACAGGCTCATAGGGGGGTAATCAGTTCTGCTATAGGTGCAGCCAGACATCACTGCGATGTTCAGCTGAGTGTTTCCAGGTACTACGGTGCCCCAACATTATAGATTTTCCTGATTTTCCTGATCACCTATATGGGGTGCAATGCAACATCTGCGATGTGCCGTGGAGAGCCCTCATGACCGATACGGAGCCACTCTGCGGCACATTGCGCAGAATTGAATTCCTCCCTTAGATTTCTCTGTGGTAGATATACATCTTTACATATCTTAAGAAAATTAATAGTTGATCTATAATTTTATAACTTTGACTGCCTGACAAATGGCACTGACACAGTACAGTTGTATATAATATATATACTCCCTATGCAGCCTGGTTTGTTTGGGGATTGTCCATGTTTTGGGGGTCATCTCATTTACCCAGACACAGCTTTCTGCAAAAAGGGGTGTGGTCATGGCGTATGTGGGTGTGTCCTATGGGAGATCTGTATCTGCAGGACATATCAGCAATGCCCAGGGAAGTACCCATCAGACCAAGAGACATTAAAATGTTATGCTAAATATAATGAACACAATATAGATTTTTCTAATGGTGTAAATACAATGTTCAATTGTATTTAGTCTTACACAACATTTATAGAGTATTTTACTGTTTTTATGTTAAACAGAGCCAAATCTTTATGTCTCATCCTCATCATTAGAAATGATTAGCTCTCATTAAAAAAACGTAAATAATTAAAAGCACTTTCAAATTAGTTTTATCTCTTAGCCTAAATAAACATAGAATACTATATAACTGTTTTGAAAAAAAAAAAAATGTTTTTTCGAATAAACTCTTTGGACAGACTAGAATATGAAGCGATATGTTTGTAAGCAAAAATTAAAAGAATGGCACTGTTATAATTTTCCTTGTCATTGTCTACCTATGTGTACTTCTGCTGGGGGCGGGGAATAGGAATGTTACAGCATAAAAATCTAGAATATAGATATAACTTGTATACACATTGGGAATGGCTGTAACTGGGCGGGGACAGGAATGGTATGTGGTCATGACAACGATTGCTGCCTCTTTTAGAGACTCAGAAGGTTGTGATGATCTTCAGACACCTCTGTATGTAGCACAATGATGGGCAACATCCGATCCTGCGGCCTTTAGCTCTCTCCTGCTTTATTTTCAGTTTTGTTTGTTATAGCTTGTAACACTTGTTTAAATTGTCTATTGATATGCTATTATAGCTCTTTCTTTGATTACATGTATATTGTAACTTTTTACTGATATTAAGGTTAATGAACGGCCCTTTTGAATGTTAGAGTGCTACCCATGCAGCCCAGACCTGAATGGCCATCACTGATGTAGTGTGTGTGTGTGTATGTTAGGGAATTTAGACTGTAAGCTCTAATGGGGCAGGGACTGATGTGAGTTCTCTGTACAGCGCTGCGGAATTAGTGGCGCTATATAAATAACTGATGATCATGATGATAGTCTGATGCTTTTTGCCAGCAGCTATAGGGCTAGGTAGATACTATTGTATCCAATGAGGAATTCTTCTCTTAGATTTTATCCAAGTGCAAAAAATAAACATATCTGGCCTGATTCATTGAGGAAAGTAAGGCAAAAAAAAAGAGTACGTTTTCTCTTGGACAAAGCCTTGTTACAATGCAAGGGGTGCTAATTAATTTATTATTTAGGTGATGAGACGGTATCGACATATATCTATTATATCTATACACAAACATTTGAACTGATGGGACACCAGCTATAAAAATAAACTATTATTTAGTGAAAACCTACATCTTCAGACAAGCTTATGATATTCCTCAACCACCATCTTAATCTCCCTAGGTTACCCTATTATCACCCTCTACACAGCTAACACAAGACAACAACCCTATGACCAACATTGCTACACACACAGCCCACTCAGTACTTTTACCTTTGCATTCTAGCTGGTCCAATGTGCAATATGATGTAGCACGTGCCCTTGTGTTTCAAATTCCCATTGTCCTATAGATTGTAAGCTTGCGAGCAGGATTCTCTTACCTCTCTGTCTGTATGTATTACCCAATATTGTTTTATTAATGTTTGTTCCCAATTGTAAAGTGCTACGGAATTTGCTGGCGCTATATAAATAAATGTTAATGATGTTGATGATAGTAAGTGAAAATTGCCGCAGAAAACCATCAAGAGACCTATAATCTGTTGTAACCTCTAAATTGTGAATAAAGCCAATGGTACTATTTATGGTAAAGAAGGCATGTTCAGTGCAGATTTATGCAAAACAGATGCTTTGAATGGCTGGTCTAGTGGAAGTTTTATGATAAGGATTCATATTAACAATCAGCTCTTAATCCTCCAATGGTATCTAACACACTATGACTCACTCACCGGAACTTCACATACAGTCAGTGTTGTTCTTTATACCCTTAATCTATATGAATGCAAGGCTGACTTACTAACACAGAACCTGATTCAATGCAGAGATGTTTCATGTACCTCTCTCTCTAAGGAATAGAACGTTTTCGCCAGTCATTTGGAACAGAGATGTAAAGTAAACAAGAGGGTTTTTTCACGAACTGTATTTCGTACATATAATGGAATACTAATAAATTAAGTGATATCACAGATGTATAAGGGGCATTTGTATTTAGTACGTATGTAGCGATAGATTAAATGAGCAAAATAAATCTTTAATGCTTTTGATTTACATTCTATACAATTTATACAAGAAAGAAAATGTGTCAAAGGCACATAAATTATACCAAAACTACGGCAGGAGTGTAAAGTTGGTAACTAATCATTATTTAGAATAGTTTTCTAAACAGACATAATAGATACATTTTAATATAAACTTGCATGTGTTTTTAATTAATTTGTGATTACATAATATAAATATTACAGCTGGGGTGGTGGGGGGGGGGACGAATCACATAAGTTTCTTGTCACAACCTGGGTGCACAAATCCAAACATATAGGATAAACAGCACTACACAGATCAAACTGATTAAAATGTAATATTGGGATTAGAGATGTTCACTGACCCCTGTGATCTGGTTTTGGTTTTAGATCTGAATTAACTTTGTGTTTTGGTTTTGGCAAAACCGCCCTTGCATGTTTTAGTTTTGGTTTTGGGTCCCGATTTTTTTTCCTAAAATCCCTATTTGTTTTTGCTAAAATCACATATTTTTTCCCACCTACATTATTAACCTCAATAACACTAATTTCAAGTAATTTTCAGTCAATTTTGACCACCTCACATGTCATAATATTATTTTCATACACTTTCAAACAAAGATTTAGAAGACCAACCTGCCAGACCTATTATTTCAGCAATGACAATTAGCAATGGAGCAGTGGAGCTCTCCTGAATGTCACTGTAGACTTTGAAGAACACTGCTACCCCTCCTCTTTTTTTCTATCTATGACGCTGCCCAACTGCACTAGAGACTGCCAAGAACTGTGCTACCCCTTCTGTGTTCCTCTGTGAAATGGAGCTGGATCGCCGTGGAGGGCGGTACTTATAGAATCCAAAGCTCCCGAGATCTGAGATCCGACGACGTAACAATGACGTTTTGCCTCGTTTTTAATTCCGTGGGCACGCGAAAGTACCGAGTCGGCTGGCTCGGTATTCGGATCTGCCAAGTTCAGGTGTGTTCGGTTCTCGGGGAACAAAGTCTGAGCTTCTCTAATTGGGATCAGCATTTCCGGGCCTCTGATTGGGACATTTATCATATTTATTGATATAGCTATTTATTGCACTTTGCCAAAATATTTATTCTTTTATTCTAGAAAACTGTAATTTGTAGTTGCAATTTTACATTAAAAAACACACCTAGCAAGAGCTGGCTTTAGTACACACACAGAATAATTGACATACTGCCAACCTTTTTTGCTTGTTATATGCAGTAGAGGGTTAACAAGTTTTTAAGATTATCAGATTGTTCTGTACTGTACTGTCATCATTGTGTACTTTACTTTTTGAACACGCTTCTGTCACAATGCAGGTCATAATCTTCCAAGATGAAATAAGAACACATGCAGTAGGTTAATATACACAATTCTTGCCTAATGCAAACATTAAAGCGTCAGAGATCTCTCCTGCTTTAACCTGTATAACGCTGGTCACTGCAGTCCCCATAGACTTTTATGGTTCTTTGATTGCGATGTGACCCAATTTAACAAGCAGTGAAAAGTCTTTTTAAGGCTGGCAATAAAAGCAAAGCCAAGCTGTTTACCGCCAGCCTTTAATAAACTAACGGCATCCGAAGATAACCTCAGCTTAGATTTTGAATGGAGTTCACAGGACTCCTTTGCCGCCAGAGAAGATGCCGTGGGTCTATTCTCAGGTCACGTCGCTATGCGCCGGTGCAACCTCAGCCGTGCATGTGCATCTGCCACACGGGGGTCCTCCATTCGCTGGCAGCATTCGTTTTTAGTTAGTTTGGGAGGGGGGTTTCGCCAGGACTCGCCAATGAGCCCTGGCATGGTGAATACAAGAGGCAGAACATTTTTTATCAATGCAGTATGCAGCGTTACACAATGATACTTACTATGGCCACCTCGGTGGTAGTCAGGTTTGCAATGACGAGAATCCCGACAGCACTTACAGCGGCACTGAAATTCTGAATGCTGTAATTGACACCTGTACTCAATTCTGACTTGCTTAAAAACTGACTGTCAACAATTCCCGCATTACAACATAGATACAGTGAGATTCACATCACTTAGAAGCGCGACTGCTAAATTTATGCTATTAAGGAGGCAATGCGAGGACCCAGCGTGTGTTGGGTAGCTCTTCATTTTGTTTTTCCAAAAATCTGCTGCATCATTCCAGCAAAACAGATTTACTTTAGATTGTAATAAATATTCACATTTCTTGGGAGGGAGTTTTGGTGACAGTTTGCTGAATTTCATTATTCTATCCATTAGACATGAAGTTGAATACGCCAACGCAATTTTTCTCTGACATATTTCCTTTCCACGCTGTATGAATGACAGAAGACTCCTTATAAGCCTTTCATGGCAATGCACAAGCCTTTCAGATAAGGCAAATATGTCCCCATTTTCTGCTTCTATTGTTTTAACAATAGATTGATATCACGATGGATTGGCTACATCTACACCTCGATAGCTAGTGGCGCTAATGAGAAGTACAGAAAAGATTTTGGTTTGGTGTCAGTGTGATGTATAAAATACACAGTTGATTTCACAGTATATATTTGCATACCTATATAAGTAACGGCGCCAATGACAAATGTCAAAAGCAACTTTGTGATCTCAACCTGCATATTTTTTTAAATGCATGACATGCCCCAAAACAAAGAATTCCCTGTGTTTTACTATATCTAGATAGCTAATGGTGATAATGAATACTAATCACTTCAATTTCAGAGGGGAAGTCCAACAGACACGTTCTGGCGGCAGGATGATGTGATTACCGCTATCACGGGCCCCACTCCCTACTGGCAAAACAATGCAATTCAAGGCTCTACCCATTTCAGCAGAAAGTGAGATGGGATCCAGGAGGGTGGGCTACTCTGCTAGGGGTCCGAGAGGACTCCACAAAATTCAGGAATCTCCTGGACATTTTGAGTGAGTCGGCAAGTATGTGCTAATGGCAAGTACAGTAAACAATTGTGTTTTGTGCTAATGCGTTTCATTCTTTTTTGATGGGGTGCTTGTCTGAAGTGAAGCAAGCTGGTTCCCGAAAAATATGAATGCAGCAAGAATGCAGAAATAATCATTTACAACTTTTCGGTGCTGCGTCACTCGTCATGCACCAGATGCCAGATTTCTATCACTATTTATTAGTAGAGGGTTGCATATATTGAATTACTATATTCTTGCTGGTCCAATACTATTAAAAATTTGTAACACAATAGCATCTATGGAGGATGATCGAAGACTTGGAGTTCCACTAAATGGACTGTTTTGCTCTATTATAATGAAAGACCAGGATCATAAACAAATTCTACATTTGCTTTTTTGACTTGCTATGAGTGGAACATGCAGCTCGGTGTGCGAACTAATTCCATTTGTACAATGTGTTCTAAAATGTGTGCCCAACTTTAATAAGTTTGATCTGAAAGTGTTTTAGTGGAAAACAAAATGCAATTTGGCCTTTAAATGTCAAGCATCCACTCCTCCCCTCCACTCCCCGTGCCCTCCCCTCCGACTGTTAAACTTTGATAGAACAACTGATATTCCTGAAAGACTGGATTAATATCAGATGCATGTTGTACTCTGTTATGCCTTAAATAATCATCACATGGCTTTTGTAGCCTGTTCTGTGCTGTCAGCACTGGATAGGTCATAATAGTATCAGATAAGAGCTGTTCAAAGTGACATGCTACCAACCAACTTGAGAGGCACATGACTTTCTACGCTAGTTATAATTTGACCTTCAACTGAACTTTGGCTTAGATTTTAAGAGCAGAGTGCAATATTGTATACCTTGGTGCCGAGTGCTCCGAATAGCAAAAATTTACCAGATCATTAATTCCACTTTTAAATGAAGGCTTCAAGGCAGAACTAAATATGCAAATCTTCTTCTGTTTTACCTTAAATCCACCACATCTGTGCATATACCTACTTATATATAATGCCACCCGTTTCTAATAATCTAAAAACAGAATCATCTCAATTCCGAGAAGTGAGTGAAAATCTCTTGTAAATACAGAGTTCATTACAGTGTGAATGGATACATGAGGGCGTCCCTGCATCTGTCTCTGAGCCAGCCTGTCACAATCACACAAAGCCCTGGTGACTTGCTCAGTTGTGTAACACGGTCTCTTTCAATTTTGATTTAATGGTGGTGAAAGTGGAAGTAGAACAGTGAAGCCCTGTAGATAGCTAGACAAGGTTTGGATAGATTCAAATTCAGGTTTTATTTTTTATGTTTATTGCTATACTTTTCTTCATATTTATATATTCTGTATTTCTTTTACTTTTATCCTTTATTTATATAGCTCCAACATTTTATGGAACCCAATACAATTTGAGAATTTCATTAATTAACATCTGTCCATTTTTCAATGAAGCTTAGATTCTAATTCCCTATTACAGGCATACAGGCATACAAACACACTAGGGACAAATTAGTCAGAACTCAATTAACCCACCATTATGTTTTCTGTATTTTGGGAGGAAACCGGAGCACCCGGGAGTAACCCATGTGAGCACAGACAGCGCACATTCAAGGCGTCTATTCATGCCGTTGGGAGCTGAAATAGTTAATCTAGGCATATAGTAACGACCTGCACATTGTAACTTTTCTTCCCCTGAGAAACAAGGTCGCTTAGAGTACAGCATAGACCAGCTGTTCCTATCAGAAGGTGTGCGGGGAGACCTAGTATCTATAAAAAGCAGACTGCTATACATGCACAAATTAATAATGTGAATAAAAATATTGAGTATGACTATTTTTCCCATTGTATTTTTATTTTAGAAGATACATTTCTGTTGTTTACTGAGCAGCAGGTTACCCTATAACCCTATAAACATTTTCTCTCAGCTGGTACTTCTGTCTCTCACTACCCCTCCCTCTAGAATGTAAGCTCTTGCGGGCAGGGTCCTCTCTACCTATTTTCCCATGGCTGTCTACTGTCTGACTCCCTCGTACGTCCTGTTAGTCCCCATAGCATGACTCACACTCATCTGTGCTACTGTGTATTACCTCATCTATTTGTTACCTGCTTCTGTAGTCGGCGCTACGGAGTTTGTGGCGCCTTATAAGAAATAATAATAATAATAATAATAATAATAATAATAATAATAATAATAATAAACCCTATAAGTTTTTTATTGTTCTGCATACAATTAAAATAAACATGTGCTATTATTGATCCAACAACTCAGTAATTCTACAGGCATGTTTCCCAGCACTGAGATATCTATGGAGTATTTTATCAGGGGCGTTTTGGGCAGTAGCCTGGGCTCTGTGCAGATTTTTTTTTCTTGAAGAATCTCCCTGTCCAATCTCTACAAAATCCTGAGTTCACATAGCAAAAAGGGTACACGATTACTTCTACATGTTTCCTCTCAGGAATGAATGAACTACAATTTTAAATGGCAGAAGAGAATATAAAATATTTGGGGCTTACGTCAGATATGACATTTTAAATAAGAAGAATTTTCCCCAACTATTTTCTAAGCTCCAGGCTGAATTGACCTCCTGAGCCTCCTAATTATTTAATGACTGGACAGGATCATTTTGGTTAAAATGAGTGTTATACCTAAATGTATTTATCTTTTCCAAACGCTCCTGGTCTCTGTCCCGCTGATCATGCTCAACAGTGTCCAAAAGACTCCGCTAGAATTTATCTGAAATTCTAGACCTCCAAGAATATCTTTAAGCATACTTAAAAACCTAATTTCTACGGGAGGGAGAGGTCTTCTGGATGTTATATCTTAAATAATTATCTAGCAGCTAACTTCTCGTCAATTGTGATCTCTTATATCTCTCCTGGCATGATTTCCTGGGTAGACATTGAATCCAACCTCCTGAGCAAATATTACGCTTCCCTTAGGATGTAAGCTCGTATGAGCAGGGCCTTCTTCCCTCCTGTCTCCATACCTGTTCTTCTGCTCCGTCTTTACTGCATTAGTCTGCCTGGAGTTTCTGAAGTATTGGTATTTTTGTTTATTGTTTTGTACTGTGTCACCCTGTATAGTCTACTGTTTGTACTGTGTACGGCGCTGCATAAATCTTGTGGTGCCTAACAAATAAAGGATAATAATAATAATAACAATAATAATAATAATAATTATCACATGTATGGGGATTAAGCAATTCACACAGACCCACCCCATATTCTATACCCCGAGTGGTGAAACTGGCAGTCAAACTCTGGGATCAGTATGCGTTTAAGTGTAATCTATCCACAAGTATAACCTGCGCTATCTTCCCCATGACTCGTACCTGGGACAATCCAGTTTTCACTCTGGTCACATCTGCTAATAGATTCTCCAGTTGGGTTCAGGTTACCTGTGGACTTTGCCAAGCAAGCTCAATCGCTTCCTTTTCTGGACCACTAACAAAAATTGTCATAGCATGTAATACAGCAAGATTGAGTAATTTATCCAAACTCAACACTTTTTTTGTCTTTCCTCCTCCAGCTCAATTTTTGAGTGTCTTAACCCTTTTTGAGCTACTTTGCCACAGCTATCCCTTACGTAAGGCTGTGATTTCCCAACTGTTCAGCCTATTCTTCAATGTACTTGTCCTATCCAGAGCCAGCATACACTGGAGTAGGAAAAAGAGGCATGGCGTAACATAAGGGAAAAGATAGCAAAAAACTTAATTTAGAGTAAAAGAACGGAAAGCTCCTATAGAGTTTAGCTTAATATATGCCTTACATCAGAGGTCAGGGAACTTTTTACCTTTTACCCCAAAATATATTTAGATACGTCGACGTTACCCCCTTGATTTGAAAGGAAGGAAATCATATATTATTAATTATTGGAATTCAAAATTTTATTGAATCTATTCAAAAATTCTTTGAAAGCTTCAACTTCAAAACTTCAGGTTTTGGAGAAAGGATGTTCCTTCATTTTTGATATGAGAGCATCAATATTGGGACATTGTGATGTCAGAGCAATTTGGATACAGTCTTCAGCGGCCAATCGATTTCTCTGCTTTGTTTTTATGTTCGTTAGAGTGGAAAATCCTTGTTCGCAAAGGTAGGTTGTTGCAAAAGGCAGCAACTTTTTGACTGCCTCCTCATGTGCAATTTTGAATGCCTTTGCAGCTGTTGACATACAAAAATAATACAGATCTGCTTTGTCTTCAAATGCAATATGTGCTTCATTATTGCATCGAAGCACAAGAAGTGCCTCTGCCAACCCTCGAGGCTCTTCTGGTACAACAGCAGTTTCAGATTTAAAGAGGTCTACAATCCAACTGACAGCATGTGAATCGGCAGCATTACCTCCAGGAATTTCATTTTTACCCCATTTGGGGTAATTTATCCCTGTTCCCTGACCACTGCCTTACATGAATCATGACAGTGAGGAGCCTTCAGCAGAGTCCATGCAGGGCTGTGGTAATTACATGGGCAGATAGGTGCCTAGGAATACACTGTGTAAAAAGGGCATCTGTAAGGTTCAAAAGATGTCTTATTGAAAGTATAAAGAGGGAACACCGCTTTAATCTCATTTACGTGATCTAATCCACAAAACACAATTACAAGTTTATACGTGGGTACATAACTAGATGCATTCACGGCTAATCACATTCTCTGTTATTACTGTCTTTGGGCCTGATTTATTAGGGAAAGTTAAGCAAAAGCAAGCAAGTAAGGCAAAACCATGTTGCATTGAAGGGAGAGGTAAATTTAAAATGTGATGACAGATTTATAATTGGGGTAGGGCATGTCCTAGATCAACTTTAAATTTCAATGTAAAAATAAAGCTATCAAGTATTTGTGTGCTGCATGAAAAAACAGCCAATATTTTCCTTATGTGCAAAATAATAAACTCATTTGCACCCCTTTCATCGTAACATGGTTTTGTCCAGAAAACTTGAGTAAGAAAACATACTCAATTTTTTGCTTAACTTTCCTTAATGAATCAGGCCCTTTATGTGCCTGTGTAAGTTTCATGCATATGTCCAGCCCACACTCAGTGAAGAACGCCCCTGGTCTGAGCAGATCCTCTCATAAGATGCAAAAGTCATTATAATTATTGCCCTATTAATGATCGTCATTGCCTTTGGCAAATTATGACATAATTAATAAAAGTCTGAAGGTCTGCAGGCATAACATAAACACAGAATACAATTACTGAGCCATTAGTACAGCACACTGAAGACAAACACAATACAATTTCTAACACTGCAAAGTTATCAGGAATTCTACTGAGATCTGTAAAACCAAATATTATTCTCTTTCATGGTAAAGATAATAGGAGCATTTTCTCTAGTAATAATTCCCAATTAATTAGCTCTGTAGGACGAATTCTCTCTGTTTGGGGACCATCACTAATTTCAAATTCAGCCCTAAACTTTTTAAGTTGCACTTCTCAGTCTTCATCGAGTTCCATTTAGCTCAAAAGTGCTTAATATTAGCAAATTGGCCCCATTGGGAAAGTGGTCAAAAGAAGTTGGAATAGCAAAAAATCTACTATTCTTTCATAATTGCTTCTTGTTTCAGTTTTACATTCGTTAGTAGCACAAATACTTAACCTCTTAATTACTTATGGGGTCACGATAAAGGTAAATCAATTATTATGTATAATTGTTCCAATGCTGCTTTTTGCTGCAGAAAAACCTCTTAGCTCCTAAAATATATGATATAATGGTTCAGTATTACTTCCAAATGTGCTGCTGATCTTCTCTACCGGCTTGTTGTGCCTTAGGCAATCGTGCCCTGCAGGAAAAGTTACACTGGGAATTGGGACAATATGATCATGAGATACTACAGTAAAGTTGTAATTTCTTAACAGAGTAGGCAAAGCATGCTGCATAGACAGGGCTGCAAGGAGCAATTCATCCGGCAATCTGAGTCCCAATACAATTTACTTTAGCAGTGGCTCCAGTGCCGAGTTCCTCAGTATGGAAGATCTTTATCTCCTAAACTAAAGGTGCTCAAACTCAGCCCTCAAGAGCTACCGATAGTTCAGGAATTCTTTAATCATGCATAGGTGAGTTAATATATTACTCTGGGTCAGTAATTATCCCACCAGTTTCTACAGACAAAAATGCTGAAAACATGACTTGTTGGTTGGTTTTAAGAACTAGGTTTGAGCACCTGTGTGCTAAACTGTATGGGCCTGATTCATCTTCAGATGTAAGTCTGCTGCATGCCGTATCTTGTGTGAAATTGTTCTGCGCATGCTCAGGAACGCACCTTGCGCCAGTGAAGGCAGCTGCATGCAATCCATGTCCAAATGCAAATGACACTTCTGATTGCCTACATCTTGAAGGGTGGAACGGGGGGGAGGGAAGGGGCGAACGAACATAGGCAGTTTACAATAAGGATGTGCCAAAGGACGAGTGCACACACACACACACACACACACACACACACACACACACACACACATAAACACATTCGGTCGATTCAAGCTCTGGGCATCTCTTAGATATGTGTTTGTTAGCCATATCACTTGCACCAGTTACTGTGGGGCCCAGTACTAATTAATCTGGCAGGGCCACCCTCCCCTCCTCTTCACTGTACATGCCCCCCTCCCTCATTGCCGCACATGCCCCTCTCCCTCATTGCCGGACATGCCCCTCTCCCTCATTGCCGCACATGCCCCTCTCCCTCATTGCCGCACATGCCCCTCTCCCTCATTGCCGGACATGCTCCCCTCCCTCTTTGCCGTACATGCTCCCCTCCCTCTGCACAGTACATTCCCCGCCTCCCTTTGCACAGTAAATACCCCCCTTCCTCAATTACAATAAATGCTCTGTCCCCCCAGTCCCCTATCACAATAAATGCACTGGTCCTCACCACTCTATCACAATAAATGTTCTCTATCCCCCTCCACTATCACAATAAATGCTCCACTCATTCCCCTCCCCTATCACAAAATATGCTCCACTCACCCCCCCTAACCTATCACAATAAATGCTTCACTCACCCCCTCCCCTATCACGATAAATGCACCACTCCCTCCCCCATTCAACTATTACAATAAATGCACCACTCCCTCCCCTATCCAACTATTACAATAAATGCTCCACTCACCCCCTATCACAATAAATGCCCAATTAACTTACTTCTTGTTGACCTGATGCATCAGCTCCCGGTCACTGATAGACAGGAAGAGCACTGCGCCAGTTGTACCTGCCGTGTCCCCCCTGATGGCGGCCCTGTCCATGCCAGAACATGTGTTTGCAAGTAAGATAAACTGTAAAAATGCATTTTATGTACAGTATGCATTAAGAAGATACAGATTATGTAATTAATGTAAAAAATAATAATATATTTTTATTCATGATTATACTATTAAGAGTTGTTCATATATTTAATAGAATGTTTTTAGGCGTGCGTTCTAATGCCACTTTATAATGTACACAGTCATGTGCGTATCCTGCAGTGGGTTCTGTCTGTCTGCATATGGTAAGTTCAGAGCGTACTTAGACCCATATTCAAATTGAAACATTTCTTTAGATCCCCGTGCGATAAATGTCCGTTTTTTTGAAATGTAAATTGCATTCACATTGCGTTCCAAGATGAATCAGGCCCTATATGACTATGCTGATCATCATCATCATCATTTATTGATATAGCGCTAGCATATTCTGTAGTGTTTACAATTGTTTATGGATTGAAAGTTCTTTTCGTATTCATCGCCAGCCAGGTATGACAGGAACAAATAAAGCAGCTTATTCAAAGGATGGAAATTAGTTATTAAAAAAGATTGATAGACTATGGAGAACAAACTGAATACAATCGATTATATGATTTCCCATTCCTAAAGTGCTTACAAGTCATTGGGTAGAATGCTCAATCCCTAAAACACAGATCTTATAGGTCCTTATTTCAACAACTAAAAATAATATTAACAGGAACCAATTGGAGGATTAAAAATAACACCTACTGAAAATACAGCGCTCGACCTTAGAGTGAAACTAATATATAAAAATAAAGAGCTATAAAATACTCATAGACCATTGTATAAAAATCTTCTGCAAAATTATTTCATAACATATCCTCATATAAAACACATCTTATATTACAAATATCAGTTAAAACCTCTACACCTCATGGTCAATAAGTTTAACCTCAACCCAGGGTTTCCCAATCCCAGTCCTCAGGGCTCCCCAACAGTGCAGGTTTTCCGGATCACATGTGACATAATTAGGACCACCTGTGGATCTGTTACAATGTGTCAGTCAGTAATGAATACACCTGTGCTCCAGCAAGGAGATATGGAAAACCTGCACTGTTAGGGAGCCCCGAGGACTAGGTTTGGGAAACCCTACCTTAAACAAAACACTTGTATCTTGACTTTCCCAATTTAACTAATTTAACAAGGGCTTTGCAATTAGATATTTAAGAAAAAAAGCAGCTATTCATTCTGGGTTATCAACCATCAGGGGTGCCAGCCATGGCCTGAGCTGATTTTGGAGCTTTGAAGCCTTGTACATTTGGGAAAACTTGAATTACAAAAGGTGCAAAAGATCCATAAACCCATCTGGCCAAATTATGCAGATTGGAGCAAGAACCCAAAAAACAAGATCAGGGGCCCTGTAATTTGCATTGCATTAATTTATCAAAAGTTCATCAACTTCAGCAGATCCCTTCTACCATATCCACACCCCACCTTGTTATTTCTGAAGTAATAATAATAACAGTGTATAATAAATCATCTTATTTGACTCTCAGCGTCTCTTGCAATACTGTCTGAAACTTTGCACTTCATAGTAAATATATCTTACTGTGATGATTTTTTTAGATGGGATATGCTTTCATCTATAAAGGCAGACACTACACGGTAGCATAATGCTGTTTAACCTGTTAAGTTGTCAAAGCATAAAAAGTACATAAAAACATTTTTAAACAAGTTTTATGGTTTGTTGTACATTCTAAACATGTGTCAGTTATCTTACAACTGCCGTCAGCAAGCCTAGTAAGGGAAACATTCTTCTAAAAGAGTTACATTCTCAATCGCAATTAGGTGACATGGCAAAATAAGGTTTTTGTTTATTTTTCTGGTAAAATGAAATGAAATATACAGTAGGATACTGGTCTATGCGGTTACATAGAGAGGGTTACTTATTGGAATAGCACATGTAGAGCAAATGGACTGTAGCCAATCAGTCATTAGCTATTGTTTTTCTAAACATAACACTTCTGCCTCACAGCACTGGGGTCATGAGTTCAATTCCCGACCATGGCCTTATCTGTGTGGAGTTTGTATGTTCTCCCCGTGTTTGCGTGGGTTTCCTCCGGGTGCTCCGGTTTCCTCCCACACTCCAAAAACATACTAGTGGGTTAATTGGCTGTAATCAAAATTGCCCCTAGTCTCTGTTTGTGTGTGTGTGTGTATGTTAGGGAATTTAGACTGTAAGCTCCAATGGGGCAGGGACTGATGTGAATGAGTTCTCTGTACAGCGCTGCGGAATTAGTGGCACTATATAAATAACTGATGATGATGATGATGAACCATACTATGCTGCTAAAATCTGACAGTTTATTGGTTCCTACGGATTATCATTTCATCAAATGTGCTCCAAAGTGTCAAGAACCTATATGTAGATTCTAGAGGGCCAATTCAATTTGGCCGTGTTATTCTACTGTAACACTTCGCAGTATTACTGTTAGTACAGTAACTGTAACGCAGATTTTTGCTTGCAGCCTTCGGGGCCACAATTAAAAATCTGGGTTAAAATTACCATATTAACGGTAATACTATTAGCGCTGCGTTATTCCTAGAATAATGTGACTGAATTGAATCGGCCCCTATAACTTTTCATGTGAGTCACCAGGACAGAAACATAATAGATATATGTGTTTTGTAAACAGAATTTTTTGCCTAACTCAGTGGTTTCCAAACTATGCACCTAGGCTCCCTGGGGTGCCTCGGCGATCTCACAGGGGTGCCTCGGCCAGGGCCAGTTGTAAGCAAGGTGGGGGACAGCTTGGTAATTATTTTGGTTTAGAGGTGCCTTGAAAAAAATATGGATGCCCTAAGGGTGCCTTGAACTGAAGAAGTTTGGGATCCACTGGCCTAACTGCTTTTGTTGGTTCATTGGTTAGATACATTGTCCGGGAAGATTCAACAAAATTTGGGAGTATGAAAGAGTAGAGAAGAGTAGGCAAGTTTGTGTTACATATTTATGTATTTAAATGACCACAGATTGCATTATGTTTTGTTTCTATGTCTTTCTTGTCATACATCATTCTGGGATCATAGATGAAGATTTAGAGAATCCAAAGTTACTTGATGTTACAAAACAACACTACAATAACTATGTTTCTTTACATTAATTTTTTTCTTTGTATTTATTTTCAGAGGTAACATTAGCGTTGAATATCTCCTTCAAATTTTATTGTGACATATTTTGGTACTAGATTTGTGTATTGTCTAGATTAGGAATATATTTGGCTGCTTTTGAACTATTTGGGCGTCAACAGCATTTATAATCTTTCACTATACAATGTATCTACATTGATCATTTGTTTATATATTTATATACTCTTTTACTGCCAAGACTGTATTCTTTATAATCCATGACCATTTGCCTGAGAGCTGGGTTGTGTACTAAACAAGGTCTTTCACCTGTATTCTAAATCAGCCAAAGAAAATGGATCTGACGTGTAGAAAATGAGAGATATGCTTGGTCAGTGACTGGCATCAACATGGTCACTGCCCCAGCCCACAAAGGTATCAGTCAGACTGACTGCAGACTAAATGGCTTAAGTGCAGCTTGATCTGTAGAATGATAAGCAGACCCGAAAGAGAGAGATAAATAAAATGCTAAGTAAAAATAGCAACAGCAAAAAAAAAATAATCCTCCCTGAATGTGTCTGGTTACATATTACTGGCGAAACACTGCACAAACCTAACATTTGTATTTCAAAGCAAAATAGAAATATAGATATTTCTGAGATCGGCCATATATGCACATTATATACATTTGTAAAGACGTGAAAGGATCATTACAGAGAGAGACTGCAAAATGCAACATACAGCGCTGTCAATGGGACATAAATCTCCTCTCTTGTCTCAAAATATCTCCCAACTCGCCAACCTCGTTCTGCACAAGATCTGCGTCTCTCATCCACACTCATTACATCCTCCCATTCCCGGTTACAGGACTTTTTTCGGGCGGCACCCACTCTATGGAATTCTCTCCCTCGCACAAAAAGACTCTCCTCTGGTCTACAAACTTTCAAGCATTCTCTGAAAACCTACCTCTTCAGACAAGCTTATAATATTCCTCTACCACCCTCTTAACCTCACTACATTACCCGTTACACAATTTCACACAAGACAACTACCCCTTGACCAACATTGTTGTGTGACAGGATCATTTAGCTTATGAGTCACTTTTACCTTTGCAGTCTGGCTGGGCCGAAATGCAAAATGTAGACTTATCCTCATGTGTCAAACTCCCATTGTCCCATAGATTGTAAGCTTGCGAGCAGGGCCTTCTCACCTCTTTGTCCGTTTTACCCGCTTTGTTTATTAGTTTACTATGTTTGTCCCCAATTGTAAAGCGCTACGGAATATGTTGGCGCTATATAAATAAATGATGATGATAATGGTGATGACATGAACTGGAGGGATTCACCACCAGCTGCAAAATCCGTCACTCATTATCAGGTGCGCAGCTGCTGAAGTCTCATACAGTACTTTTGCAAACATACCTATGACCAGACACGGTGACCTGCCATGCATGATAGGGAATACTTTTTTTATTTCTATATGCAAACTCACAGATAATATTTATAACTTGACCTTTGAATAAGGAGCTCTAAAAAATAAATCCGCGCAGGGTCGAGATTGTATCTTTTGTCCAGGGAGGCAATCACAAGTGTCACTTTCAGGTGTTACAGAAGGCCTGCATTCTAGCAGGTATAAATACACAGAGCAGTAAACTTTCCTGGCTGTCACTAACTTGGACAAATTAGATCCCCAATCCACTCAAACCATGGCAATTTCAGATAAAGGCCAAGCATCTTTTGGATGACCGAAATTGTGCCTGTCTAGACTGTTGGCAGGTATGTGTAACAGACAACAAGCTGCAAGTTCACATGTTTGCATGACATTAACTATCTCATGGGCAGGTATTCATGTGTATCAATGAGAGTGATCATTCCAATTAGGAGCTTGCTCACTATGCTCCTGAAAAATATTCTGTGAAACCAAGCTGTCGTAAGTCTGCCAGTTTTCAACAGACGCTCTTGATTGGCTCTGAATTTTCACATGCCATCAGTTTCCCGGGATCTACAGCCAACAGAACAGCCCACACCAAAAGCTAATATAAAGTTATTATAGCTAAGTTTCTCTAGAATGGCATATGTGTTAATAACTATATATTGCAATCATTTATTTTGAAAAAAATATATGAAAGAGAGTCTTAATAACACACAAATTACAATAAAAAAACCTTATAAGTGAAAAATAATGTTCTCAGTTTCACTTAAAAGTAACAAACATATAGAAACGTAAGTTCCTCTGGTCATAAACTTTTAAGTTCCTCTATTGTAAGAATTCATGGGACCAGAAAAACACACTGAACTTAATTGCTATTTGTTTCTGCGTTAGGTTTGGGTAGGGTCTTGCATGACTCAATCTTTTTCTCTAATATTGTGGGAACAATCCGTAGATAACTCAGAACTAGTTTTACGGACAATAAGATGGGTGATTAAATTCTTAGCCCATTGATGTGCTAATTTTGTTATTTAACATTTTGGGGGCCTAATGCAGTAGCCGGTTCAGAGCATTAAATGCAACGTCAAGCAGGCAAGAGAATATCAAGAAACTAGAAAAGGTTTGCGCCTGTCCTCCGCTATATTATATAAGTCAAAAGAATGAAGAGTGCCATTTATTTAAAGCAAAACAAAAATAGAACTAATCCAATTTAATTCTTTTCATTCTTTCCACTAACCTGTTGTACAATATATAATATCCCAGAAAGTATCTCTAGATCTTCCCAGTCACTCCAATGCCTTGTGTAAAACGTGAGTTAAAACGGTCTTTCAAATAGATTAAACCACTAGGACAACATCTATCTTTTCAAGGTATTGTAAATGACAGTTCCTTCCATTTATAAAGTCCATACAATGTAAGCGTGAAACAATGCTCGACCTATGTGCAAAGATGAGATGCCGCATGTGCCCTTTAAGCTCCCCAATGATAGATTGTAATCAGCCATACTGTATGCATTCACAAAGGCTTGATGGCTGAACATTTGCCACCATACAAAGCTTTCAGAAAATGTAAACAATATTATTTGCATTACAATGTCATCGTTAAAGAAACACAGCCCTGCAAGCCTGGAGGTTATGTTACGGTTACTAATTGTGGCATAGACTCGTTGAGTATATAGAAAGCAGACACAAAGCGGTAAATTAGTGACAATGCCTAGGATTTCCACCAACATAAACCTGGAACCTCAACGTGTCACATACATTGTGTGGGGTTGTCACATACATTGTGTGGGGTACACATACACCTGCACCATTATGCTTATTAGGAAATTATAAAACATTACAATACAAAACTCATCAGAATTATTTATTTAACATTCACATAATAAAGAGTGGCTTGACATAATTTTATTCAAATTAGGGATACATTTGTACAAAGTAGGGAATACTTTAGGAAGTAATTGGTACCATCACACAGGGGTACATTTAAAAAAAAACTCTGGTCTATAAGATAGGGTCAATTTATGATTTGCAGTGTTATTACTATTGCTCTAGGGGAAATAAATGCAATAAAAAAGTGCACAACTTTGAACATTGCAATATAAGTCTTGGCATGGCATGAAATGGGTTTGAATTCTCCCAGCTTAGTGCACCAATTAACGGCATCAGCTGCAAGACACTGGAACAGCAGCTTGACAAAGAGGATGGCACATTGGCTGTGAATGTCATGTGATTATTTTGCATCCAGTCATGTGACGCTCTCACCAGACAAGAACACATGTTGCTTCACTGTGTCCAAGCTGAAGGTATTAAATGATGTGATAGGCAGGGAGGAGTCCATTACCTTTAAATCAGACTTGTTACTTTCACTAGAGCACAGGAGACATTAGCCCTGGATCTTTTTCTCGGTTCCAATGTACATTCAATATTGATAGAATTTGATAATACAATATGATGCTTTCAGCCATGTAGAATTAGAATTTTGAGATTAAATAAATGAGATAAATACTTTCATTGCTTCACGAATTCCGAGTAAAAATCTCTAATCATTTTGTATATTGTCTGCCATTGTGTTTGCTATTAGAATTTGGATATTTGAATTGTTAATACTGACAAGCATCAAGATTTACAACAATGCTGCCTGAGTTAGGGATGACCAATCTGGACATTTGCTTCGTGCTCTTGATTCCAACACTGAAACGTGTTACATATTCCTCCTAATGCTGTGCTCTGGCCAAATACTGCCAACCTTACCTTGTGCCATCTTCAGTCCAGAGTGTGAATAATGACAGTGAGTGCCCGGCCCTCTATTTCTGTCACATACTGTCAGTTTGTACCAGACTGGGCCAATAAGGACAATAAAATGGTAAATGGAACATGTGCAAATGTGGTGGTGGCATTAAATTAACTGGGGCTTGACAGTGGTGTAGCTTTGTGTTGATATATCTGATCTGTTATCATCATCATCAGCTATTTATATAGCGCCACTAATTCCGCAGTGCTGTACAGAGAATACACCCACATCAGTCCCTGCCCCATTGGGGCTTACAGTCTAAATCCCCTAACATACACACACAGAGACTGACTAGGGTCAATTTGATAGCAGCCAATTGAGTTGATTTCTAACCTGCAAGCTTCTTTGGTTCTGCTGTTATCGCAGACACACCTGTGCTTACTGTCTCCCCAAGCCATGTTACCAGGTCATCATTATCATCTATTTATATAGTGCCACTGATTCCGCAGTGCTGTACAGAGAACTCACTCACATCAGTCCCTGCCAAATTGGAGCTTACAATCTAAATCCCCTAACACACACACACACATACACACACACACACACACACACAGACCGAGAGAGAATAAGGGCAATTTTAATAGCAGCCAATTAACCTACTAGTATGTTTTACGAGTGTTGTTGGAAACCGGAGCACCCGGAGGAAACCCATGCAAACACGGGGAGAACATACAAACTCCACACAGAAAAGGCCATGGTCGGGAATCGAACTCATGACCCCAGGGCTGTGAGGCAGAAGTGCTAACCGCTAAGCCACCGTGATGAAGTAAATATGACTTTATTGTGGAAGGGTAACTGAGGCCTCAAAGGGATAACTAAAAATATAAACTGAGTCTTAGCCCATAACATTTTACTAACATAAAAAATGTAGAGCAATCCAGTGATCAAGGGGAGATTTATACAATGGGCCTCCTTCAGTGGTGGATGTATAGGCTCCCTGAACGAACAGAGAAAAGACGACTACAACAGAAGCTGATCTTAAGATACGCCCAGCTGTAAAACAGCAACATTTTCGCAAGACCTATGTCCGGTGTACGAGTGTGTATGGTTATGCCTCACGATAGCAGAGAAAGCGTAGAGACTGGCTTGACAGTATTAGTAGTACATGAAAAAGTCACATTACCCTATTTGTATAGAAATTGAATTATGTTAAAATGAGTTAAATGAAATAACATCTGTTATTTAACGTTTTAAGTATTATCAACTGGAGAGGTCAAGACACGATCAGCCAATCAGAAGCGGCTGGCTAGTGCTAGAGCTAGTCACCATCATTATTGCATATCGTTACCCCAGCCCTTCAGTACCCGTAAAAGATAATCTGCGGATGCCACCATGTCTAAATGTATCACAACTAAATACATTTGCCCTTACTGTACTGGGCCTACGCTTGTCCGCCCCCATTCCTAAGGAGACGCAAGTCAACATTTGGCAAAAATCTATATATGGACGTACATATTTTTGTGAAATGCATTTTTATGCAGAAAACTACAGACGAACGTCCGACTCTAAAGGAGCCGCCATTAGTGGTGTCACTACTTTCTAATGATCTGTTCTGCTGGAGTCAGGTCAGAAGACTGCTGCTTTCCCAGTATGTGGGTGATGGGTCCACTTTATGGTAAACTGACCTCATTAGTGGTTAGATTGTTGCCCCGGGCTATAATAAACTAATACGGCCTAAACTAGTAATTAGTCACCCAGCAGCTGCATTCTCTTATGTCTATAACACCCTGAACCATAGTTTTGACTGGATAAATGGGCAATGGTACAGAACAGCCAGCAAAACAGACTGTGTGTTGCATTTAATGAACAGTCCAACTAGGGAAAATAAGTGTGTTTTGATTTTAATGAGTGTTTTTCATTCCTTCATGGGACACTTTGACAAAGATTTATGTGACAGACTGACAGGGCAAACACAAAAGGCACTTAAAGAAAATGACTATAAAGCAATTTCTAAATACAGCCCTAAATGGGAACAACTTGCAGTTCTGGATAAAAATATGGGTGTTTACTTCAACATAATAAATATAATAAATAACATATGTAGCAGGAGGAGGTTACGCACATAAAACATAACACAATAATAGTGAATGAAATTGGCATGACATTAATATTAATTTTTATTTACATGACACATACATACAAAATCCATAAGTTATTGAGAAATCAGTAGGGATTTGTAGCTGGTCATGTTTTCAAGGTGCTGATCTACTTGTGTTCGAAGGAGGCCACTTGCAGCCCCCCTGACCCTACACACTGTTTTGCTGAAGATTCCTTTGTATAGTGGATTGTGCAACATATCTAATTCTGAATACATGTAAGTAAAGAAACAGGAGGGAAGAGGGTGAGATACTTAAAGCAGCAATCTCATATAGAAGGTATATTTTGTCTCTTTGAATATCGAGTTAAATAACTTTTTAACATGCATCATTTTCCTAAGATGAAATCCTATAAATCACCGAGCAGGATTTTACACTGAGCAGACAGAGCTCAGAGGGGCATTCCAAAGTCTCTCTGCTCACTACCTACATCATGCGCCATGCGAATGTGGTTGCCACGTGGCACTGTGCAGAATTATAAATCATTAACAGCAGCCTGAAGAAACAAACCAAGGCAAATTGTAAATACCAAGACTCTTCTTATAGCCTGCTACACTGATTTTTCTAAAAAAAAAAAAAAAAAAAAAAAAAGCACATCTTGTTTTTTTCATGGTGCTTTAAAAAATGGTTACTATCAAATTCCTTATTTACTGGCATCAACCTGCTTGTAGCATATAAAATAAATTGCTGTAAAATCTTATATTAGATTTTAAGTGGATTGTTAAATATTTAACAAATTAAATATTAACATATGTATCGGTCTATTGTCTTAGTTGTTTTTAGTATGTGTCTTATATTCATAAGTGACCATTTCAGAGCTTTTACTGCTTCTGAAAGAGCCAATCAGCTGGCTGGTAAGCTTAGGTGCATACATCTGCCCACAACCAAAGTAACTGACACTGCCGGCACTGCTGGAATCCCTCAGGGTTGTACCTAGTCATTCTGATGCCAGAGGCAGCAACTGATACTTTACACCAGGCATGTCAAACTCAAAACCTCAATTGGGCCAAATAATCAAAGTCTAAGATTGTGTGGGCCGCAAGAAAAATAAGTCTCATATGCAATTTTTTAAGGTATATTATTAAGATAAAACCAAACTAAAGTTTATGTTTTCTTCCTGATGCTTGACACTGTGCTCTCCATGCTGCTTTTGCTCCCCTTCACCTGTCTCCCCTGTTTCACACTGCGCCCTTCATGCTGCTTTTGCTCCCCTTCACCTGTCTCCCCTGTTTCACACTGCGCCCTTCATGCTGCTTTTGCTCCCCTTCACCTGTCTCCTGTTTCACACTGCGCCCTTCATGCTGCTTTTGCTCCCCTTCACCGGTCTCCTGTTTCACACTGCGGCCTTCATGCTGCTTTTGCTCCCCTTCACCTGTCTCCCCTGTTTCACACTGCGCCCTTCATGCTGCTTTTGCTCCCCTTCACCGGTCTCCTGTTTCACACTGCGGCCTTCATGCTGCTTTTGCTCCCCTTCACCTGTCTCCCCTGTTTCACACTGCGCCCTTCATGCTGCTTTTGCTCCCCTTCACCGGTCTCCTGTTTCACACTGCGCCCTTCATGCTGCTTTTGCTCCACTTTACCTGTCTCCCGTTTCACACTGCGCCCTTCATGCTGCTTTTGCTCCCCTTCACTGGTCTCCTGTTTCACACTGCGTCCTTCATGCTGCTTTTGCTCCCCTTCACCTGTCTCCCCTGTTTCACACTGCGCCCTTCATGCTGCTTTTGCTCCCCTTCACTGGTCTCCTGTTTCACACTGCGTCCTTCATGCTGCTTTTGCTCCCCTTCACTGGTCTCCTGTTTCACACTGCACCCTTCATGCTTCTTTTGCTCCACTTTACCTGTCTCCCGTTTCACACTGCGCCCTTCATGCTGCTTTTGCTCCCCTTCACTGGTCTCCTGTTTCACACTGCGTCCTTCATGCTGCTTTTGCTCCCCTTCACCTGTCTCCCCTGTTTCACACTGCGCCCTTCATGCTGCTTTTGCTCCCCTTCACTGGTCTCCTGTTTCACACTGCGTCCTTCATGCTGCTTTTGCTCCCCTTCACTGGTCTCCTGTTTCACACTGCGCCCTTCATGCTGCTTTTGCTCCCCTTCACCTGTCTCCCCTGTTTCACACTGCGCCCTTCATGCTGCTTTTGCTCCCCTTCACTGGTCTCCTGTTTCACACTGCGCCCTTCATGCTGCTTTTGCTCCCCTTCACCAGTCTCCCATTTCACACTGCGTCCTTCATGCTGCTTTCGCTCCACTTTACCTGTCTCCCGTTTCACACTGCGTCCATCATGCTGCTTTTGCTCCCCTTCACCAGTCTCCCATTTCACACTGCGTCCATCATGCTGCTTTTGCTCCCCTTTACCTGTCTCCCGTTTCACACTGCGCCCTTCATGACATTGGGCCGCATGCTGCCAGCAGGCCGCGAGTTTGACACCCCGGCTTGACACAAACTACCAAGAGACAAATATTGTCATTTTTAAGCTTTATTAGATCTATCAACAAGGCAAATGGCTTTAATTTAGTCTTTAGCATCATGAAATTGTCATTTTTAAATTAATTACCTTTATCTTTCTGCCCCCAAAACTTGTGCCCCAGACAGCTGCCTTAAGTTGACACTTTACAGGTACATTTCTAGTATCTCATTTAATTAAGGAGAGAGGGACTGAAAGCTGAGTTTATCCTGTTTCGGCATGTATGCTCCACGTACGTGTATTTCAGGGGTTAACTAAGTCACATCATATATATTTATCTATAGATTTAATATTGAATGTGTTTTTTTTTAGCATTTTTGTAACCTGAGCTCTCAACCCTGCATCATCCCCATAAAAATCAATAACAGTGTATTTTCAATTCCGCACACTTGTGACACTGACTGGTTGTGCAGGTAACCTGGACTATAAGACATTAGAATGCACATACAGCATTAGACTTAGTACTTCCTTGATTCTATGTAGAGGTTCACTTTGACCATGTTTGAGACTATAGGAGTGGAAGGACGGGCTTAGAACACTGGGCATGGTGCCTCTTTAATTAAGATACCAATGCAATTACTTGTTGCAGAGGAAATTGCAGTGACTAACAGTGGATAACTGTTTTAAAAAACATCTGTTGCAGGTCAGTCGAAGCTGTATGAATACGGATTGTTCATGGGGTCTCGACCACTCGCACTGCTACAGACATTCTCACAGCCAACTTTCCTAAGCAGCTGACAGGCTTCAGAACCCACTGACCTTGAAATTTTGTTGCTTTCAGTGGTACAACACTAACTGCAGAAAGACAGCCACTCAACCTGCGATAAATCATGTATTATGATTTAGGTCAAAAAGTTTTTTCGCTTATTTCTCAGTGTCTGTCACTGACACTGCAGTATTGTGATTTACTGCTTGAAGTGTTGTCTCCCCATCTCACTGTCACTGCATGCATTCAGCAACTGATTTGTTATGGTAAGTCAACTTGTCACTTAGACATGCGGAGGCAGTAAAACCACAAGTACTGTACCAGTATTATTTCTGTGTAGATCAAAGGACGTACACAGTCCAAGGATCCTCCTTATGTATTTTTGCTTTTGAATGTGCTAAAAAAAAAACCACACAAACCAAAATCAAAGCCAAGACTGACAGGATTCTCCCTGCCCTGTGTTATGATGAATGCGTTTACGTGTAATTTATATTCAGTTATGTCAACTTCTACCAGCGCAATAAATAAAATGTTTAGGGAAGTGAAATCTACCACATTTCTAGATGTTACCATTTAGTATGCACTGACTACAGTACACTTTTAGCTGTGACCTTTGTCATAGATTGTAAGCTTGCGAGCAGGGTTCTCTTACCTCTCTGTCTGTATGTATTGCCCAGTATTGTTTTATTAATGTTTGTTCCCAATTGTAAAGCGCTACGGAATTTGCTGGCGCTATATAAATAAATGTTGATGATACTGTGCATTGCTTATTCAGACACAAGATAAGTAGGAATTGAGACATGAACACACCTCTATATTGTTTCTTATAGAGTTGCATTTGAAACCACAGTTTTAACGCATTAATTTGACACAGGCTTCACATTACTACAGAAAGGAGACCCCGCTCCTGCCGCTGATTTGCAATCTATATTTCTTGCCTTCCTCTATTTCCCTCGTCCCATCATGCCACTGCTTCTGTCACATGAAGCTTTGCCCTCACTTACATGGCAAATGATTGGACAGATCACTGCTTCATACATGTTCAGCCCTGATGATTGGCTACTGACTTTTCTATTCCCGCCCATTTCAAAGCTTGGAACCTCTAATCAGGAGATGAAGATTGATAACAGAAATGATTCTCAGGCCCTAGTCAAAGAATACATATGTTTATAGGCATTTTTAATTATTTACTGAATGGTTATTGATTTAATGCAGACTACATTTTTTTACTGCCTGGTTAAAAATGTCTATATTTCTCATGGGCAGTGTAAGCTTCACACACCACACATTTGCTATACTGGAATGGAATGTGGTCCTTAGAACCAGTTATTTTTTACGATGAGCACTGCAATACGGGAGGCATTATTGGTAAACAGTACAATGTTTTGAAATGCCACTTGTGAAGCAACATTCAGCAAGTAAATGAGGAATAAGGCGCAATTCAGTATACTTCAAAGTGGACAATGTCACAGCAATCATCTAAAAATAAACAAATAAAAACATGTGAGCTTAAGGTTTAGACTTTGATTTACAGACATTTTATTTTATTAAAATGAAATGAGTTTGTAAAACTGATATTAAGTGCATTTGATAGGGGTGTTACTACTGCCAGGTTGTTATGGTACCTGGCAGTGAGGGTAAGCCTGGCATTGTGTGTCCATCCTCTCCGGAGACGTTCTGAGCATGCACAGGAACCGGAACAGTAGAGCCCTGTTTGGGCGTTCAGTTCAGATTTTGCACTAGGAGCTCTGAGATTTTGACCCATGGCACCAATCACCTACAAATAGTGGAGGCAGCCATTTTCTAGGCTCAACCAATTTTCATGAAGATTCAGCCAACTCACTAGGGACCCGTGCCTCATGATTATTTGGCTACAAGATGTCTCTGTGATGTCACTGGTTCCTAGTAAATTAATAGGCTTCCACAAAATGGCTACTTCCACTGTGTGTGGTTGACCGATGCACTTAAAATTGTTTTATTTTACTGGGGGGGGGGGGGGGAACAACGCCTTTAAATTAAAATGCAGGGGTGCTCCTACTCATTCTGCTGCCTGAGGAAACAGTTTCAATGGTGTCCCTCTATATCCTTACATAACCAAAATTTGGGTAGATGATGACACAACATATTGACATTCATTATTAAATCTACCAACAAGGTAGAAACCACTACTTTAATTAGCCACATTTTGCTACTCTCCGAAAAATACTGCTTTTGTTCAAATTATTAAAAGCCCACATTGAGAGGGAAATTCAATTCCCCTCAAAACAACACCATACTAAGTCTATTTCCATTAATACAGAAAATTTAGCACAAAAAAGCCGGCGTTGAAATTACCGTATTGACGGTAATTATGCACACTATTACCATAATATCGATAATAGTGCGCAGGCCACCTTACTTTTAAAAAGTAACGCAGCCAATTGAATTCCCCCCTAGGAATATTTATTTATTACACTGCACTACAGAAATGAATAAAGTGGAATTAATTTTAAAAAGTGTCCAAGTTAATTACATTTTATTAAATACAAAGAGCAAATACAGGACCGGATTAAGGGAATGGAGGCCCCTTGGCTAAGGGGGCCCTCATTTCCCCGTGAGCTGCCCCCCCCCCTGTGAGTCGCCCCCTCGCCTGTGAGGTTCCCCCTGTTAGTTGCCCTCCGCTACCCCCAAGCGCTTACCTCCTTCTCCTGTCACTGTAGTGCTTCCGTGGCTCGTTGTAAGCTTCTTACTGAGGAGATCTCGTGACACTCTCACAAGATCTTCTTAGTAAGGAGATTTCTGAGCACCACGGAAGGACTGCAACGACAGTGCTCAGCAGCATTGATCGGGCCGGGGGCGCCCCCACACCGATCAATAACGCTGCTGAGCACTTTCAAGGGCCCCTGGATGCCTGAGGCCCCTGGGCTGTAGCCCAGTTAGACCTCAGGTTACTCCGGCACTGACTATGAATGAACCTACTATGTAGGGAGGACCAATTCATTATTCTACTATATATTCTACAATACAAAGGGGCACTATTATTTACTAATAAATACAAGGGGCACAAAATTTATTTTATTTCCTTGGTACTTACCGGTTATCATTGTTCGGGCATTTCTATGTTCAGGGGTCCAACATACAACCCTTCATATATTGACAATTGTTTTTATATGTTGTGTATTTTCCTGTAATGTATTCAAAAACCACTATTCCTGTGCTCATTTTTAATTTAGCTACACACATATGTTTGTTTCTGAAAGAAACCCATTTTCTACTCGGTAACACAATATCCAGTAGCAATGAAAAGAGAACAATCATTAATGAAACATTTCCTCCATGGTGCTATGTTACCGTTGTTGTTTAGTATGTGCATAAATAACGTTGCGGATAGAATGTGGAATGTGGAATGTGATGTCTCTTGATCATAGATACAATATTGATGTATAGGCTTATGTTTAATATGTTACCAAAAGTTACACATGTCAAGTTGTCCATGTAGAATGCAACAGATCACTGGAAATGTAACACATGAAATAACATGAATTTGTCACAATTCCCAAAGCGTTTAAAACCTTCCGATGACTTTAATTGACTGTTTTGTACAACTTTTTATAACTGTCTCTATATCACCAGGCAGATTTGTTCATATTAAATTCCCTGGGGAATTTAAGACAAACAAAATCCTACACACACACACAGACACACTTTTTTATTGCATCTATGCTCAGGCTTCTAACCCAAAATGCCTTTTTAACACATTTAAATCTCTTCTCAATTCTCCCACCCCTAATCCTCCAACTACCATCAGTGCCCAGAATCTTGCTTTCTATTTCAAGAACAAAATTTATAAGATCAGACTTGAAATCATATCACCTCCCTTGACAAGCAATCAACTCAATTCCTTTGTAGCACCCTCCAACACTCTCTCTTCATTTGATCCCACACATGAAGAGGAAGTTTATACTCTATTTTAATCTTCCTACTCTACCTCCTGTCCTCTTGATCCCATTCCCTCACAAATTAGTAGGTCCCTGTCTCCTGTGCTCATTCCCCCTCTAACTAAAATCTGTAATCTATCTCTTTCTACTGGTATTTTTCCATCACTATTCAAGCATGCAGTGATTGCTCCCATTTTAAAAAAAGTAAATTCTGACCCAAACTCTCTCGCAAATTACCGACCCATCTCTCAGCTCCAATGTCCCTCCAAGCTTCTCGAGAGAATTGCCTACACTCGCCTCACACACTTTCTTACAGAATACAACCTATTGGATCCTCTTCAGTCTGGCTTTCGCTTTCAACACTCTACAGAGACTGCGCTGACCAAAGTTGTCAATGATTTGATCACAGCAAAAAGAAATTTCAGTATCATCTCTATGCCGATGATACACAAATCTATCTATCCTCTCCTGATCTTTCACCATCTGTGTTGTCTCGCGTTACTAATTGTCTTTCTGCCATTTCATCTTGGATGTCCTCTCGCCAACTCAAACTCAATCTTTCGAAAACTGAATTAATAATATTCCCAGCCAAAAACATAAGCTTCCTGCCTGACATCTCTATTTCTGTTGATAACATGACCATAAATCCCACCCCGCAAGCTCGCTGACTGGGTGTAATTCTTGACTCACAACTATCATTTATTCCCCACATCAACTCTCTATCTAAAACATGTTACATACATCTAAAGAACATTTCCAGAATACACACATATCTCACACAAGACACTGCAAAAACCTTAATTCATGCACTTATCATCTACTGCATCGAATATTGCAATTCCCTCTTTACTGTTCTTCCCAAAGTCATACTTGAAGCCCTACAATCTATTCGGCACGCAGCGGCTAGATTGATTATCCTTGCAAACCGTTCTTCGTCTGCTGAGCCAATCTGTCAGTCTCTACATTGGCTACCTGTATTTCAACGAATCCAATATAAAATTCTTCTACTAACATACAAGGCCGTCAACAAAATTGCATCGAAATACATTTCCTCACTTGTCTCAAAATATCTCCCTACTTGACACCTCCATTCTGCACAAGATCTGAGTCTTCCACTCTCATCACATCCTCCCATTCTCGGTTACAGGACTTTTTTCGGGCTACACCAACTTTGTGGAATTCCCTCCCACACACAGTAAGACTTTCCTCTAGTCTTCAAACCCTCAAGCGTTCTCTGAAAACTCACCTCTTCAGACAAGTTTATGATATTCCTCAGCCACCATCTTAATCTCCCTAGAATACCCTATTACCACCCTCTACAAAGCTAACACAAGACAACAACCCTCTGGCCAACATTGCTACACACATAGCCCACTCAATACTTTTACCTTTGCATTCTAGCTGGTCCAGTGTGCAATATGATGTAGCACATGTCCTTGTGTTTCAAACTCCCATTGTCCCATAGATTGTAAGCTTGCGAGCAGGGTTCTCTTACCTCTCTGTTTGTATGTATTACCCAGTATTGTCTTATGAATGTTTGTTCCCAATTGTAAAGTGCTACGGAATTTGCTGGCGCTATATAAATAAATGTTGATGTTGATGATGATGATGATTGTGATGACCCATGTCTGGAACATGACACCCCTTTCCTAATGCCCTGTCAACAGAACAATCATATGTGTATGAGTAGAAGCTGTTTGTCACCAGAGTTACCACTTGAGAGTTTTAGTTTGAGGAAAGTATTGACACAGACTGCATGGTGGGGAAAGTTTAATGTATTTTGTCTGTCTGGAAACATCCATGCACCAGCATACACCAACACCTTGCAATGCAGGTTACAGTTATGGACAACCACTGTTTCAACTAATTTTTATTTCTCTTTACAGATGTTATATTGTTCTTTATGTAGAATTTCACAGCTAACCAGTTTTGAAATTTCAGTGCTGATGGTTCAGCCATGATGCATTCGCCGCAATCATGCTCTCCAGGCACCCAGTATGTCTGGATAAACTTGACCATGTGCTTCTGCACTGCTTGGATTTTCTGTACAACCTGAAAGTAAGCAGAGTGGTCCATTACGAATCTGCAGATTTCCATCCATGTGAACTGCCGGCAGAGCTTCATTTCAAGCTTGAAATGCGCTAGAGCAATATCTTCTTGGAAATCCAAAGTATCTCTTGAAGAGAAGATAGTCAACAACATCTTGGAAACTTCACCTTCTCTTCTTCAATTGAACAAGATCACCTGCGCAAGGGGGACCTTTGCAACCAATGGCAAGTTGTTACATGTATGCTCGGTGGATAAATTGGTTTGGTATGCTTGCTGTTTCTCATCGAGATACAAGTGCATCTTTTCACATCTTCAGTGAAAGGTAAGAGCTGAGTTATGTCCCACTTTGACTCCTTAAGACTTTTTAAGGCAGCCGATGATCTTCCTGAAGTTGCGTGCAGTTTCTGTAATGCAGCCCTCCATAAATGCTCGGCACTCCACATTGCTCAATATTTTTTGAAAGCCATGCCCAACCTTCAGTGCCTGCAGGGCTATCTTGTCATAGCCAGCTATCAGATTCTCCGCAACTACTACATTCAGAAAGTTTGATGGGATGGTAAAGATTTCCAATCTTCTCCAAAGGGGTAGCTCTACCGGCATGTAACAGTAGCCTTTCCATTTATCTAAGCTTCTGATGGATGTACTCATGTTTGCCAACACCTGACTCGATCTGGTTAAAGAGATGCTGCCCCATCTGCATGATTCATTGGCCATTTCTAATTGTCAGTAAAATTTCATCTGGGGTCATGTCGCTCAAAATCTTCCTAACACCATCATTTATGTTAAGTGGACCAGGCTGAGCAAAGTCACAGAGAGAATGGACTCTGGTTGTTGCCAGGTTGGGGTTTATTGCCCCTTTGGTTTAGCTTACATGTCTTCATGCGTTGCCACATATATTTTCTTGCAAACAAGTCTTGACAAGCTGCACAGTGCATTAAGGCTTCGGCAACCATCTTTGACTGGACGTTTTTAGGAAATCAGAACGCAATGTCATGTTGCTAGATTTGTATGTATAGTTGATTCAATTCCGGAGATGTGCAAATTGCATGCACCTATCTTGCGAGTGCTTGGGAAATTTCATGGCCCAGGCTACTTCAGTCTCATTACAGTGAACATGCTCCATATGCCGAACTATTTTTGAGATGGGCTTCTCACAGTACAGGCAGTACTGCTTTTTGTTATACGCCCTGGATCGATCGCTGTTTTTGGATACTGTTTGGATAGACACCGCACTATCTTTCTGGCCTTCTGTGTTTAAAACACTGCTGCTATCAGGTCGAGAATTGTTTGCATAGAACATGTCTCTGTGTTCCTTCGCTTTGTTCCACTGCCGCACCATGGCGCTTCACTACTAGTGTCTGAATCACTCTACTCTGAAGTGTCAGGGGCATATTCATCTCAGCTGCCCTCCAGGCTGTAGTCGGAGCCACCACTGGGCTGTGTCATTCTCCACTGTCCCCACGTTACTTTCAGCAGGAGGCAGATGCGACTATGTCTTTTCAGGGACAGGAAAGCTTCTATCTACTCCTCTTCAGGCACATAGTCAAACTTACATATGTTCCACTTATGTCTAGTGGTGGCGTGCAGTGGGGGCGTGCGCACAGTTTTCCTTCCATGTAAAACACACACGCAGTTTTGGTCTGACAAAAGTGACTCACAGGGACATGCCAGATTTTGATGCGAGTATTTTAAGCAAGGTCCCCTGCATTGACTAGCATTGTTAAGTTTTGTTGGGACCTTCCAGCAATAAGCTACTATATATTGGCAAAGCATGCTGGGACTTGTAAGTTTCACAACACCTGGAATGTCACAGGTTAGCCAACACTGGTCTATGCTCTACGTCAAAACGTATAAATAAGAGAACAGGAAACTTAATGATGCATTGTACCATACGTACTATACTGTTTTATGCTACTGTACACTACCATCTACATGGCACCTGTTCCCCTAAACCGGTTACAATATCTATATATATATAGAAGTTTGTTTGTTTATAGGCAAATATCTTCGACACTCCTGCACCGATTGGGATGAAGCCAACGCAAGGTGGTCCAGTTGGATCCTGCCAAGGTTTTAAGGGGGTTAGGGTCACGGTCGGTCCTCAAGTTGGTGTACGCAGCGCAGAACTGTGACCCAGGGAGCCTGTTCTGAGCCTTCCACAGGATGGATTTGGATGAAAACATCACAGACTGGTAAAAATGGATCCCAGAAGACATATTAAAGGGTTGAGGGCCCATTGGTGTACGCTGGCCAGAACTTTGACCCGGGGAGCCTGTTCTGAGCCTTCCACTGGATGGATTTGGATGAAAACTTCAAAGACGGGTAATATTGGACTCCAGAAGACATATTAGGGATTCAGGTCCCAGTCAAACCTCCCATTGGTGTACGGGGGCCAGAACTTTGACCCGGTTGAGTCTGTTCTGGGCCTTCACTGGATGAATTTTGTTTGCTTGTCTGTCCGGATATACATTTGTACACCCTCACACCGATTGGGATGAAACCAACATGAGGGGGTCCAGTTGAATCCTGGCCAGGTGTTAAGGAGGTTAGGGTCTCGGTCAGACCTCCCGTTGTTGTACACTGTCCAGAACTTTTACCTGGGGAGCCTGATCTGGGCCTTCCACTGGATGTATTTGAATAATATTGAAAATAGAAATAAAAAATATGCCAACCACCTAATGGGTGTGTTGAAAAAGCTGCTAAGCTGCTAATTATTTTAAAAATTTTGACAGTTACATCCAACTCATTGATAACTTAATAACTTGAAGATTTAAACGGGCAACACTGGTTACTTCAGCTAGTATATATATATATATATATATATATATATATATACAGGGCAATATCGGTGTGGAGTTTGTATGTTCTCCCTGTGTTTGTGTGGTTGCTCCAGTTTCCTCTCACGCTGCAAAAAACATACTGGTAGTTTAATTGGTTACTGACAAGATGAACCCCAGAGTGTGTATGGTAGGGCTTTAAAATGTAAGCTCCAATGGGCCACAGACTGATTACTTATTCTTCGTACAGTGCTGTACAACAATAATTGTTATTATTCAAATGGGCTTTAAACCTGGTTTCTATTTTAGCTAAACACATAACAAAGCACAATTATATTTAAGTTATGCATGTAAAATATATTAGAGCACTTTGTTATACCTGCACATAGTACATGAATATAACATTACACTGGAAACATTATACGTTACACATTACACTGTATCTGGATCTATTGGCAATTATTGGTCATTCATAAAATATGTTTTCCCAGGAGCCCCATTGAGGAGTTAAATAGAATCCAGTATTCAGTATTGTACCGTCTATTAAATTTATTTAATTTTACCGAACCTCAAAAGCATGCCTGCAGTTAGTATACTATAGATGTTAGCTCAAGCTAGTAATTAGTATAAGACATTGCATGATAGTTTAATAGATATAGTCTATATCCATCTGAATTAACAATCGTCTATTAGTGTGTCTCAGTGTGCTGTAGGTTGAAGCCAGCTATTTGGGTCTGGCAACATTATGCACAGAACCACATAACAGATGTCAAGATTCCACCCAACAGTCATAGCCTGTGATATCTATCTGCCTCGCTCTAATGGAACTTGTGAAGCCTTATCTGCTACAAGATATGTGTTTACACAGCTCTTATGGCTGGTATTGATATTTATTCCTTCCTCTGAGCCAGAGGTGGCTTAGTGAATCAAAGTGTCAACTTTATATAGCTGTATGAAGATGGGCAAGGTATATATATATATATATATATATATATATATATATATATATATATATGTATATATATACACAAGATATATATATATATATATATATATATATATATATATACATATATGTAAATGTATGTTTATGTACATACATATGTATATATATATATATATATATATATATATATTTGTTCAAAATTGTGCACAGTTCAAATAATTAAATTAATAATAATTGTTTGAAAGTTTAATTAAACAAAATTTGCAAAAAATAAATAAAAGCTGTGTACAATATACTTTTGATATTATCGTCTTGTTATTGTTATTATTACCTTACTGTAGTGATGGACAAGCTGATATTCTTCAGGGACTGCAAGGACAACCCTCTAACATTTAAGAGGGGCCGCACATTACCCTTAATCTCAGTAATAAGTTGAAACAATACTTTTAATCATAGAAAGCTACACCAATCTATAATAGCATAACAGCAGCATTTTAAACAAGTGTTACAAGCTATAACAAGCAATAAAACAGGAAGGAGCTGGGGGCCCCAAGTAACTGTAAAATCTGTCTCTATTAAAAAGATTCACAATCACTGTGCTTTTACAGCAGCTAGTCTTCACTTATCACTGGTCTTACATGTGAAATATTTTCCAATGTTATTTACATACTTTTAAAAGTGGTCTAACAGCTGCAGTCCTCACAGGATTGCCACAGTTGCCTTTGTAAAGGGCACATACTCAGTGGTGCATACTGGTGTGTTGCCCTGTGCCCTCACCACAATGTGAACACAACTTAAGCATTTATCAAAATTTTGAATAATTAATCACTATTACAAATGCTGCTGTAATACTCACTGCAGTTTTAGCAGGGCTCATGGGCTAAAAATACATATTGGATTCATAAAGCGTTTCTAAAACTCCTGTGATTATTATAATTGCATTTGTCATCTACTAGTGTACTAAATGTGTCCCCTTTCCAATAAATACTAAACAGAGCAATACAGCAAAGGTAATGTTGAATATCCTAGTAGACGTGCTCAAGACATGGTCTCCTGCTTTAAACTTAATTAAACTCCTGTAATCTCCTGTCTCAACTTCATATATATCCCTTAATTTCTTATTACTTAAAGGACAACTAACATCTTGACTTTCCACTGCAGCTATGTTAGAAACTAAAGCAGGCTCATATAAGGCTATGGACAGTACAAGAAAGGCAACTGATAACATTGTTAACTCAAAGAAATCCCCTCCCATGATCTTTTCACTTGTCGCCGAATAGGCGTTCTATAGAAACTCATGGCAATATATAAGCCTTTGGTATATTGTGGGAGAAAAATAATGGCATTATACTCTATCCCCATGGCCAAAGTGATCACTTGCACCCACTAAGGAAGAGCATACTTGCCAACTCTCGAGTAGGGAGATATGTCTTCCTTTCAGTAGTTGTGCTACTGCTCACTTACATACAAGGGCATGAGCTCTATAATATATAATATACGTCTTGACTCATCGAATGTCTCTGTACCCACCACAGGAATTGTAATGGGAAGAGGTGGAAAAGGGAGTAGCAAAAACTCAATTTCCATTCTGGTTAAAGAAACAAGATTGTACATGGTACTACACCCAGAAAGGCAGAACAGGATGTTTTTCAAATATCCAAAGAAGATCGCTTGGAACAGAGTGGACCGGAAGAGAGAAAAAGCAATATAGTGTTTACTGTTTTTCTCTAAAATTCTCAGGTCAAAATCAATAAATGTGCTGCTCACCTAACAAAGTGAAAATGAATGTGCGTAGAAGTGTTATTCCTCTTTGTATTTTTCATCTAGAAGATTCCAAGTTATTTTTCACGTGAAGAGAAACAGAATTAAATATATAGTGCAGACTAGAGTGTACAAAAATTAATCCATCCAAAAAGTGATAACAATATACTCACTTGTATCAGGTGAGGTTTTGATTTGTTAAGAGTACTTTTAACCCATAAGTAGGGATTTCATGTTCCTATTCTGTGTGTAGTTTTTCTTCTAAGTGGATGTACAGAAATTTTTTTAAATATTTAGTGTAACATTATTAGAACAGGATACGACTTAAACCAGTTAGAGATGTGCTTATCTACACATTTGTAGCAAATTGAATTTTCTAAAGTCTTCCATTCCAAAAAATGTATGACTGCAACATAAAATCTGTCTTTTTGTCCCCATTGTCAAGCACTAATTAGTATGTTGGCACTATAAAAAAAAAAATGATGATAATAATAATAATAATAATAATAAAAGAGTGTAAAACTAATATTGCTGCATAGTAAAAAAAAAAGCAATGGTGCCAGCAGGAGTTTCAGCATTAGAACACATTAGAAGTCCAGAGCCGTTCTGCAGATTCATGCATGGTTCACTCTTTGAGATTAAATAAATTATCCCTTTAATGACAGCAGTATCCTGGAAACGTTCCCCGCTCTTTGACGCACATCATGACCGTATTGTGAGCGTCTCACTCACTTCCGCAGAAAGAAGTCCAGAATCTTTCTGAACATTCACGGACGGTGATATTTTTAACATGAAATAAGTTATCCCTTTAATTGCAGTAGTGTCCTGGAAACGTTCAATACTCTTTGACGCGTTTCATGATTGTCTCGTGCACTTCCTCGGAAAGAAGTATTGTTATGCATGGAACGACAATACATGGGACATATACTATCTTGTTATATTAAAGAAGGTGACAAGTGGAAGACTATTTTTAACATGCACAGTTGCCTCTATGAATAGGGGCCAATTCATCATATTACAATAGTCACAAATCATGAAAATCAAAAAAATCTCCACTGGGTGCACTGCACAATTGGGGTTGAATGCTCAACTGTCTACATGGATTCTTTTCTATTTTCAGATTGACTTTATCCTTAACTATTGCATGAGGTTCAAAAACATTCCAGTTAGTGCTCTTTCTTGATCCATTGATCCGTTGAACCAAGAAGAACCACAAAAACTAATACATGTCATAAGTGGTCTCGTGTTCTGGCTGCAAACAATACTTAAAAACAACACGTGGAAAAACATTTGATCTTCGATCCAAGCTGTTATTCTGGGATGATAACGCCACATTTTAGAGCCACCCCAGCATTAAAAGGACCCAGGGATTGATCAAAATAACCGATTGATGGCCAATTTAAAGAATGTGATTGATTTTGTCTCAGCTCTATATGTTCAAGCTCAAGACGTGGACTCATATTTGTAAGGACTTTGTTGCTGATCTTTCAGTTTACCATTTGATTTTACCTTAGAACAACTCTTTGTCAAACAGATCTTCTATCTCCACTGTCTGCCTCCTCATGTATTGGCTGACTGAGGGATACAGTTTGTTTCCAAATTTTGCAGGACCTTCCTTAAATAAATACACATTAAATTTGACCTTTCTTCTGCATATCATCACCGTATGTACTCCCTAAGACCATAGGGTGGATTTGCTTCCCTGGGCAGTTTGCACCAATTCATGACTATGAAACTATCATTGTCTCTGATACCCATCCTAAACCTCCATTACCAGTTATGTCACCACCAGAGCAGGAGTACCCGCGGTGGATAACACAATTTCTGATCTCCAAGAAAGATACATATAATGCACTATTTAAGACCTCTATTTGTCACAAAACATTCAACCAGCACCTCTTTTATATCCAGGCGGTAAAGTATTGATACCAACAAAAAATATTGGACTCAAGGTACTTTATCTAAAACTTTCACTTTGCTTCTCTCAATTCTGTTTCATACCAGTTGAGGTTAGCGCTAGTCTAACACCAACATCTTTCCTATCTCTATTATAGTCTGTAGTAATAAATATTTTTGCTTTTATAAAATCTCCACCTAGTCCACATTTAATTGGCTGCTAACAGTGGTATAAAATAAAACTAATTCTGGACAACATCTACATGAGACAATTTTAATTTGGTTTACTGGAAGGGCTATGGCCCAGAAGAAAGATCCTGGGTTATAGCCATTAATTTGCAGGCTCCGATTCTCATCAAGAGGTTCTATCTACATTATCCACTGAAGCCCTGCAGAGGATGGCCAGAGGTCAGTCTTAAGGTCGGAGTTGTTATCTGCTCTTCTTTCATCTGCAGTGCACAAAACTGTGTCTGGGCACCAGGTTATTGTGGCTATTGTGAGTTAGGTCTGTATAGTCGCTTTGACCACCTATATCTGTATATAGCTTTTTTCTGATCATTCTTGTTTGCTTGTGACCCTAACATTGGACTTATTTCTTCATAATGATCCTACAATCTACTTGAGTCTTGTCCACTGGTCTCTGGTCCTTCATGTATCATCTGCTGCCTATCAGGGTAAACCTGATGGACACAAACTGCTGTTGTCCTGTCACATAGACCATCCCTCCTTGTGGGATACCAGGTGAAGACCAAACTCTCATTTAGACTCAGGTTATCCAACTTTTTGCCAGCTGCTAGCTGCACAGTAGATTCATTCCCACAACCGGGGACATTCTCCAGAGCCAGTGACAGTTGAATTGCACACTACATGTAGGAACTTATTATATTATTATATTATGAAACAAGGGACAAATAACCACCCTTGAAATTCTGACACCCTAGGCCTGTCTGTATTGCCTGATACACCATACATATAAAATATACCGATACAGAATGTGAATAGCATAGCTCTGCATCTGGTGGTTATATGTGGTACTCCAGCTTATTGTTTCTTTTTTAAATATTTTTTGTAACTATTTCTTAACGATTATTTCTTAGAATACGTAATGACCACTAAACACACGAGTGCCCATTACCATTCTATTCATATAGTGCAACTCAATCGAAGACCTGGGTGGATTCAAGGACAGCCCTGTTCACTTAGCCTCCCTCAAAACAACCTCTGACTGCTGCATCAACCGGAAAACTCAACAATACTATATTGTAATATATATTGTAAGCACAAGTGCAAATGAGATAAAAATCCTTCCCTGACAAACGCAGAGCTAAACGTACCTTTTTTTAGTGGTGTGAGTTTCAGGATATTGGTGTTCTCTTATATATTATATATATATATATATATATATATATATATATATATATATATATACAATGGAAACGTCATCCCTACATTTAATGAGGGCATTAGTCTAAGTTGCTGTAATATGATTCATTCTAGAAAATCTCTCATGGATTTGTGGTGTAGGTTGAAGGAGCTACTGTGTGTCGCATGCACTTGAAATAACTCACTTAATAAACATTTGTGCAGGCGATGCTGCTGAAAACCGCGCAGTGTGAAACATTAACCCCACGGTTACTGGAAAGGCAAGTGAGAGGTTATTTGATTGTATCTCACAGATCACCTTACCCAAGTACTAATTAGACCACTGACATAGTAGACAGTCGGGAGCTAAGAAACACTGCCTTAAAATTATATATATGTACACACACACACACAGATATATATATATATATATACACATATACACCCACACACATATATCTATATTTATATGTGTGTATATATATATATATATATATATATATATATATATATATATATATACAGAGAGACAGAGAGAGAAAGTTGTTGAAAAAGATATTCCAAGAAGTCATACAGCTATTTTTACATCTATTAAAGTAGGTTAATTGCTTTAAATGGGAATACATTTGGATAGATTTGTTAGTCATTACTTATTTGCTATAAGTTGTGTTTCAGAAAGGCTATGACGTTGCTTCTCCGGTTTCTTAGTATGTTTAACAGTATTAATTGCACACAAAAGACCAGGGGATAAATGTATCAGTTGACGGTTACTAAAACCACTGATTCTCTGTGGTTTGCCGTCATATTTTAAAACGACAATTTTATTAAAACCCGACGGGCTCCGGCTTTAATAAAAATTGATGTTTTAAATAATGTCTGAAAACTGATATATTATCCCCAGGATTCCATAATGGTAATTTACGGAAACAATTTCTGACACATGCTAGCGCATCCAGTATGCTCTACTTGGAAGAGATGTGCGGATCAGGGCATTTATTGTTGAATTTGGGGTAGGTGGAGTGATGCGCCTAATATTGTGCCAGCATAAATTACATTTATTTTTTTGAGATAAAATATTCTAATGAACTTAAAAGGGTAAAGATTAGACATTCAGGGGACACCATCCTGGTTTTTGGAGCCTATTTAGCCCTACAAAAATGATGAAGATTTAAGAAATCCAACAGATGTCCTGAATGCCGGACCCTGGTAAGTGGAATTATCCTTCATGGTCTGCAGATGTGACATGAAGTGTTCCTTGGCTTCAATGATTTACTGGGTACCTAAATGAGACCGCAATGAGCAGTATTTTAGAAGTTAATGGTCTAATTAATTAAACGCAGGATGCAAAAATTATAGTACATAGGAATTGTTTTTGGAGCTTTGTTTTGTTTTGTTTGTTTTTTTATAGTTGCTTTGAAGTAGCATTATGCTACCAGGTATGGATAGTTGTCATGCATGGATAAATGGATTGCACACTTGGCTGATATAACTAAGCATGCCCTAAGCACAAGTGGCTGTATTATAACTTAATAAATAATGGTATTAAGAAAGCCTTCGAAATGCTGGACTTAGTTATATATAAAACAAAGATTTATTCTAGAAACACAATACAACTTTTTAAAGAGAGTGAACTTGCTAGATATTGGTACTAGGATTAGGCTACTGGGGTGGCTGGAGGGATAAGGCTATTGGGGTTGAAATTAGTCAAGCTGTACTGGTGTTAGGCTGTGAAGGTGCTCCAGGAGAAGAGCAATTACTTACTGAACAATAGTCCTCTTGTTACAATTAGCAGCAAGCAACTGTCCTAGAGCCAACACTAGGTAATGTTTTGTGATTGCCAAGGCAAAAACATTGGTTTATCCTATTGTCCATGTCTGGGTCAGTGTATCTTATAATAAATATGAGTTTCCAAGGTAGAATAGTCTTCACCTATAGCAGCCACCTTCCCTTAATGCTAGCTGTGTTTAACAGTACTTGTTTGCCCACAGGCAGAGGTAGAGGCAGCACTGGGCAACCTCCACCCTCAGAGGCAGCACCGGGCAGCCTCCACCCTCAGTGGCAGCACTGGGCAGCCTCCACCCTCAGAGGCAGCAACGGTCAGCCTCCACCCTCAGAGGCAGCACAGGGCAGCCTCCACCCTCAGAGGCAGCACAGGGCAGCCTCCATCCTCAGAGGCAGCACAGGGCAGCCTCCACCCTCAGAGGCAGCACAGTGCATCCTCCACCCTCAGAGGCAGCACAGGGCAGCCTCCAGTCTCAGAGGCAGCACAGTGCATCCTCTACCCTCAGAGGCAGCACCTTCCCTTCCAACTCTAATGCAGCGACACCACTCTGCTGCTTATTATCACAGCAGACTGGAAGGATGGGGGACATCTGCTGCATTCCCTCCACTCTGGGAGTGTTGCACTGGGTAGTGGCATGATAGCCCAACGCCACTCTCCCAGCCCATAACTGACATTGAGAAGTAGCAAGGTACAGGTAAGCTGGTGGTGGCACCTCCTCCAGGTCAGTGGCCAGTGCTCTGGTTGGGGGTGCCTCAGGAACACTTATACCACTCATTCAGTGTTTTATGTGCCCTCTAACCATTTGTCACAAGCTTTGTGCACCTGTCAGATGTATTTATCATTAAGGGCAATAGGGAACCAGACAACTTGACTGAGGAAGGAGTGCAAACAGCAAACAATGAAAGTCAGATGAATAGGCAAAACACAGAAGAAGGCACACTCAGGTATCCAAAAGATCAACTTATAACAGGCAGGAAGGACAAGAAGCCAGACCTATTCTTATATAGGACAGTGAGATCTATATAATAAAATATTTCCATACTTTTCTCCATACTTGCCTCCTAATGGTGGCTTTATGTGGACAACCACCGTGGCAGTGCCCAGAGGAGGAGTCGGGGTGAAGCTCGTCGAGTAATCAATAACATACAGTGTGTGCGCCACTCTCTCCCCTCTTCCATGTGCCAATATTTTGCTTTTTAGCAGAGCTGCATTAGGGGTAACAACTAAATATTGAATTTGTTGAAAAAATGGACATTAGTACAGTATACCTAGCACAGTGTAACACTTACGTTTGTGACTGTCCTTGCTTGTGCACATGTGGAAGTACAAGCATATCCATGTCTGCTCATGTCTCTTGGATGTATGCATAGGTGTGCAATAAACCTAGGATGAAAACTGTCAGCTAAGGATCCGAACCATAAGGTTTAATATGATTGGATAGGTTGAATTTTGGAAGATGATTAGCATGGATATCCTTGGTGGGTTTGCCCAATCAGAAACCAAAGTGGCTGTTAAATAACTAGACTCTAATGCATATAGATGGGCACTTCTTAGCTCAAATCCTTGTACATATACACCAACACCCCAATTTTAAAACAAACCAGTGTAAAAAAGTCTGTATGGAAATGTACTTGTGGACAAATGAATATATTGCTCAGCATGTGAATTGTACTTAAATCACCTGGAATTATTATCATATGGTGTGCCCTGCTATCAATGAGGAATGCAGAATACCAAATCATTTTATAGTATTATTGAAGGCTACATGGAAAACATCACTTAGTCCCCTGCTGTTGAAATAGATCCATTGAGCGGTGTAAAACTGTAGGCCATAAATACTTCAGACTGTAAATAATTCACATCACTTCATTTCAATAACCGGCTGAAGATTTCATATCCATAATATTGTTCCTGATGTACATCCATGAATATTTCACCCTAGAGTTAACTAATTTCTTTTTTTCTATAATGTTTGTTTGAATTGCTTAGGTAAGGTTCCATTATTCAGAAATAAACCTTACTGACTCTTTATGCCAATTTCTAACAAGACAGCTCTGGTGGAAAAATGGAATGTGTTATTTAAAGGGCTATACATATTATAGTATCTTTAGTTATAATGTAATAAAAAGGGCTAAAATCAACCTTTACATGAATAGCCAGTTAAAAGAATTGTCCACCTTTAGATGACTTTAACTTATTGACTTGCACATATACTACAACTGCAACTTTTACTAATATATTGCTTATTGTTTTGGGCTTCATTCTGTGCTTTAAGGCACAGAAGGAATATATATCACCAGGCAAGTTTGCCTATTTTCATTGTACATGGATACAACAAAGCTGGTATCTAGATGTAATTGTACACAATGCAGAGATCACAATAAGTTGTGTTGTATCTGATGATAAAAATTAAAGTTGCAATCCTGCGAAAAAATCAGGCATGTTTAACATAAATCACTGTGTCATGCAATAAGAAGAATTTTCTTTTCTCTCCAGGTTGCTATTAATAATTTATATTTCTGCGCTACCATGGCAACCAAAGTCACATGGCACATGATGTAGTGAGCAGAGAGGCTTCTCCCCCTGACATCACATGATATGCTAAGAGCTGTGAGCCAGTGTCTGTGTAGCACACTGACTGTGTATGTTTGTGGCAGCCATTTTTGTTTACCAAACAGATATCTTTTGAAAAGGAGATAACGATTTGCAGGAAGATAGCTAAGAAGAATCAGGTATGCTTAAGAGGTACTTAACTTGTTATTTAAAGGAAAATTAAATTATAATCTTCTACGTGTGATTGCTGCTAAAATAACAGCTATCCGAAATTGGACATCCCCTATAAGTTTACTAATCATCTGACTGTAACAAGCACTACAAATGGCTTAATTAGTCTAATTTTTGCAAATCTAGGCACACCTGCGCAAATCAAGATGCACATTGCCATCAAAAAGGATTGTGCCGCAAATTATCTCCAAATTAATGGCAACAGCAATTGCTAACCTGATGTCTTTTAAGTCACAGAACGATGCAGTAGAGAGATTTCCCATAAGAGTTGATCTTTGCATCTCTGCTGCTTAGAAATTCTACATTGACAAAAGATCAGAGATGCATTGAAATCAAAATCCTTTTACAAAGAACTTTTCTTTCTGCTGGGTTACTAACCCTTTAACATCAACAAAAGTCAGCCACCACAAACTGTATGTATCTGATAAAATAAGTAAGAGGCTTGACATTCACAATACGTTTAAAGTTCAACATATTTCTGCTTCTAAAGTTAATATTAGTTATTCTACACAAACTGTTGATTGCAAGCCTAGTGGCCTAGTCAATGCCATCCAGTGTGCAGAATAATATTAAAGGTCCTGGCACTTTGCACAATGATAAATCCTTTTCCTATACAGCTAGGATCTCTGCTGATTACCTTTGTTGCTCACCAGATCTCTCTATCGCAGCAGGAGAAATGCAACATAGAAGATATTATGCTGTCAAATTCAACCTTTGCGTTTGGCCTGTCTCCTACTATGGAGAGAACAGAGCAGTGCCCAAAGTGATTAGTCCAGGTGCACGGGTGCTCAGGCGGCCGTGTCACATGACACGTGATGCGGCCGTGTCATCAATGACGCGGCCGCATCGCGTGTCATGTGACGCGCACGCCTGTGCGCTGAGGCGGGCACGTCACATGACATTTTTACCGGCGGCCGCCGCTAATAATTAGATTATAGTGTAGCTGGGCAGCCGGCCCTAACAATGCATAAACTGAGCGGCCCGGTGGACCGATGCCCCCCTGCCCCCCGGGCCAGCCCGCCCCTGGCCGGGACCCAGTTAAATAGAGCAGGGGAATACTAATATCGGGAAGGGTGATTTAACAAAGTTTTTAAAAAAAAGTGGAAAGCCCCTTTAATATCAAATGAATTATATGCAAATTGTTGGTCACATGAACAGTAGTGTAGCAGAAGAAAATGACAAGTGATAATTAAAAGAGGGTTCTGATGTGATCGGAGGCAAGGCTTAGAGGAGATTTTCTTACTTTTTTCGGACATACATGGCATACACAAATGTTGCACAAAGCATTTATACAAATCATCAAACATTGAAATGGGAACGAGATCCAATGTATGTATTTAATAGGAAAAGAGGAGCATTTGCGCATAGAAAAATGCACTTTAAATAATTAATGTTTTATACCAGAAATGCATTGGATCATCAATTTGTAAACACAGAAATGGATCAAATTTGTATCATGTACTACAAATAGTATTGGTTGGTGGTGGTTTGATACAAATTTAGGGATTGACAGATAAAGAAAAGATTATTTGATATAACGTGGCTCATCAGATATACACTATCATCATCATCATCATCAGTTATTTATATAGCGCCACTAATTCCGCAGCGCTGTACAGAGAACTCATTCAATTCAGTCCCTGCCCCATTGGAGCTTACAGTCTTAATTCCCTAACACACACACACACACACACACACACACACACACAGACAGAGAGAGAGAGAGTCTACAGTCTAAATTCCCTAACATACACACACACACACATACACACACACACACACAGACAGACAGACAGAGAGGGAGGGACTTCATTAAGGATCTTAAATAAAGAAGTTTCTTATTTAAGTCTCCTGGACAAAACCATGTGACAATGCAAGGGGTGCAAATTAGTTTTCTGTTTTGCACATAAGTAAAATACTGACTGTTTTTTCATGTAGCACACAAATACTTGATAGCTTATTTGTACACTGAAATTTAAAGTTGATATTTGTGTGCTACATGAAAAAACAGTCAGTATTTAACTTATGTGCAAAACAGAAAACTAATTTGCACCCCTTGCATTGTAACATGGTTTTGTCCAGGAGACTTACATAAAAAAACTTCTTAATTTAAGATCCTTAATGAATCGGGCCCTATATACGTACAATTTATAACTAGAAATGACAATGCCAACACTTTGCACAATATAGTTTTGCTCAAAAACTTTTTGTATATAAGGAAGAGGAATTAAGCTCTCACAAGCCTGGTGAAACGATCTCTAATTACTCTTCAGTACACTATAGACACAGCTTCAATGCTTTAGATGAAATGGAAAAATAATTATCAAGTTCTTATGAGAATGTCTGCTATATAGTGTAATGTGTGTGGGCTTTACTTTACGAAGAATAGGAACATTTTATTACTAGTTGATCCTTAAAATAATAACACCCTCGGTGTCATTGTTACAAGGATTTAATGTATTTTAAGGCAGGAGTAAAATTAGTTAGAAATTATTGGACAATAACTATAAACTTCTTGAAAGATATTATAGAGTTATATGTAATACGGTATTTTACTGAACAGATAAAAATAAAAAGCTAATTTTAATATTGGACCAGGGGTTTTATTTTTTTAAAAATATTGTTTTACTGTTTGACGCAAACAGTTGCTTAAAAATAGTATTCAAATTTATGCATAAAGTATATTTGTTCAATGTGTTACTTTTTCATACAATTTGCTGTTCAAAAAATACATTTTAAAAGGCAACTTTGCTCAGAATTAAAATGATAAAGCAGTCTGAGTTTTAATAATTTGTTCACCCCAAAACACTAATATTATTAAGAATTTTACATTTTGCTAATTTCTAGTTATACTGCATCATGAAAAATGTAATTATGATTTCCGAGTATAGTGGGGAGCACAGGTAGGTAGCTGGGTACCAATTACATGGGGTAGCAGAGGGAGGAAGAGACAGGACAGTTCTGAGCTGAGCAATCACAGCAGATTTGCCAGATTGGGTGAAGATACTGTGAAAGGCAGTTCAGAATTGGTAGAGTTGGATGAGACTGCTTCCTCTAGCAACCAGGGGAACGGTCTCTCCATCAGAGAGGGGACCAAAGTTACTCAGGGATTGTGGTGGTAATGGACTCAGATATTTGGAAGGTAGATAGGGTGATCGGCTCAACATTGCGGATCGGGTGGACAGATTGTGGGGAGCGGTTGGAAATGACCCGGCGGTTTTGGTGCATGTTGTCATCAATGACCAAATTAGAGGAAGATGGGGTGTCCTGAAGAATGATTTCAGGGACCTGGGTAGAAAATGTAAGGCATGAACATCCAAGGTAGTATTTTCGGAAAAACTACCTGTCCACGCGCTACTCCAGAGAGGCAGAGAGATTAATGTGTGGCTAAGAAATTGATATAGGAAGGAGGGTTTTGGATTCTTAGTGCACTGGGTTGATTTCCCAGTCAATTGCCATCATCATAGTCAAGACGGATTGCACCTGAATTCGAAGGGGGCTGCTGTGCTAGGGGAGAGAATGGTTAGAATGTTGGAGGAGATTTTAATCTAAGCTTCGGGGGGAGGGGCAAGCAAGTATTTACGTGATAGACATTGAGAGGGGTAAGGGGAACTTAACAAGCGTCAAGGTGATGGATAGGGGGGAAAGGGAAGCATAGCCCTTAGGGAGAGGCCCTTGTTAAAGCCAATTAGAAAAACAGTGATATTAAAGCAAAAAGGAAAACCGAAGGGAAGCAATGAACTTAAGTGCATGCTTGCAAATGCAAGAAGCCTGACAGGTAAAATGGGGGAGTTAGAACTAGTAGCAATGAACAAGCAATTTGATATTATAGGTATTACTGAGACATGTTGGGATGATACACATTACTGGGCAGTCAACTTGGAGGGCTATACTTTTCTAATTAGTCAAACGTTCTAAGTGGTGTACTTCAAGGTTCCGTGCTGGGGCCAAACCTTTTTAATTTATGTATTAATGACCTTGGAGATGGTTTAGAGAGCAACATTTCCATTTTTGCAAATGGCACCAAACTCTGCAAGATAATAAAATCAGAGCAAGATGAAGTTTCTCTGCAGAAGGACATAAATAAACTGGAGGGTCGGGTGGCCAAATGAAACATGAAGTTTAACATAAATAAGTGTAAGGTTATGCACTTAGGGATCAAAACCAAGCATGCAATCTATAATTAAATGGGACACATTTAGGGAATCTAAAATGGTAAAGGATTAGGGAGTGCTCGTAGAGACAGTAGACTTAGTAATAGTGCTCAATGTCAAGCAGCAGCTGCAAGGGCCAATAAAGTATGGACATGTATTAAAAGGGGCATAGAAGCAAGGGTAGACAGTGTCTTCAATACACATTACAGTTCTGGGCACCACTCTATAAAAAAAACATTTTGGAACTAGAAAAGGTTCAGAGAACTGCAACAAAATTGATAAAGGGTAGGGAGTCATTAAGTTATAAAAAACAGTTGGCCAGTTTAGGCATGTTTCTTTAGAAAAAATGTGTCCAAGAGGGACATGACTGCTATGTCCAAAAACATTAAGAGAACTTTCATGGGAACTGCTTACACCAAGGACTGTACACAGGACACGTGGACACCTCCAAAGTTTAGAAGAGAGGAAGTTTCACAACTAGCAAAGGAAGAGGTTCTTTACAATAAGGGCAGTCAAGATATGGAATTCACTGCCAGGGAAACTTGTGATGGCAGATTCAATTGATATTTTAAAGAAAGGGTTAGACAAACATTGAGCTGAAGAGGGTATCCAAGGTTACGACCGTTAATTAAAATGAAGGATCACAGTGGATCCAGGGAGAAATAGGACTGCAATATTGGGTCAGGAGGGATTTTTCCTGATTGAAACAGATTGGCAGTTGCTTTATCTGGATTAATTTCAAAAATAATAGTGGGATCGCAGGAGATCCAAATAAGTTGAGAACTCCTCCTACCCTTGCGTCTCTGTCCATCCTACCCTCCCCTTAGATTGTATGCTCCTTCGAGCAGGGCTTCCTCTCCTCCTGTTCTCCACCACCTTAACTTTGCTCTCCAGCTCCTTGTCTCTGAGGTCCTTCTGCCCTTCTACCCCTCTCGCTACCCCGATGGGACCCCTCACCTTTCATCTAGCTGTACTTTGAGCTTCTGAGTTACTGTGCTTTTTGTTAACTGTACCGTGCTGTCTCACCCTGTACCGTATTTCTGTCTGTCCATGTACGGCGCTATGGATACCTAGTGGCACCCCATAAATAAAAATTAATAATAATAATAATAATAATAAAAATTGAACTTGATGGACTAGTGTCTTTTTTCAACCTCATCAACTATGTTACTATGTTATGTAATTGTGATTTCTGTGTATAGTGGGGGGCATTTAGAAATGGGTAATAATCTTGTAAACACAAAAGAGAATATTGTCTGAGTTATTAAATAATGAAAGTCTTATTTTCAATATAAATTTTAATTAAGTCCAAACACAAAAAAAATATGAATGCAAATTAAATTAAACAAATTAAATATTGTTCCCTTTTAAATCTTCTTTTCTGCTGTAGTCCAAATTTAAATTACCTAAAGCAAATAGGTGGCCTTTACTCATACTATAATTTAGCCACAATATTAATGATTTAAGTAATATTAGTTTCTTGGGGTCAAAACACAATCAGCCAGTCAGAAGCTGCTAAATGGTGCTGATAGCCATCATCATCATTGTGTATCAATGCACCAGCCCTCTAGCACTAACAAGAGATATGTCCACGGGTCTATGTCTTATTGTGCTGCAATTACGTGACCATATCCTTACTGTTCTTGGCCTATACTTGCCTGGTCCTGGCCATCCCTGTTCCACCGGGTGGAGTTCTAATTCTCGATGACGAGAATTCCGACAGGAGAGAGGCAGACAGGAGAATTCCGATGACTATAATAGCGACATGTAATAAATTTAGACTTACCCAACAACTGACAGGAAAGATTTGCGACACTCCCAGGACTGTCATTCTGCACAAGGTAAGTAAAACAGATTAAGTTTGGCATCGCTAAAGTCAATAGTGTTTATAAAAAAGACCCCTAAGCTTTTTATTGTACATATTGTAGTAACCGTTCTACTTTATCCTCCCGTCATGGCCCCCTTAAGAGCAGCAAACTGACTGTCGGGAACTTACCTGTGTGCAGATTAACAGTCCTGGGATTTAGTGGTGTTGCAAATCTTTCCTGTCAGATTTTGGGTAAGTCTAAATGTATTACATGTCGCTATCATAGGCATAGGAATTCTCCTGTCTACCTTCCTCCTGTCAGATGGCAGTCATCGGAACGATGACTGCCATCTGACAGGAGGAGGCATAAAAAGATGCGAGTCAACGATATTCGAAAAACTACATACAGATGTATGCTTACACAATTTTGGTGCTTTTGCACAGTAAGGATATGCAGGAGGTAACTGTACAAAGCTGAGAGTTTCCTGCGGGTTTGAAAAACCAATCAGATTCTAGCTATCATTTATTTAGTACATTCTACAAAATGACAGCTAGAATCTGATTGGTTGCTATAGGCAACATCTCCACTTTTCAAACTCTCAGCTTGATACATTTGCCCCCAGATCTTTCATCATAAAACTGACATACATACAACTTTAAATAAGCCCCAGTATGTTTATATTCGCACAGTAATATATCCATAGTACACTTCTTGGCCCTCTGCTTACTCTACATTATTTACTTAGTCACACCTCCAAAACTCCTTTATTACGGGACACTCTTACTGAAACAATGTGCAGCCAGGAAAATCTTTAACCTGTACTGCCTAGGGGAAAATTGCAATTAAACATTACTTATTCTGGAGCACAGACTTCTGGGTAATGCCATTTTATTTGCCTCTACAAAAGAATAGAAAACTTTTTGGAAATTGCTCCGTGGGCATAGTCTATATTCCCCAAAACTTTGCAGGCAAATAACTCCTTGAAGCTTAGTCCCTTGTAAACGCCATCCTTTCACCATACACATGGTTCAATCTTACCTTGTCGCTTTTCATGCCATGCAGTAATATCTGAAATATTGTGTGCTGGACATAAATTGAAGAGGTTTTTGCATAATTCTCCTATCACACTGTAAAATGCTGTGTTTGGTATTCTTTTGAATCTAAGATAGAAGGTTAAATTACCAGAGTCATCACAAGTATTTCTGCTTGCTGAATTAGTACAGTCCCTTGGGTTAGTCCAGGTTTGTATAAGACAATAAGTGTTGAAGAATAAATGTTGTGTCGTTCTATAATAAGTAGGTTACAGATCCCATGGCTTTTCTTGGCTTTCCTAGACAAGCTAAGAAATGTCTACTCTGACTCAGTTCACGATCACCTATTGTTTAGATTTTGGAATAACATCCATGTATGGGGGACAAGCTAGCAAGGTGTTTTGCAATGAGTTTTAAAAGCGCTGCGTCATTAACTTTTTACTTTAGTCAAGAAAACAAAAAATGATAGTAAGAAAATAAAATATCTTTTTGTCAGCCAGACTAAAAAATAGAAAATGGTGGTGTTACAAAGCTGTAAATGTGGTCTGAGCGCCCATTTATAAAGATTGGGACGTGTGCAGTGATATAGGAAACAGGATGGAATCCTCACTGATGGATAAAAAAACATTCGCCACACAACCATGCAGCTAGGTCTAAATAATAAAAGTTAGACAATGATAGCAAGTTTCTGATTGGTTACATCAGTATATGTGAAAATTCTGCACCTAAATGGAATGCTAGTAAATAAACCCTTACGTTTCAAATATACCATGTAAAGACATAATGTTAACTATCATGTGTTAATTCCCTACATGTGTCTTACCCTGTAAAATCCTTATCATTTGTCTTATCATGACAATTCCTTATCATGTGTCTTACCATGTCAATATTTTGCCATGTGCCCTACCGTGTTGATTCATTATCATGTGCTCTAACATGTCAATTAAAGGGCTCACTGTGTATGTTACCATAAACCTCACATCATCCTTGAAATACTAAACATTTGCATGCAAATAAACACACGGAGACATGTATAAGTTATTAAAAAATGCCAGAACTTTTATTATGATTTCTAACTTTAACTAAACCTATGGTGGCAGAGAATGGGCACTGCGAATCAGCTCACAAGCTGGAAACAATAAATCACAAGTGGACTGGCGCAAACCGCCGTTCGTCCACAACCACGGGGGAACAAATCCCATCATAACTTGCGCTGAGTTGGCGTCAGAGTGACTGCCCCTTTAAAACTCACGCTGCCCTCCCTCACCCAGCCGGGCAGGGACCCTCCTCACCGAAGGACCAAAAAGGGAGTTACTGGTGCCTCCTAGGGGACAGTGACCTACGACTAACTACCTGTGCGCCCACAAATCAGCCGCTGAACGCAGTGCCTTCCTACCGCAACGTTAACCCAGAAATACTCACAACGAAGAGTGGGTGGGTGGGGTCTCGTGCTGAGGAATGAGGCAGAACAGGAAGTACAGCCTGCTAAACCAATTAAGGTCCCTCCCCTTGGAGCTCACACTGGTCGGGCCCCACCCTATGTTAACCCCTTCAGGTTAGTGTTCAGCTTATTACAAATCCTGTCGCCCTTTAAGTGCGTTCGTCCCATGAAGCCTCACTTGTCATACTTACCATGTGCTCTACCACAGAAATTCCTTTCCATGTACTTTACTATACTAAATCCTTTCCATGTGCCTTACCATGTCGATTCCTTATCACATGCCTTACCATGTCAATTCTCTCTTTCAACTCACATAACTCACACATGTTTTTACTCTTAGGGGTATATTTACTAAATTGCGGGTTTGGAAAAGTGGAGATGTTGCCTGTAGCAACCAATCAGATTCTAGCTGTCATTTTATAGAATGTACTAAATAAATGATGATAACTAGAATCTGTTTGGTTGCTAAAGGCAACATCTCCACTTTTTCAAACCCGCAGTTTGGAACATACCCCCTAGTAAGGATGCGTGTAAAAATTTAGGTTGAATGAATTAATCCTTTGTGCTGCAACAAAGTTCTCACATCGGCCCATGTAAGAACACTGCCATAGACAGTCAGTGCAAATGCTTCGTACCCTTCAGGTTATACTTACTGTGGGGGGAGGAGGTGCAACTTATAGATTCAATCACTGCTTTAATTAAGTTAGGCAGAATACAGTGAATATATGGAGTATCCATTAAGAAGTTATTTAATAACTTAATATGAGTGATATGTCTACATGATGATCAACAACAGTACATATGAAATTGATGTGAGTGTTAACCAAATCCTTTCTTCTGTTACTGAAAATATGGTTTCAGTGGCAGTTTCTGGTATATTTTGGTGACCCATTGGCAATAATATGGAGACTAGTGGCAATAGATTTAAATTACAGCTTTAAGATTCAGCGGCTTTCCTTCAGAACAGATGAGTCTGTTCTAAATCCCTGTTGTGTGAACATAAATCTTTTTTTTCAGTTTCTCCCAACTCCAGTGCAGACTCTGGAGCTACAGAGAACAATACAGTATTGTAAATGAATGGACAGTTCCCTCAGTGTTCCCTTCTGTAAACACTAGGACTGGAAACTTCCTACAGTAGTTTGGTGATGTCACAGAAAGTTTCTCAGGAGTACAGTTATCACGTTTCCACCAGCACAAGATGTTCTATTAGATATATATATATATCTGCCTGCGAGATGGCTAACGTCATGCAGGCATGTAAGAGTTGAACTTGGTTGAAACTCTGCTGCTGTAGCACACATTAATGCAACACATTTAATTAAATGTCTGTTACGATATCTGTTTAATGAGCGCTATTTAATTTGATTTATTGGCCAAATCAACTAATCTACAACTTATAAGGGGTATCACATACCATCTACGCCTCTCAGTCGAATCACTGATTGCACAAGCGTGGAACAATCAAACTACCTTGAGAAATATCTTTGCAAGAATGCAATATTACTGTGAGATGGAAACATTCTGCATAACTAACGATCCAACACACACCTACAAAGGCACAGATGGGATTTATGTGCAAAAAATGTATAGTTTTCTTTAACACTCTGAATATTATGTTATCTCTAAGATGTTTCTAACTTTATTTAATATATTTATATTATGTACAGTATATAAAATATTTATATTAATACATTATGTTATATTTATATCCTATGAAGACTTTCCTCCCTCTTCCTTTTCTATTTTCTGTACCCCTCTCTTATAGTGAAATAGGAAATCATCATCATTTATTTATATAGCGCCACTAATTCCGCAGCGCTGTACAGAGAACTCATTCACATTAGTCCCTGCCCCATTGGAGCTTACAGTCTAAATTCCCTAATATAGACACACACTCACACAGAGACTAGGGTCAATTTCGATAGCAGCCAATTAACCTACCAGTATGTTTTTTGGAGTGTGGGAAGAAACCGGAGCACCCGGAGGAAACCCACAAACTCCACACAGATAAGGCCATGGTCGGGAATTGAACTCATGACCCCAGTGCTGTGAGGCTGAAGTGCTAACCACTAGGCCACCGTGCTGCCTATAATGGTAATAATACATATTAATGTGTATAGGTAACAGGTTAATGGTAAACTGAATGAATTAAAATATTAGCAATTTATGGGGGGAATTCAATTGACCGCGTTGTTCATGTGAACAAACGGCTCGCTCACTATTACCGGTAGTACGGTAATTTTAACACAGATTTTTGCTCAAGGCTCACAGAGCTGCAAGCAAAAATCAGCGTTGAAATTACCGTACTAACGGTAATAGTGCGCAGGCCTCGTTGTTCTCAAAGCGGTCAATTCAGTTCCCCCCTATGAGTGCAATTATCAGGCAAGAACAGCTAGGGTAATGCCTGGGAACGCCAGTGGGATTTGGTCTACCACTGCAAAGTTCTAATGGAGACTTAAACATTTAGTCCACTTGAAACATGTCTCTCTTTACCCAGATACATTTACATAGGTTTATTTTTTCAACTTTAGTTCATGATTATTATCTCAATGATAAAACTGCGGTCACTGAGTATTCTCCATCTCCACTGACACAATAAATACAAATATTTTGTTTCTAATATAACACAGTAGTAGCTGAAAAACAACCTGTCAGTGTTATTGCCTGATATTTGCGGCGTTTTATCGTTTCCAAAACTGTAAAAAAACATAGAGCGACCTGCCAATCTATGCAGAGGCACATTCTCTCCTACAAACTTGGGTTAATGATAATCTGAAAAATAAGGTCAAACTTACTCTTTACTTTGCAAACTCTTATACTAAAGGGACATTTGTCAGTCCCCTGCAGGCACATTTTTGTCAGCTGTAAACTTAACTGAGTATGCACAAACAGCTCCTTGATTGGATTTTTGTTACCAATTCGTGCAGGTCTGCACCGCAAAACAAACTGTGGCCTTTAATACCAATATGTTCACGGAGAAAACCACAATGCTGCATTTTAAGGGGCACTTAATGATGAAAAATATCACATAGCAGAAAAACGAACAGATGCTCAAACTACTTTTAAGAATAGCATCAAAGTGATATATTTATTTAAATAATGCTACTCTAAAAACCCTGATCTATAGGATTACTGTAGTTTTTGCCTCCATGTATGTTAATGTATGCAAAAAATGCAGAGTCATAAGCTCTTCGGCGCAGAGTAACTTCTGCCCAGATATTTTACAGAACATTTATTAGAAAATAAAGTGAGAATAAACTTTAAATACAAATGAAATATGTATTATTTGATACTGAATCTTAGAACTTTATACGTAAAGTGAATCTGACAACCTACACGCGCTGTAGTCATTTTGCGGGCCATAGAAAAAATACAGCCTATTAATCCGCTAGGGGTCAGTGACATCACAGAGGCATGACGTATACCTGCCAATAGTCCTGATTTCCACAGGACTGCCCTAATTCCCAGAGGCTCGGCCTACCGGAATAGGGGAGCACTTTGGACAATTTAGCATGGTTTCTGCAGATTGGGGAGTAGTTTGGGAAAATCGAGGGGGGGGGGCCTAAAGTACTCCAATTTTGCAAATAGAAATTGAATCAGGTATTCACTATAAATATGCTTTCTGAAAGTGCATTAAGCTAATTTTTTATATTGCTAATAAAATGCAGTAGCAAATGATAACATAATTGGCAACATGTTTATTGTGCCCCCCCCCCCCCCCAGGGAGATCCTAGAGCGCCGCGATTCACATAATTTTGGCCTCACAATGCAGGGCCACTATCGTGTCATTTTGCCGTTCTAGGGGTGATCGGAAGAGGGTGACAAAATTATTGCAACTGAAGGCGTCATGGAGGCCCCCATCTTGCCCACTTCACTAGGAAGTGGGCAGGTTGCGGGAGAATTGCCTACTCTCCCGTGAGACCTTACTGGAATTCGGTATTCTCCCAGAAAATCTGGTAGAGTTGGTAGGTATGATAATAATGGTGTTTGATTGCTAACCCTAAGTCCATAAGCCCATCGCTGCTAAGTTTAGGGCTGTAAGTATAACCTCAACAAGAGATAAAGTGGGGTTAGAGTGAGGGGCTAACTGTAAACCCCAAAGAACATGTAGAAACATTATTTCAAACTACTTGTCTTGCTGTAAATATTAATACACTTGGGGTGAGGCACTTTCTGTATACTCCAGATAACTTGGGGCAAGTTCTAATGATGTGCACTACTAAAACTTGTTCTGAACATTTTAATAATAAAAAAAGAATATCCCATAAAGACTTGCACACGATTTGCACTAAAATGTCAAAAATCAGTAGTGAAAACAACATCACAAAGAGAATGGCCGATATATATGTTGGACAAAGACTATATAGGCAACCTTTCTACAACTGCCTTCAAAGGCACCGATTGGCTTATTCTGTAACTCCTACTGTCCTCCTACTGTGCGGCTCGAGGATGCCTATCTAGGAGAAAGCATAGCACATAAACACCGCCTTTAATACAATGCTCTCTCCATATTGAGTGGCATCTTGGAGAATCCCATATAATTTCCTACCTACATAGTATCCGAAGCACTTTGTATTAAAAAAAAAGCCAAAATTTTTTTACAGGACTAAGTGGCTGATTGATCCTCTTCAAAGACACAAAGCCCTCTGGGAGAATTATTGGAGGAGGAATGGAGATTATGACTTTTGCAAATATTACTTGTTTTTATGTATACAATTCTCCATACATAATATACTTTTTCTCTGCATTTAAACAATTGTAAGCCAACAGATATACATACCAGCTCTTTGTATCTTTTTACTGCAATAATGTAATATTTAATCCTCTTATCCTATCTCATATTGGTAAATACGTTCTAGCTTCCTGCTCTGTATAAATCACAGGGATTGCCTCATGCTTTTAGATAGTGGCCTATTGTTTATCTCACCTACGTGAATAGCCCAATTGTAGGCTCCCCCCTCCCCTTTGTATTGAATATGGAAGGTACTCAAGGAAGGAAGTGGAATCACAACACAACCACAAAAGTCAAGGATAACAACCTGCAGCTGGTATACAATAAACACTTTCATATTTATTCCAACGTATTGTGTTTTAAAGGAAATTGTACTGAGGTAGACACATATTGAACTACTTGCTAGATGTCTGTTGTTTGCACATTAGACATTTAGTTGGGTCATAGATGCCAATTGATTGAGTATTGCAGTGTTTGTGTCACTACAATTGTATGGAACAGCAGCGACTAGTAAATAGCCAGCTTGGTCAATGTTTCTAGTAGTTAGAAGTTGAACCAATAAAACCAAAGTTGGATCAAGATACATCCAAGTGCATTTTAGAAATACAAATGAATGCCAATAATCTGGGTTTACAACGTATCCATTGGGAAATGAGAAGCATTCACACTTGCCACTATGTAGGTAACCATTCTGTTCTGTTGGGCTGACCATGGTTTTGCAGTGAGAGGAAGACTTACTGAAGGGAAACTTGAAGTTTAGAAACCAGAATGAGTAGAGCATAATGCAATGCTATATCAGGAATTATTTCTAGTATATGTTACCTACAGAGATCTTGGCTAAGAGAGATCTTGGCTATATTGTTTAAAGATTAGAAAGTATTAGTTGCTTGTGTTACTGATTTGGTAGGCTGGCCTCATGCAGTTATATAGGCATTGAGTTTTGTGTGACCAGATTACACGGTAAAGGAGACACTTAGTAACGTCAGGCTGGCTGATGAACTTCTAGACATTCCAATCATCAGTCGACCAAATTTCTGTTCTGGCCAATACAATCCAAATATACGCTGTAGAACAATAATTCTGGGTGAGTGGATCATTTTATTTAAAAATCACTAAGCTGGCTGACCTGATCACACTGTGAAATGCGGAGCTTTAGAGACTAACCTTGCTTGTTTAGTTATGGTTGTTGGAATTTGAAGTAGGGTTTTTCAACTCAGTCTTTATTTTTGACCGCATCTAATCCCACCCATCCTCTCTGTTTTTGCTCTTTTTTATCAAATGTTATTCACTGCATGGAAATGTAACACTTACCTCTTAGCCGCCTTAGGCCTTGTGTTAAAATATGCAGGTAAAAACAGAAGTGAAACTACATGTCAAATGCGCTAGCATTTCTGGAGATCACTGTAGGCTTCTCCAGTGTAGTTAACTTGCGATAAAACTCACTGAATAATGTAACTAGCATTTAGAAAAAATGCAAACATAATGCACCAGTAGTAAAAAGATCATGATTTGTACTAGTTAGTAAAATACAAGAAACGAACGCCAGTGGGTACAAAGCCTGAAAGCTACTGTTACAGACATGTACACTGGCCTAACTAGCGGTAGCGTTGGTATATGCCCGCTGACAGAGCAGTGAAAAACTTTAGAATAGAATGAAATAAAAACTGTGTCTAATTTGGGTGCCTTATATGGGTAAGTTCGTGTTGTATATGGGTATTGAGGCATTTTTCTATGTGGTTACTGTATGTTTCAATAATGCATTGAAAATCTCATATTCTATGCTCACGTTGCTTGCCCTTGTGCAGCACAGACATGCATGTGCCCAGACCTCTAGTGGAATATGCTGTGTAGTTTCCTGCATCTACCTGGTGAGACTTAGCCTGTCCTCTCACAGTCCTTGGAAATTCCATGTTCCTTGTCAGGTGGGGAGCGCTTGGCTAGGTCAGGTTAATGTTTTATTTGTCACGTTTGTAATTTGCACAGACTGCCGGAATACTCCAGACTGTACTTTATGCATTTTGCTGTTGACATTAAACTTGTCTATGGTGCCTAAACATACCGTTGAGAAGACCTATTCTACCCTAAAACTGTGATAAATCGTCTGTAATGTGTGAACTGCAAAATTAATCTTCTTATACTCATGAAACTATTATGTTTTCAGAGTGTGGGCTACTGGGGAAAGGCATAGGGCATTTAAAAGCTAAATTAGTTGTCCCCTAGGAGATTCAATGACAGGTTAGGCTTGTCTTGACTATATTTTTCTTTGCTGTGGGAAGAACATTACATTAATATATATGCATATATATACAAGTTAACCCGTGCATGATACTCATGCATTCTAGTCAAATCAAGCTACTTAAGGTGTTAAAAAGGTTCTTGTCATGCATTTGGGCCTAGCCCAGGCCTCAACCACCAACCACTCGCCACTGTCACCCCCGGCAACCACCAACCATTCCCAACTGTCACTTCTCCTTCAAGAAATATATATATATATTTTTTAAATCTTTATAAACACTTTTAACAATTAACAAATTAAATTAACAAATTAAAAACATCTTAGTATACCAAATTTCAGCCCTTTCTAAAAAAAAATTTCCACACACACTAAGAATTTAGTAGGTCAGTGTATAACTCCGCCCAGCAGGTGGCGCTGCAGCTTGGTTTTATTTTCTCCACACACAGACAGACTAACACACGCCACTGGACATTTATATTATATATATATATATATATATATATATATATATATATATATACATATATAATATGTACTCAAGACAATGCACTTTTCAATCTAGAGCACAAATTGTTCCAACATATGCTTCCAATCTGCAATCCTATAATTATGGACTAATATATACAGTCCCTATTTTGTAGGGACACTTACTCTATTGGTTAGCCTTCTTTTTTTCTCTCCTGTTGTCAATCTTTTAAGTGTGATTTATACATATAAACTATATTATTTATATACTGTGTATATTTTGAATACATTTTAAAGTAGTTTTAGTTGATTATAGTAATAGTTTATCTCACATAGGCAGCAAACTCCTGCAGTCTTTATTGGCAATCAAAAGTACGTTGGTTTAAATGTTTGCTTCCCTACTATATAAACTCCAAAACCAGACAGCATGAAAGACCAGCTCACTGTTATCTATGGATCTGTGAAGATTGTTTCAGAAGCTGCTTTTGTGTAATTTTGGCCATTTTCAGTGCACAATGAGATTATTTACATCTGTTATATAGACATATATAAATATATTTTTGCAGAGAAATAGATCACTTTAATACCGGGAAGCTTTAAATGTGAAACAAATGCTTGGCAGAAATGTAAAAATTATTCAAAGCCTTGTTACTGTGCTATCAGTCTCGCTGCCATTATCATAAAGCTGTGTAACCATGCATTCAGAATACGGTGTCATATAAACATTTCTTATATTCATTTATATTCTTTATGAACTAAACAGAAATATCATGTAATCAGTAAAGTCTTTTCTAAATATAACCACTCTGTTGAAGGGAATTTCTAAGCCTACGCCTCGGTCTTTAACTGTTAGCCATAGCCGCATATCAATATAGTTTGATTTCATATGGGAGGGAATTGGCAGTAACTCATTCATCATTAGATACTGTATGTCAGGATGATGCTGGGGAGAAGATTGTTCATTTGATTCATAAAGCTTACAAATCACACTGCTCAGTCAGTGCAAGTGCTAGGGCAGTTTTACTTCATATGTAAATCAGTAATCTGTTCTGGGGCAGATTGCAGCCTTCTGTTACCCCTCTGCACTCGTCTATACTATACTCATAGCATATTTTGCCCAGCACAAACCAGAGCATATGTTTTCAGCAATGACCAACTTATTAGATGGCTTGTTAGTGTATGCTACAATTCATTTGTATGTTGACAGGAGCATTATCCCCACCATGGCTGAAGCAGGAAATATATACACACCATTAGCATGCCTCCTAACATTCCCAAATGATAAATTTGTACACTTTAGGTGATTCCGCCAGTTAACAAAGATCTGCCCCTAAATCTGTAGGCTCCTCCACTTTCACCTCAGTGACTGCCAACCAATCAACTGGATGGCTGGGTAGTGTGTCAAAGCAACATGAATTGTGTCTAGCACATAGAAACGATATGGGAGTGTATACAGGAAGTCACAGAGGACGTTCACGAACTTCAGTTTTTATGACACATAAGAGGGGTCAAATCCAGGCTAAAAAGTATTGGAACAGAGAGGAGAACTTTGTTATCTGTTTATATAGAGATATCCAGCCAAGCAAAAAGCTGTTTGAAACTTTTTAATTGGGGGTGGAATGGAATATTCTCCACCTAAGCCAGGTTCCATTGACCATTGCATGTCTTACTTTAGTCCAGCATGGTCTACTCTTCATGAATAGACCATGAGCAGCACGGTGGATTAGTGGTTAGCACTTCTGCCTTACAGCACTGGGGTCATGAGTTCAATTCCCGACCATGGCCTTATCTGTGTGGAGTTTGTATGTTCTCCCCGTGTCTGTGTGGGTTTCCTCCGGGTGCTCCGGTTTCCTCCCACACTCCAAAAACATACTGGCACGTTAATTGGCTGCTATAAAATTGACTCTATTCTGTCTCTTTCTGTCTGTCTGTGTGTGTTAGGGAGTTTAGACTGTAAGACCCAATGGGGCAGGGACTGATGTGAATGAGTTCTCTGTACAGCGCTGCGGAATATGTGGCGCTATATAAATAAATGGTGATGATGATGATATTCTCCACCTGAGCCAGGTTCCATTGACCATTGCATGCCTTACTTTAGTCCAGCATGGTCTATTCTTCATGAATAGAAGACAAGCCATAATCTTGTCTAGGCTGAAGATCCAGGCCTTTACACTGACATATAGTTCAGGCAATTGCTAGACCCTGAACCGTCTAGTAAGAAGGTTCATAGGCGGTGCCCCTACTAACAGAACAAGAAGCTCAAACCTTGTACAGTTGCCGAAGATCACAGCAGTCAGATAGTATCAGAATTGATACCAATTGCTTCATAGGAGCACAGCCTAGACCTAGGATTAATTCCCTGCAAATGAATGATAGTAAATAACTGCTCAGTGACAAAGTCATAACACAGCCATGACTATTGAGTACTCCTTTTTACAGCCACCGTGAGGAGCACTGCTCAAAAATGTACTGAGGATTGGAATGCCAGGGGTAATTTCTAATTGTGCTTTAGGATATTTTAGTCTTAGTGTAAGAACAAACCCCTTATCTAAGTCCTAAGAGTTCTGGATACCTGATATTTGGTAAAACTCTTTTTTTTTTTACATGATAAATTCTCGTTAGCTACTTTACAAAGCCTCCAGAGTGAATGGTCACCTAAAGACACCTACCTTGTGGATGTAACCAGCAGTGTGATGAGGCTGCTGATATAGTTTCCATTTTTAGATATGATTACCCAGTTTAGGGTCCATCTGTCTCATGTACTATATTACCAAGCATAACCTGCACCACATCACTAATTTTCTAATTATTTCATGATAAATGCATCTATATAAAACATTATGTTTCTTGCTCCAACTGGTTTACATGCCAGAGTATGTATAAAACATGCTTAACATTATGGGTCAGATTCACGTCCGAACACAAATTGGACATAACTTACATGCTTAAAAAGCGTATGTAACTTTTGTGTAGCTCCACTAGTATTCAAATCAAAGCATTTCTTAAGGTACGTTACAATTTGAATATGGGGGAAATACGTCCTGCATAAACAGTGCTTTCCCTACTTAGACACACATAGCTGAATGAAGCATAGACACATGCAAATGTACAATAGTTTCACATCAGAATGCACATAAACAAATAAAATAACAATTGTTAACAATATAATAAAAAAATATGTTTTTCAAATATAATTTTTTTTAGTTTTGTAAATAATTTTAAATTAACTAAATAATTAACTCTTCAATGCATACAGTGCATACAATGCGCCTTGAAACAAAATCTTAAATGCATAGATTATTTCTGTAATAGATACTGAGACGCAAGCCTGTCATTTTTTAATTAAAGGCTTTGTTGTGTCGGTCATCACTATCATCTCCCATTTACACCTGCCCTGTAATGGGTGTAAAAGATATAATGCTGAATACAAGTGTACACATGATAAACTCCGGTATATGAATTGGACACATCCGCGTTAACACACCCTTACTGTGCATTGCCTACATTAGTCTGCCCATCTCACAGTGATAGCAAATCTTCTACCTTTGCTATTTATCAATTAAAGGTCTCTGGGGCAACTGAGTGATGCACAGCTTCTGGACGACACTGTCTGGCAGCGGTAAGCAGAGAGTCACCTCTTCGTTTGCCAGCCGGGCCCATTCTGCATATGTGTGACCTGGCATGGCTTGGTGACACACGCTCACTGTACTGAAAGTACGGTTTGAGCTTCCAATAATAGATTACAAGACAAAAAAATATAAAACAAATAGCTAAAACATTAAAAAAAAAACAATTTTAAAATAACTTTACATTGAAACAATGCTTTGTTTAATTAAATAAAGCATTTTATTATCGTTGCTGCAATCTCCATTCTGAGATGTCGATTGCAACCAGTGGATTGCAGTTGTACGGGTACCGCCACAGATCTTCTTAAATGGGCTACCGCAGGCTACTGCAGGAGCAGGGCCCTCTTAACAACATTTTAGGCCCCCGGGCAAAGCAGTGCACCGGAGCCCCTATATATATATATATATATATATATATATATATATATATATATATATAAAGTGATTATATATATGGGCCTTGCAGCCCAGGGGGGCCTGTCAGAGGCAGCGCAAGGAAAAAAAAACCTTAAAAAAAAAGAAGAAAATACTTACCTTGCGGTCAGCTGGCGATCCGGCTCCCTCCATGGTCTCCTCCTCCGTCGCGCTCCGCAATGGTTGTCGGGCGGTTGTGATGACATCACGCCCGACATGCACTGCAAGCGCCGCACGGAGGAGGAGACCATGGAGGGAGCCGGATCGCCAGCTGACCGCAAGGTAAGTATTTTCTTCTTTTTTTTTTCAGGTTTTTTTTTTTCTTGCGCTGCCTCTGACGGGCCCCCCTGGGCTGCAGGGCCCCCGGGCACCTGCCCATTGTGCCCAATGGGAAAGACGGCCCTGTGCAGGAGGTGGTTGACAGAGGCAATCCCCGGAGATACCCGGCAATAGCTATTGCCAGCTTAAGAACTTGGTAAATAGGGAGAAGTTCTATTTCTGGTGAAAACATCAATTTTCACCAGATCTAGGGCTCTTCTACCTATGATAAATAGACCCCTTAGTCTGCCAGCCTTGATAATTGGAGTGGGTATTGGCTTTTGGTTTCAGGTAACTCCTTATATTTATTTTTATTTTTAGATTTATATTTTTTTTTATTGAGCAGTGTCACCCCTAGAAGGCGATGGCCGTCCTAGTGCTGAGTAGGTTTTGCAATACAGTGCAAAAATAAGATTTCAAGATTATTGCAATGAAATAAAGGAGTGGGAATGGTGCAGTTTTAGAGGTTACTTTTTGTGTATAGGGCCATATGTTCATATGGTCTCATCCTACATTACAATTTTAATAATTTATTTGTACAGCATCATCATATTATGCAGCGCTATAAAGAGAATAGATCATCGTCAGCCCCTGCCCTCTCCAACATAGAAACAAATACACTAGGGTCAGTTTTGGTTAGCAAGCAATTAACCTACTAATATGTTTTTGGCCTGAAGAAGGAAACCCAAGCACCCAGAGGAAACCCACACAAATACGGGAGAACATACAAACTGCGCACAGATAGGGCCCTGGTCGGATTCAAACCCATGACCCCAGTGCTGCGAGGCAGCAATGTTATCCACTGTGCCACATTTTAATGTGACCTGTTGTGCGTGGCACTTTGGTAGAGAAGTACAATTCCAGGCACACTTCAGACAATTAATGTAATAATTGTTTCATAAGCTCAATTGCCACCAAAACCAGTCCATGGGGTTTTCTCAAGCTCATGATTTATTTAAGCCACAAAGGAGGCTTAACTGAGCAGTATTTTAGTATTTGTAATGAAAGGGGTGGTATGAGTTTGGAATTTAATGTGATGTAAAGTGTTGCACAGTGCACCTCTTCAGAATGCTTCACCCTTCCGCACAGCTAAGAGCACTTCTACGTTGTTCGAGGGGGCAGAGTAGGAACGTTCCTTAAAGTTCAGTGGGCATGCCACGCGTGGCATATTTGCAGGGCAGCACGGTGGCGTAATGGTTAGCACATCTGCCTTACAGCACTGGGGTCATAAGTTCAATTCCCAACCATGGCCTTATCTGTGAGGAGTTTGTATGTTCTCCCCATGTTTGTGTGGGTTTCCTCCAGGTGTTCCGGTTTCCTCCCACACTCCAAAAACATACTGGTAAGTTAATTGGCTGCTAAAAAAATTGACCTTAGTCTGTGTCTGTCTGTGTATATATGTGTGTGTGTTAGGGAATTTAGACTGTAAGCCCCAATGGGGCAGGGACTGATGTGAGTGAGTTCTCTGTACAGTGCTGCGGAATTAGTGGCGCTATATAAATAAATGGTGATGATGATGATGAAGTGTTATACGGTGCACATCGGCTGTGCTCTGTAAATTACTTGAAGGATATTTAGCTACTTTATCGATTTAGTGCTGTTCTGGCAGCCAGTTGTGGTGCTACTATTAGTTCTCCATATAGAGCAATTTAATATTGCCATAAAGCCTGACATGGAAGAAAGGCATAGAAATTGCCACAAAACATACTTTTCTGATGAAAAGAAAACCTTAACTATATTTGATTTAAAAAATAAAAATATGTTCCCATTGAAGGGTATTCCTGAATGTTGTCCTAAACATATGATGTAGAGATAGGTAACTTTTGGCACCTAGGTTTGTCGTCGGAACATCATGGAACATGTAGAACAATGTTATGTTGCACATGGTGATAAGAACACTGGTAATAATCACATACAGACAATAAGCCATGTCAGCCTGTCATTTCTTAGCAATACATATATATTATTATACCGCTGTGTCTATGTATGCTATTTTAATGCATCCTGCTTCTCCTGTATAGCCTACTGCTGTATTGTTAGAGCCTACAGAAATGGAGAAACCAAATATAGCATATCAGAGAGAACCCTGCTGGATCTATGCTATGATCTCCTTCATCTGACTCAACGTCTGTGACACATGGATGAAAAATCTTTCCTATTAATGTTCAAGGGATTTTGCTCCACTTGTGTTATTTGCTTATTAATCCTATTCCTTTGTACTGAGTACATTAAATGATGCCGCTTAAAAAGAAAGCTATGGAATAAGGTGCACTCTCATTAAATATCATTTGTAATCACATTGGTCAGCATTTAACCACCGTTTGCCTTGACCCTTCTATGCCACCTCGCTAGATATTTTATTGTTTTCTTAGTGTGTATACAATGCAATTTATTTCTTGGGATTAAACATTTTTGCTCTTCTTTTGCTTTGTGAGAAACGTTATAAAACATATAATATAAAAGAAGTATCCACAATTGTTTGCATACTTTAAATTTAAGACTTAAAGATGTCAAATAAAGTAGTCCATAAAAATGGTTTGGTTCATGAGTCCTTCGCCCAAATAGCAGAAACACACCTCCCCAGCTGCTGAAGTCCTTGAAGGACCGTAACGAGGGGGATGCGGGCGATATAGGCACCCAGGGCATAACGTTGCATTAATGTGTACCAGGGTGGCTGGACAATGGGCATATAATGGGTGGCCGTTGTGCCTCCTCTGCCTTTCGCTCTGGGTGCTCGCACTGCCAGCCCCTCCCTCATTGCACAAAGCTGCACTTGCCCACTGACAGAGGGCAGGGGCAACGAGGTAGAGTGCCCACTGACAGAGAGCAGGGACAACGAGGTAGAGTGCCCACTAACAGAGAGCAGGGACAACGAGGTAGGGTGCCCACTGACAGAGGGCAGGGGCAACGAGGTAGGGTGCCCACTGACAGAGAGCAGGGACAATGAGGTAGGGTGCCCACTGACAGAGAGCAGGGGCAACGAGGTAGGGTGCCCACTGACAGAGAGCAGGGGTAACGAGGTAGGGTGCCCACTGACAGAGAGCAGGGACAACGAGGTAGGGTGCCCACTGACAGAGAGCAGTGACAATGAGGTAGGGTGCCCACTGACATAAAAAAGTGACATCAGGATGCCAGCAAGCAGGCAAGAAGACACAGCAAGAAGACACAGCAAGAAGACATAGGAAGAAGAAATACGGAGGAGACCTACGTTTATTAAATTACTGCAAGGGCTGGAGAGACCAGAAGGGGAGAGGGGGATGCAGAAAGCAGGGGGGATTCAGGGAGCTGATAGTTGGAGAGAAGGGTCGATATTATTTGTGGTACATAAATATGTGCTACATAAATATTATGACACATAATCACTAATTGAATGTAATTATCAAAAATAAATCAGTACTATTCAAAAGATGTTTTATGTCTTTAGTACCAGTTATAATCACTATTAAATACAGGGGAAGCCATTCATTTAATCTTGTGGCTGTAGGAGAAATATGTATTTTTATTAAATGGGAATGCTATTAATTTAATGTTGAGTCTGGCGGGGGTAACATAAGTCTGGTTATTAAATGGGAATGTTATTTAATGTCGGGACTGGTGGGGGTGGAATATGTCTGTATATTAAATGTAAAAGCTGCTAATTTAATGTCGGGGCTGGTTGGGGGAAGAAGGCTCTTATATTAAACGTATATACTATTAATTTAATGTCGGGCTAGTTGGGGGAAAGGATGCTTATTTATTATATGTATATGCTATTAATTTAATGTTGGGGCTGGTTGGGGGAAGGAGGCTTATTTATTAAATATATAAACTATTAATTTAATGTTTGGTTAGGTGGAAGGAGGCCTAATTATTAAAGTGGGTGTTATTAATTTAATGTTGGGGCTGTATGGGGTGCATATTTATTAAATACGAATGATATTAATTAAATTCTGAGACTGATTGGGTGGAAGGAGGCCTGTTTATTAAAAGCTACTGATATAATTTATGGCTGATTGGTGGAGAGGGAGACCTAGATTGTTCACCTCCTGGAAAGCTGAGCAGTGAATGAGTAGTAACTGTCTCTTTTCCAACCAAGACCACAACATTCCAGGATCTGGCCAAGAGGTGACTGATCTAAAACACCAGCAGCAGCAGGTAGTCAGATCTACAAGTACAGGTAGGAGAGTGTAGCACAGAGTTGGAGAATGGACTAGTGCTTGTAAAGAGTGGGGTGCTGCCACTGAGAGGCAGCATCTACTCCCATCAAGATGTGGGCTGGGGGTGGGGGGATGCACCAGGGAACTAAAATAAGTTATTGTTATAACCTATGGCGCACCATATGTCTGTTATAACACCTCTCAAAAATATTACGGCACATAACTGCTGATTTTGAGCACATCGTACGCAAAATCAGTCTGTACATGTCCAGAACTGGCCCAGATGCCAGAAAGCGCTGCCCTGTCCACTCCATCTTCATATGCATATGCCACTTACTACAGCCTATGATTTCAGGGAGGAAACAGGGCTGGGAAGGGGCATAGTCGATTTACAGTAAGAGCATGTCAAGCTCAAGCTCAAGCAACCACGTCCGATTCAAGCTCTGGGCATTTAAAAGTTACTTTTTTTTTCCTGCCGTATCTCTTGCACCAGCTATAGGGCTAGTCTAAGTCCTGTGTCTTAGTGATGTCAGTATCATGTGCATGCTATAATACATGTCTGAAATCAGGAGCAACTGTGAAAATGTTCGTTATGTCTAGTATACATTAAAGCCTAAGAAATGTTTTTTTAATATCATAATATTATATTTATCATAATTAATAATGAATTGACTGAGTTTCCAAAATCGATTAAAATATATGTGTTTTTTAACATACAAATAACAGTAGTGTATATCATAAAGAAATTATCGTAGGATAGCGAAACGCGTCACGATTTCTATTCTTAAATGTTTGTACATATTGTTATCTTTAACTACACGTGTGGCCACTCACGTGGATCCTATACAACTATTTTATTCCTTTGCCTTAAACCAGCTTCACTAAGACTAGAGAGATACAGAGGAGCTGCAGGAACTTTATTCAAGGAGGAGTTTTTGAGAACTGTGCAGCCGTTCACAGGATTGTTTACCACTTGCTGTCAGTTTACTGGAGCCCTGCTGGCCCCAATTTTGGGGTTAGATGGATCCCTGCTTGAAAGCTAATATAGTACTGCTAGTTTGCTAAACATACTCACTCTCACCTTTGAAGTACATCAGCGCGGCGCTGTAATACTGATGATAAATTTGCCTTGCTTTATTTGTATGATTCAGCTGATTCTCCACCAAGTACAATTTGCTACAACTGTAATAGATGTATAATTAAGTGCTACCACTTGTCTAACTATATTTATATTTGTTATTCCATACTATTACTATACATTCTATACTTCCCAAGAAACCATTGATATTTGGTATATTACAATTTCTCAGCCTTGGCTGTTATGTGACGTGTAATATATTACTCAGCCAGGATGCATCTTTCCTTTTTAAACTCCTTGAATATAGGTAAATAGCCCGGCGATTGGGTGCTGCACCCCTGGGGAAGACATTTATATTTGGTGAACTCTCATTAAAGTACAATAAACCTTTCGATAAATAAGTAAAAACCCCAAACCCCATAGGCAAACCTAGTGCCTGGAAACCCCCCTCCAAACCTGGGGCACTGTATAATTGAGGTGGCTGGACCCTGCCCCCACTTCACACGGCTCTACTTGAAAAGGGAGAGATGTGTGCACCTAACAGTAGTGCACACAACATTGCCCATGTGTATTATGGGGATAGGAAGAGTTGGAGAGCAGCCAAGCACTGTCTAACATTATAGCTACGCCCCCATGCATGCTGGTCACGCCCACTGGCGGCGTGGTGTGGAAACCCGCCTCTACAAATCCTGTGTTTGCCCCTGAACCCCCCCTAGTGCCAGGTTCTCTTTTAAGTGGTGGTTTAAAAAACAAAAAGCCATTTTGTTAATTAATTCAGCCAGGTTGCAGAAATAGTAAAATAAGTGGGAAGTTTGGAAACCTTAAACATTTTCAACCAGGTAATATGGATTATATTAGAGGGCCATGTATGGATTTACTTTGTGATATTCCAAAATAACTGAATAGCTAACTGCTGTCAACACACTAACGTTACAGGGGAAAGTCTCCTGGGATGTATGATTCTGAATAAGCTAATTTGTGAGGACAAATTAAATGTTCATTTAACAAAATATCATCTGATTGGAATTGCACAAGGAAGGTTTAATCATTCATTGCATGTCTGCAATAATTCACGCTGAAAACGATGTCATTCCTTTAATTAGTTCCAGGGTTTGGTAAGAGCTATTAGATCAGACATGAGCTGGGTATAGCTGGGATTACCTGAGTACCTAAGTAGAGGGAATCACTTTAGTATTGTCTCATTTTTCAGCACTTGGTGAACTTTTTTTCTCATTATGACTGTGCACATCAAAGAAAGACGCTGATATTAATGAGCCTGCATTTCATCAGCCTTTCAGCATATCTGCAAAGACATCTTCCACACATCCAAGGACAGCAACTATCTGCAGCAGAAATTTCAGCAAACATGACCTAAATCTTTGCAGTACACCCCAGTGTGCCCACAACGTGCTGTCAACACCACAGTGGGATGTATACATACAATGGATTTTGATGCAAGTGAAATTGAGGAAAGAGGTGTATTGACAATGTGAAAATTCTCTTAAAATGTAGCAGCTGCTGGGCCTGAGAGATCTTCCTGTTCACCTTCACCCATGGATAACATGTCATATATATCGCTGATATGTATAGCAAAAAGAATAATTCCCATCCCATATGTCTAATCACCCAAAAACATGAGCGATGCTGTCAGAAAGCATAGATCTTCTTCCCCACTTCCCAGTGGTGAGCTTACATAGCTACAGTGCGGATGGTAATTATTATTAACTATACACCTGACTAGCGTTTTAGGCCCTGCCTGCCAATAAAAACTTGCGTTCATGCGCAAAGCTAATCCATACCTGCTTTGTGGAGGCAGCCGTTTTATGTTCTGAACCAATATTCACAAAACTGTAGACTATTAATTTAAAAGAGATAAACTCACAAGGAAACAGTGATACCACTGAAGTTTACTGTCATAGTGGTGATCCAATTAAAAGTTAAAATAAAAATTTGACTATATATATATGTGTTTAATTCCCCCCTAGCTCAATGATAAGTTGGTTTCTAACCTGCAAGCTTCTTGGTTCAGCTATTATCGCAGACACACCTGTGCTAACTGTCTCCCCAAGCTACATGATATTATGAGGTAACCTTGTTACCAGGTCATCATCATCTATTTATGTAGTGCCACTAATTCCGCAGCGCTGTACAGAGAACTAATTCACATCAGTCCCTGCCCCATTGGAGCTTACAATCGAAATCCCCTAACATACACACACACTCACAGTCCGAGGGAGAATAAGGGCAATTTTAATAACAGCCGTTTAACTTAGTAAAATGTTTTTGGAGTGTGGGAGGAAACTGGAGCACCCGGTTGAAGCCCATGCAAACACGGGGAGAATATATAAACTTCACACATATAAGGCCATGGTCGGGAATCAAACTCATGACCCCAGTGCGGTGAGGCGGGAGTGCTAACCACTAAGCCACCCTGCTGCCCTCTGTGAATTTTCACGTGATAATTCTATCTCCCTCTTGCCATTACTATATAAATTAAGGTTTTTGTAAGTCTCAGAATACTGATTTTGGAAGGTGTTAGTATTGTCAATTAGCACTGTGGTGTAAGCATTCAGTGACATCACAGAAGGGAGAAGTTTGTGGACACTGATTATTGTCAGGTTTGGGGAATCAATCCAAAGGAGAGCTGTCAAATTCACCTCTGCTTTTCCCCGGCATACAGACTATACAATATACTATTTTCTGTATTGGTATCCCTTTATTTTGTAAATGTTATTGCATTTACATTGTATGACATTTATTACATGCTTTTTTATTATATTCAATGTCCTGTATGCCAACATGTACAGTACATTTGTGAAAGCTATTTGAAAATAGGTGGTGAAAGCCATTAAACTGTGTATGGATATGAAAGAACTGCTTTGGGTGTGATTCAGCTAGATCAGTAACCTGTGTGATAAGTGAGTGTAAGATTCAGTGCTGAACTTCTGGTTAACCCCTTGCAGTAATGTCCAAGTCACGAACGCAGTGAGTGCGTTTCTGACATCTACATTAATACATATAAATAGGACTCCATATATTGCTTGTTCTGCTGAAGTAGAATTAAATAGTCACCCATAGACATCAACAGAATCGAACAGTTGTCTCAGTCATTTATTTATTTGTATATGAGCTACATGTAAGAAGCTTTAGCCAAACTATTCTACCACAACTAGCATTATTACTGCATTCACATAATTTATTGACAATATTACAATGGAAAGAAGTTAAAAAGAATCCTGGAATTTAAATATACACTTTTTTTTCATGTTGATCCATATAGGGATCCTATCTGACCATCATCATCATCTGTTTATATAGCGCCACTAATTCTACAGCGCTGTACAGAGAACTCATTCACATCAGACCCTGCTCCATTGGAGCTTAGAGTCTAAATTCCCTGACACAGACACACACACAGACCGAGAGAGGCTAAGGTTAATTTAATAGCAGCCAATTAACCTACTAGTATGTGTGAGGAAGCCGACATATCTGGTGGAAGCCCACACAAACACGGGGAGAACATTCAAACTCCACATAGATAAGGCCATGGTCGGGAACCGAACTGTCCCATGTGTGAGACAGAAGTGCTAACCACTAAGGCACCGTGCTGCAAACAAATACATTAGAATTAATAATATCAAAACTACCTGTTTTCAGCATAAAAATGCAAAAATACCATGGAGACAAAGTTCAGGAGAAAAATGTCTAAACATCTTACAGGTTTATGAAATTAATGAGGTCCCAGAACACAAAGTTGTTGAAGTATACAAATTCAGTTTTAAGAAGTCGTGTTACCATTATTATTATATTGCACGATGTTGCACAATATGGGATATAAAACAAGCCTTCATTAATAACAATGCAGGAACATTAATTTGAGGCAAGAATTGAGAGGGCCCTGATTTAACTTTAATGAGATACTATAAGGGACACAAGTGCCAAGAGCATATCAGTAGTATGCGCACCATGGCCACTTGATGATGGGGACCACTGGAGTAAAAGTATGTAAAAAGTGGGGAAGATTTGAGAAGGCATATTGGGTACATGTAAGAGGCATTTTGGGGGAGGTGTGAAAGGCATGTGAGAGGACTGAGAGGTATCTTGGTGAGGACTGATGGGCATGTGGAAGAGGGCTAATAAGGAAAGTGGCAAAATCTGGGGGCATGTGGCAAGGTGTGGTGACACATGTAGAGGTTTGAAGAGCATATATGTTAAGGTACCCAATATGAATACCACGGAGAGTTGGCTAAGTGAACCCAGGTCACACAGGTATATGCTAGATGCATTCAATAGAAAAACAGCTAGCACAAGAACTTATAAATAACAGGAACAAATGGAGAACTGCAGGTGCAGGATACCAGGATTACCAGGTTTAGCTGAGAAGTAGGCGTTCACTGGAGTTACTGGAGAGACCAGCAGCCAGTGACTATTGAACTGGGACCAGTCTGTTGGAAAAAGAAGTCTTTAAAATGCCAGACACAGGTGATCAGGGTCCAGATCAAATGATGAGGGCTTAACCCTTTGCAGGCAGGAGCAGCATCCAAAGAAGAGGTGATGCACTGCAGAAAGAGAAAGATCGTAACAATGTGGGGAAGTCCAAGGAGCATATGAGGAGCTCTGAGTGGCATGTTGGAGACACGTGGAAAGGTCTTGGTGGCATGTGGGGGAGTTTTGGAGAACATGTGGGCTCCAAGAGCTTGTCGGAATCTGAGAGCATTTCATCATCATCAGCTATTTATATAGCACCACTAATTCTGCAGTGTTGTACAGAGAACTCCCTCACATCAGTCCCTGACCCATTTGAGCTTACAGTCTAAATTCCCTAACATTCACACACAGACCAAGAGGTCAATTTAATAGTAGTCAATCAACCTACTAGTATGTTTTTGGAGTGTGGGAGGAAACAAGAGCACATGGAGGTGCTCCACGCAAAACCCACGCAAATACGGGGAAATCACACAAACTCCACACAGATAAGACCATGGTCAAAAATCGAACTCATTACCACAGTGCTGTGAGGTTAAAGTGTGAACCACTAAGCCAGCATGCTGCTCATTTTATGGCAAGTGGGGATTTGAGGGCATGTAGGGTTATTTTGGAGCAAGTGTGAGGTCTGAGTGGCATGTGGTGGTATTGGAGAAATGAGGGACATATGGGGGCATTTTGGTATGAGTGATATGGGTACGCCAAAGTAATTTCAGATCTTTTTTCATTCTTAAAATTATGAGTAATGTGTGTTCCTTTTGAAGGCTGGAAGGCCATACGTGTGGCCCATAAAGTGTATCAGGTTGCCCATTACTGGTCTAAAAGATAGTTGATAGTTCTCTGGGCAATCCATTTAAAGAGGAACTAAAGCCACACTATATGGTTGTTGTTTTTTTTCCATTTTAATCATGCATGATATGAGTTTTGACATTTTTAATGAAAACTAGGCTGTTACACGGTTTATTTTTCATTTAAGGATTATATTTAACTTTTTGTTGGAAAAATACCATATGATAGTTCAACTACATTAATAATACCAATCATACCAACTGCAGAAAAAAGTTTTAATGATTAATTATGGAAATATAAATTCAACTATAATGGGCTCTCACAATGTCACCTATGTTTTGATTAGAAGCATACTCCTTTCAGTTATTTTAATAGCTAATAATTACATCTGCTGAAGGAATGAGCTTGCACTACATTCCCACAATTAATCCAGTAGCAAATGGGGAAGGACCGCTGACAAATAGTGTGATTAATATATGTTTTCTTTCATCATGTTGAGTTTGGAACAGTGTTTTATTGACTAAAGCACTTCATTAATAGACTGTGAGGAACAGAACATTCAGAAAGTTTTAGTCCATATCTAATAACGTAGCATAGGCTATGTTCTGTGGTAAACCTGTGATGGTGCTACAAATCCTTCTAATGTTTCTGGGTTTGCTAAGACATCCGCCTACAAACAGACTAAATTTCTTTCTGAGAAGCACAATTTTCACAAGCTTGTACTATAGCAATATTTCAATCATGTGATGGATCCAAATTCTATATTTGAGCCTTAAGTAGCAGACTCCTGTGACTGGGTTATAACAGGACACTTAAGTTTATTTCTCTACCAGAAATCTCTAACTTTGTGTGTTTTACATAAAGCACTTAGACCATTTGTGCCAACTTTTAAGATTTCTAAGAGAAAAGTCATGTGATAAGGAGTAGGAGGGGGGCGTGGTGACATTGTCGCATCACCATAGCACTGCCCCACTATAAAATGTTGAAATTCACATTGAATAGCGGGGGCAGGGCTTATTGACGCAATTAAGCCCCGTCCCCTACATTCAGTTACGTGAATTTCGGTAAATATGGGAGCTTTGCCTCCCAAGAATTCCGGGAAAGTAGGTAAGTATGACTTAGACAAAGATCTAGAGAGACAACCTTTTATATATAAGGTAGCAGTATGTTCTCCTATTTGTCAAATATTTTATCAGTTTTTGGGCATACAGTATGTCATTGCTAGGTTATAATAAGTCCATTGAATTAAGGATTTCAAGAACTAATACTTAATGGTAGTTCCACTGGCACTGGTCTTGTCTTGTGAGATGTAGGGTAGAGTGTACTGACAGAGCAGGTTGTACAGTTCAGTAGACATACTGTAGTTTACTGGCTCGCCCATTCGCCTGGGCATGCAGTGTTCTTCTTGTAAAAAGTAGCATTTCAAAGGGTAGGGAGGGAGAACTTCACCTAGAGCTGATCTTGATTATTTAGAGAGAACTTTGCTGCGTGTGCATGTCAAATCACCATCACTGCTGTATTTTATATAATGTTTCTTCTCTTGCCTAAGTTGACAAGAGCATTCATCTAGTGGCCAGACTCTCTGGTAGTGGCATTCCTTACCGAAAAATCTACTTCAGCTTATTATAATTAGTGTTATGTTGATTGGTTTTAGTTTATATCTAGGTGCTGTTGCGATCCATGAATAGGTTAAGTAAACAAACTAAATCTCTCCATAGATAACAACATGGCAAACAAAGAGAACATCAAAGCAACCAAAGTAAGGTTATTAATATATACATTTTAACAATAAAATAAAGATAACTATTTTTCTGTAAAATTGTAGGAACATTACAGATTATAACACCAGGTTGGTGGAGGTTTTGCTATTATATGATGTGTATATGATATATAATAACAAACATAACAGACAATGAAGAGTTTCAGCAATCTTATTAAGGGCAAGGGCAGAACAGTTTATCGGGGGGCTCTTCTGAGCATGCACGGTCTGGCACATGCACCCACTGTGCATGTGCCACTCAGGACAGGTTTCCCAACTGCTCTTTTGAGAGCAGAGTGGAGGAATCAGGGGAGCAGGGGCGACAGAGAGGGGTTGGCCACCCTTAACTCCAGGGCCGGTAATTTATTAAAGCTACCCTAAACCTGGGGCCCTGTGAGGCCTTCCAGGGCTTTGCAATGATTAATTTGGAAGACTAATAATATATTTTCTTTCAACGCATTCTAATTCTTTACTGATATTTTTTTGGATATGTCCTCCAGATGTGAATAAATGTACCTCTTTGGCCACATCCACTCCAGTAAGTAGTATCTGTAATGTTGAATATGGCACCCTTTTGGAATATGGGTGAGTGCTTTCTTAAGAAAGTTATAGGGTTTCTTATGCTTTCCATCCCAATATATTGACAGAAAATGATTTCATATATTATAGCTGCAGCCAAATGCTCAATTGCAAAAATGTGGAATCAGTTTCCTATGTTATGTCTGGTTCATCACTAGGATGGAAAATATTACATATCAAATGCAAGACAGAGAATTCAATTTTACTTTCATTTTTACCAAGGGGGCCTTGGTTTAATAGTGTAAGTCAATCCAACAATAAGTAATTCACACTTTTGGTTTTCTTGTTGCCCTGGGAGACTTTACCCCACTATTATTGGTCATCTGTCTGTGCTTTTTTGTTATATGTTGACCAACTGCCCCCTTAATTTAATGTTACTTATGTATATCTTATGTATATCTCTGTATTAATATGTCTATAAGAACTCTGTTATTTAATTGTATTTACTGACAGCCAAACATGCAAACACTGGGGTTGAATAGAGGGTTTACATTCACATTCTGTTGCATCCAGGCAGAATTTCTGCCCTTACAGATGGCCCAATATTAAGTGCCATCTGCATTTGGAAGTCTTTGGGCTGATACATTTACCAAAATGTGCTGCCCAGATGGTAGTAATGTGCACTCTTTGCAGATTGTATAGTTGGTGCACATTGTGGTTGTGACCTTTCATGTATCGCCCAGAGCAGGTATAGATAAACATACATCTGGGAATTTTAAATTAGTTTCTAAAATGGTTTCATATATTCATTCTCATATACATGTTTAAGTTTTAAAATACCTTTCTTTGTCTACAAAGTTCCCCCTTCCAGGTTGATAGATGAGTGTCTGAGTTGATACCTTTGCCCCTGAAATACATTTCCCAGATTTTTTTGATCTACCTTAGGAGTGATATGTGTACCCCTCACTGTAGTCCGCAAAGAGGAATTGTTAAGGGCTCTCTAACCAAAAGGTCATGCAATACAGGCGTATCAAAGCCATGCACCAAGGCTCCTAAGTGAGTCAGTTGTGAGGCTTAGGGATATAGGGATCTATTTATGACCCCAATGTGCTAGCCTTTAATATGTACTGCTGCAAATCACAGCAGTCCAAAAAAAAACACTGTCGCACTTTGCTATGTCGGTGCTGCTATGGGAGCCCTGGCATTGAATCCGCTCCTAAATGTAGTATTTCACCCGCAAATGGAGAAAGTACTATGCGAATGCGCATAGCGCTTTCTCTGTGAGGGAACCAGCAAAGTCGGAGAGGCTTCACCTTGATCCAATGAAAATGATCAGTAATGCCATCCAGAAATGGCGTTAGTTACTTTGCTGCAAAATCAAAAAAATGCTGCTGTCACCTTAGAGGTCTATGGGAACAGCAGTAACCTCCAATAATTAGGTTAATGCTAGAGGAATCTATGATTTCTCCGACTTTAACGCTTTGATAAATAACAAAAAGCCATTAAAGAGACTTTGCCGCCTTTAACATTGGCTGTTTGGCCCTTCGCCGCTTATTTATAGATTCCATAGTCT